>NC_138768.1:767679836-768242336 GCF_965119305.1 Pelophylax lessonae
CCTGCACAGTCTGCTAGACATCTTACAGGTGCCCATACCTCACTGTGCTCTTGTGGCCACTATTTCACTATCAGTGGTCCTTGAGCATGAGCTATGAGAAAGGCATCCCTCTTCACATCAGACTCTAAAAACAAGTACATATGTGACAAATTCAGGAACAATCTTAAACAATTCCTACTATATGACCATGAAAAAAACTTAAGTGATTAAAAGCAACCTGTTTTTCCCAAGTCAATAAAGCAGGGAAGTGTTTGGCTTGCCACGCTCGTCACGCTAAAGCTAGGCTGTCCCACTTAACTAATCCTAAAACTCAGGCCAAGGTACCACCCCAAGGAAATTGCCAATTCATTTATGGAATACTATCAGGCACGTTATACCTTAAACTCTGATTTAAACACCCCACAACATACTATAGAAGGTATAACTAATTATTAACTAATAATTAATCTCCCTACTGTAGACCCTACAGTCTTAGATCACCTCAATGCTCCCTTTACTGAAGATGAATTTAGGAAAGTGATGTAATCTCTAGCCACAAATAATCCCCAGGAGCTAATGGATTTTTTGCGTAATACTATTGCAGAATACTATAGAACTTTTAGGGATATTTTACTTCCTTATTTGCTTTTAAAGCTGAATCCTAATGCCTTGAAACGCACATCTGATCTTGCCTGTAGGACTCGCATATAATTTTTATGTGACAAGTTTGATAAGCTGAAATATACGCCGTCCTTACGTCTTCTGATTCTAAGAAACTGACTTATATGGAAAAATGGGACGGAGACCTACAAGAGTAATTGGAAGTGGAGGACTGGCACAAGCTAGCTGACACTGCTTCATACCTCAATAATTGAAGCCAATTACAAGGTTCTCTTGCAGTGGTATATGGTCCCCACTTGGCTGGCGACATTTGTCCCGAGGCTTCTCCGCTATGTTTCAGAGGTTGTGGTCAATCAGGTGAGACGATACTGGATACGGGTATACAATTTTATTTATTTCTTTACACAAGTGAACCTATGGAAGTCCCCGAGACATGCACTATTGGGGGAAATGGTGATGGATGCCCCCAAAGGGGCTAAACTGCTAATTCGATTTATATTTGTGGCAGCCAGAATAGTGATTGCATGGTCATGGAGGTTGGCCACTATACCCTTTGAATTGATAAAAGTGAAATTGTCTTGGTTAATGATTAATGAGCGCCTATCAGCCATACTCAATGACAAGGTGCAACTTTTTGAAAAGGTTTGGAACCTGTGGCTAAGATATCTGGAGTGGGACCCCCGAGCTGAGCAGTTGTAGCTTTCTATGGACAGTCCTAGCTTATAATAGATGGTATGGGGTACCGGACAAGGCTTGCATCAGTTCAACTGCATTCTTTGTACCACAAGTTAGCCACTCACAGTCCTGAGGTGCTTTCCTCCTCTCTCTTCTTCTTTTTCTTTCCTTGCTATCTCTTCTCTGTGCTGTCTCTCTTTCCCTCTCCCCCCCCCCTTTTTTTCTTTTTGGTCTTCTCTGCTTTTGAGCAGGTTGTCCTCATCGTCCCCCTTATGCCCTCCTGGGGATTCCATTACCTATTTGGATCCCACCTATGACAGAGCTCTGCGATAAGTGGGGCAGGGCCCCCAGAGGGTCTGTATTGTGCTGCTTGTGGACTTTAGCTATGATTATACCCCGCTCCACTTTTGTATGCCCCTTCACTGTTTCTTTTTGAAGGTAGTTTATTTTATTGATTTTATGAGTCAAAGTCTTTCTCTGTTAGATTCCTATTGCTTACATGTATGTAATGTTGTAATATGAAAACTTTAATAAAAACATTGAAACAAAAAAAAAAAAAAAGCTGAATCTTCTTGGTCATTCCCAAAAAAAAGTGTTCCAGGCTATAGTAATAACCCTACCTAAACCAGAGAAGTAGCCTAATGTAGCACAGAACTTTAGCTAGCTCTTCTCAATACAGATCTTAAGTCATATGTCAAAGCGTTGGCTAACAGTTTAGAAGAAGTTACCCCATTATTGATAGCCTCGGACTACGCAAGGTTTGTGAAAGAACACAACCAGGTGCAACTCATAGGATTCTCAATTTACCTAAATTAGCTGAAACATGCAAACTCCCTTCTGCTTTTATTGCTTTGGTTGCTAAAAAAGCATTTCTTTAGGATCCAGTCAGAGGAATTTCCAAGCCACATTACACAAATTTGGATTTTGAGGATTTTTGCTTTCAGCTACCATGGCATTATATACAGATTCAAGGATGCCTCCATCCTCCCTTATATTTTCTTTTTTAATGGAGCCATTTGCTGAAACTATCTGCGCTAATCCTTCTATGTACTACAGTTAATGGAAAAATGCACAAGATAGGGCTCTTTGCTGACAAAGCGATTTCGACTTTAACAGGTGTGGCGCCTTCCTTGTGATACAAACATTCGGGACAGTGTCCTATTATAAGGGGAATGTATCTAAATGTTATGCTCTAACTAATGGCTTTAATGGTACCATGCTTACTAGTTTAAGAACCTGTTTCCTTGCTCATAGAAGACCAAGAAAATCCAGTATTTAGGGATTCAAATCACTTGTATGAGGCAAACTATGGTTAATTTCTGAAATCTCTCAAAGCAGAATTAACACAATTATCTAAATTTGACTTGACCTGGCTAGGGCATAATATCAGCTTTTAAAATGCTGTTGTTGCCAAAAATCCTTTATCTTTTTAGAACGGTGCCTATATCACACCCAGCTCACTTGTTTACCACCCTTAATGCTGCTATTAGATCATATACAGTATCTGAAAAGGCCAAAGAGTGAGGGTTTCGATTACAGCCCTCACTAAACATAAATCCCTGGGAGGAATGGGGCTTCCAGTATTGCAGAATTAGTATAGTGAGACACTGCTGGACCAGTTACAGGTGTGGTTTGAACCTCCTCCTAGGAAGCAACAGGTACTTCTTAAACAGGCTATGATTTCTAATAGAGATCGTAAGTCTCTGTTACTAGCTAAAGCTACCCAACAACTCCTACATGTCGCAGATCACCCTTATTTTTCAGACACTTTAGCAGCTTGGTCTTATATACTTCAAAAAACAAAGTAGTCACCTTTTTCTATCATCAATGGAATTACCTCTTCAGTTTTACAAGTTCCTAATCCCATTTTTCTTTGACAGTGGTTGGACAGAGGTTTCACCACCTTAGCAAAGGTTCTCGCAGGTAAGCAAGGAGGGGATGCTTACAAATGAACCCAAATTAGACATTTCCAACAGACACTCCCAGACCAATACATCAGCATAGATGATATGGTTTGGAAGTTTTTAAATAAAAAAGGGGGGATTTCTCTAGTTTTACTCACACCTACAACTTCATGCACTGTCAATGAAATCTCCCTGGGAAAAAGAGTTGGGTCAATCATTTTCAGAGATGGAATGGCGAAAGGCCTTTAAAGAAGAACTATAGGCAAAACTTTTTTTGGAAGGAAGGGATCTAACCCTGTCAGATTTTTTTTCACCATCTGTACCATTACAGAGAGATGCCTCCTCACTTTCCTGTCCCATAGCCAAACAGGAAGTGTGAGGAAATCCTTGGAAATTAAGGAAATTCCTTGGGGACTACCAGGTCACCAGAACTAGTGTCCCCATTGGAAGATTTCCCCTTTATTACTTTTCTGGGGACAATCCAAAATGTATAATTTTCTTTTACTTTCACTTTTAATGATAATAGTAAACAGGACAAGTAGAGAGGGTGAATCTCCCTAACGGGGGCACAGACAACGATAAAAACTGACAGGGGTTCTAATCCCTCTCTCCAAAACCACAACAAAAAGTTTATCTTTTAGGTATACTTTAGGTACACATGGTGACTCTTTGTGTTTCTCATTGGGAAAATGTATTCAAAATATCACATAAATTGGACCTCACCCCATGTAGGTTATCGCAAATGTGGCCTCGCCTTCCATCAAATTGTTGGCAGAATTGTGATCAAAAGGGCAACTTATTCCATATATTGTGGCACTGCAAGTTCATTGTTAGTTTTTGAAATGCAGTATTTGTTTTGACATCATCTATTACTGCTATACTCCCCCCCCCCCCATCTCCCCATTTAGCCTGCTGGGGATTTCGATAGAACCATTCCCCAAACAATTCAGTTTGGTTGTTATGCATATTTTGTATGCAGCTCGACTTATAATAACAAATACGTGGAAGAAAGATTCCTCCCCTATACTATCAGAAGTCATGCCAAGAGTTCACCTGCAGTGCCCATATGAATACTTTTTTCACTCTTTAATAATAGAGGTATGCAATTCATATCAGGGTAGTAACCAGGGTTAAAAACATTTGACGTTAAGAATATTAAAAATTTCAAGTTTTGGAAAGATTTTGACACGTAGGCTGGATATGCTTATCATCCAACTTGTAGTTTTTCTAAGAACAATGTGGATAAGACGTCATTTGTTCTGTTTATATTCTTTAATTTTTTTTTTTTTTCTAGCTTATGGCTGTGTATACAAATTTTGATGTGATTCAACCTGATTGATGTTATATGGTCCATCTGGGCTGACAGTTCAACTACAAATATTTGGATACCATTTTTAATATTTGTTGGCATTTCATACATTGTCATTGTTGTGGTACATCAGTTTTTTTATGTTCTTTTAAAACTTGATAAAAAATTATTTAAACGAAAGCTAACAAACCTATATGGATAGCCTGATCCCTTAGTAATGTCCTGTTCGCTTGTGTGTTAACGAGCACTAGAGGCAATTCTTAATGAGTTTTACATGCATTATGAGATGCTAATTAATTTGGTTTCAAATTAGAAATACTATGTACAAGCACCATCCCAGCCGTGGCATAGCATATTGATAGGAGGACAGGAGATTACCAGAAAAACTACACAGTTGCTTGCTTTTGCATACCCTGCACATAGTAAAGTATCCCTAGCCATGTACTTGCCAGTTTTGCTGGCGAGAGAGCTTTCTACAAGCTTCCAACCTGAGCAATCTGCCACCCAATGTTTTAATCATTTCTTAATTTTAAATTACCTTGCCAGAAGGTAAATTTGCCAAATTTGAAAATTTGTCTCTGCACTTTACCTGTTCTGCCATTGTTGCTGGTAATTGTCCAAGAAGGAGTGTGTGCCAAAGATCCTTCTATACTTGAATATTTCATTCACTTTTCCTATGTCTCCTTGTGTGCCCAAACAGGCCAGATATTTATGTCCACCCAGCTCACTGCTTCCTTGTCTGGTTATTGGGTTTATTTGAGCTGCTTATTTTCTGCATGGTACACTGATTGATTCCTGGATTCTGATGTTGGCTTGCCTATAGGGGTCAAATTACTAAGCTTACCACATGTGGTAAGGGTTTAATGTTACTCATTTGCATAAATGATTGCATGCGATAAATAAAGTCCAATTTATAAAAAAAAGAAAAGAAAACAAAACAATTTTTTGGTAAAAAAGGGGAAAAAAAACAAAAAAAAACCCAAAAGGAACTAAAAAAAGTGTGATATTTAACACCACCCTTTGGTGGCAGTAACCAGTGCAGTACTAGAAAGAGGGGTTATTTCAAACCCACAGAAAGAAGCATTTCACCCACCGAGAGCCTAATTCAAACCACAGAAGACCCATAGAAAGGGGCCTATTTCCACCCACAGAACACCCTCAGGAAGGAGTATTATTCCACCCACAGAAAGGGGTGCAATATTACCCTCAGAAAGGGATCTAATTCCATCCACTGATGACCCACAGAAAGATGACACTATTCCACCAGCAGTGGACACACAAAAATGTGGCATTATACATCGCAAGTACACAAGGCAAGACATGCAGTGCAAATTAAATGCAAACATCGCCTGAAATTTAACATCAAGAACTTCTTTAAAAAAAATATATATATATATATATATATATATATATATATATATATATATATATATATTTATTTTATTTTTTTTTAAAGTAAAAAAAGAATGTGAACCATGACAATTACTCCAGCTGAAAGTGACCTCTAGAAACTTTTGGTTATATACACCATTACAACAAGTTAAAGTTGGATAGAAATGTAAAAAATAAATATAAATGTTTAATTTTTTTTTTTTTTAAATAGTCAATTTTTCTTTAGTTTTCCACAATATAAACATAGGCAGTAGCACAAAATTGGGCCTTAAAGATAGAACAATCTAGTAAAAAACACTTTCAACAGCTCTAGTAGGCCATATATTTTTAAAAAAACAAATACACATTTTAATGAAAGTATGGCATTATGGATTTAGTAAAGGAGCCTAACAAAGTTTAACAGCTGTTTTCAGGCAACAGAGTTCCACATGGAAAAGACACAGCTTGGATTACCAAGAATCAGGAGACATAAATTTGAGAAGGTACAGTAGTTAAATTTTCAAAGCCTCTAAATACAGAATATTGTAAGAAATAGAAAAATAACAAACATGTTAAAACGTAAAATGTTAAGGAAATTACGTTAAACAACCCTTAATCATTGACGCGTGCAAAAAATGACCGCATGAGAAAAGGTGGTAGTTACCGAACAATTGAAAAAATACCACATTCATTATATAATGTTAAATTCTTAGTGAATTGAACTTTCATAACTGATTTACTGCATGCATTATTTTACCGCATTTTATTTGCCATTATTTACCTCTTAGTGAATTGACCCCCATAGTCTCTAAACGTTGCTGCCGGGATTTTTACTGTGGCATGTTACATGGGCTCTGTCCTTTGCTTCAATTGAAATACTAGACATGTTTAAAATTGTTCTGGTCTGAATCTAAATTCTGCCAAATTTTTGGTTATTCGGAGATTCAGATGTATCCAAATTTCTGAACAACAATAGTAACAAATTTTGTTAAAAATGTTTTTTGTTTAATTTAGTGTAATTATTTGAATTGGTGAAAAATTTATCGATCAATCTGAATTATGTGGAAAGAATAGCTGGTTGTTAAAGAATGGGCCAGGAAGCTGGCCACCACGTCCTTAACAACCGATGACTCATCAGCTGTCAGTGGGTTTCCCCACTGACAGCCAAATGTAAAAAAAAAAATGTTTTTTATAAAAAAAACAGTGTGTGTCCCCTCAAAATCTATACCAGACCCTTATCCAAGCATGCAGCCTGGTAGCTCAGGAAAGGGGGGGGGGCAAGCGAGCACCCCCCTCCTGAGCCATACCAGGCCATAGATGAAACAAAGGTGAGGTAGATGGCGCTGCCGTGGGTAGGTAAATAAATAAATAAATAAACCAATAAATATATGGTATCTACAACCAGGAACAAGAAATAAATATATTCACAGATGGATATAACCCAAGAAATGCAGTAGGAAATTGGAGAAATTATTTGGCTAACAGGAATCACCATCCACTTATTAAATGGACTAATTTGCACCAATATACGGACTATTTATACTTATCACTTGAATTTTGCTCACTGGATTCACCGTTATAACATATTTTACTTATTGATTTATTTACCAGTATGTTGTCGCAGGAAGCTTAATCCCTAATTTTATGACCTTTCTCATCAATTATTTAATTAATTCACTGTGTACCTTTACTTGCACAGTGGTTGAAGATATATATTTTTCCAATATCGCACCTTAATTTCTACCACCCCATATATATATTTTTTTTTTTTCACCTAGTTTTACCACTCCCTTTTCCATTTTTATTATTGACTATAATATGCTATTTGTTTCACTTTGCTTTTTCATAAATATACTCTTTATTTGCATTATTTGCACAATCACTTGCACTTTTGCACTATATTTATATTTTTATAATTTATCATAGTATGTGCATTTACAATTTCCTACTTCATTTTTTGGGTTATATCCATCTGTGAATATATTTATTTCTTGTTCATGGTTGTAGATACCATATGTTTATTGGTTTATTTATTTATTTACCTACCCACGGCAGCGCCATCTACCTCACCTTTGTTTCATCTAATTAGTATTTCTCACTTGAGTCATACCTTGAGGTGGGCAGCACTTTAATATCTCTATCCTAAGCGCGGATTTTAGTACCATTTCATACCAGGCCATATGCCCTCAACTTGGGGGGGGGGGTGCTTCGGGGTAGGGCAGCTCCCCCCAAAGTACCTTGTCCCCATGTTGATGAGGACAAGGGCCTCTTCCCCACAACCCTGGCTGGTGGTTGTGAGGATTTGCAGGTGGGAGGTTACGGGAATCTGGAAGCCCCCTTTAACAAGTGGGACCCCTAGATACCCCCCCACATGTGACCCCCTACTCATTCAACAAAAAAAGTGTCTAAAATAAATAAAAACACAGAGACAGTTTTTGGCAATTTCTTTATTTAAAAAAAACATGTCCCCTGAAGTAGGTACAGCATCAAATATGATGAACACCGCCACCACTGACCCCCCTAAAAAACCCATGTCGACAGAAAGGGGTATTCCACCCACCGAGATCTTAATTCACTATAAATTTGACAAGGTATATCAGTTTCAATGATTCCATATACAAATTACCGTAAAAAAAATTTATATCAAAAAATTGTTTTTGCAAAAGAAAAATAACAAACATGATAATATGTAAAATGTTATAAGGAAATTACTTTAAACAACCCTTAACCACTGACACGTGCAATAAATTACCACATGAGAAAATGTTGTAGCTTTCAAACAATTGAAAAAAATACTACATTCATTAAATAACAGTAAATTCTTAGTGAGTTGAACTATCACAACTGATTTAACGCATGCGTTATTTTACCGCATTTTATTTGCCGTTATTTACCTCTTAGTAAATAAACCCCATAATATTTAAACATTGCTGCCTGGATTCTTACTGCAGCATGTTAC
Organism: Pelophylax lessonae; assembly: GCF_965119305.1. Classification (NCBI taxonomy): domain Eukaryota; kingdom Metazoa; phylum Chordata; class Amphibia; order Anura; family Ranidae; genus Pelophylax; species Pelophylax lessonae. Next base: position 767,688,655 of record NC_138768.1, read on the forward strand.
ATGGGCTCTGCCCTTTGCTTCAATTGAAATACTAGACTTTTTAAATTCATTTTGGTCTGAATCTAAATTCTGACTTATTTTTGGTTATTCGGAAATTCCGATGTATCCAAATTTTTGAATAACAATAGTAACAAATTTTGTTAAAATTTTTTTTGTTTCATTTTGTTTATTCGTTTTCTAACAAATTTCAAATTTTCAGAAAATGATTTGAATTTGAATTGGTGAAAAATTAAGTTGTTAAGGAGTGGGCCAGGAAGCTGGCCACCATGTCTTTAACAACCAATGATGACTCATCAGCTGTCAGTGGGTTTCCCCACTGACAGCTAAATGTAAAAAAATTATACCGGCAATTAACTTTTTAAAAAAAAAAAAACAGTGTGGGCCCCCCCAAAATTCATACCAGACCCTTATCCGAGCATACAGCCTGGTAGCTCATGAGAGAGGGGGGGAGGCTAGCGAGCACCCCCCTCCTGAACCATACCAGGCCATATGCCCCCAACACGGGGGGGGTGCTTTGTGGTAGGGGGACTTCCCCCAGAGCACCTTGTCTGGGCAACCCAATGATGTTGCCAGGTGACCCCCCCTTCTTGAGATGTCATCAACTGGGGCATGCTAGGGTGATAGCATCACAAGTGGGCAGGGTCACCCGGCAATGTCATTGGGTGGCCTGCACTTTAGTTATTTAAGAACGGTGGAGCTTTCAGATGGCAGGAGCCTTTGTCGGGTGTGGGCATTTTTCCTTTTTTTCTGGGCCAGCAGCCAATTTCATTGTATACCCCATACTGATTTACATAGAGGGCTGGTTTCTAGGGGGACTTGTTAAAGCGTGCTTCCAGATTCTGATACCCCCCCCTCTGGAGACCCCCCACAACCACCCGCCAGGGTTGTGGGGGAGAGGCCCTTTTCCGCATTAACATGGGGACAAGGTGCTTTGGGTGGGAAGAAGCCCTCCCTACCCCAAAGCACCCCCCCATATTGAGGGCATGTGGCCTGGTATGGATCAGGAGGAGAGGACACTTGCTCATCCCCCTCCTTTCCTGAACTGCCAGGCTGCATGCTCAGAAAAGGGTCTGGTATGGATTTTGGGGGAGACCACATGCTGTTTTTTTTTTTTTAAATTTTGGCACAGGGTTCCTCTGAAATATATAACAGACCCGAAGGACCTGGTATGGAAAAGGGGGCATCCCACACTGTTTTTTTCCTTTATTTTTTACTGCCACAATACTTTTTTTACATTCAGCTTTCATTGGGGAAAGTCTCTGACAGATGTTGAGATGATGAGTCAGTTATTTTTCACATAGAATTCAGATCAGTTGATACATTTGTGACCTTTTTGAATTCAAATCCTTCTAAAAATTTGGAATTTCGTACGAAATTAGTAACATAACGAATTCATCCGAAATTAAACAAATCTTTAATTTCTATACGTCTATTAAAAGCAATACAACTGAACCTGAAATGTTTTTGATTGGTCTGTTGGTTGCTTTAAAATTATAAACAATTAGAGCAGTATGATGTGTGTAATAAATGAATACCTAGTCAAGGGTTTGGTTTATTTGGTAGAGCATCATATATATCCTTGGGGATATTGTTATTATTTAATAAAGTAATATGATAACTATTTGCTATTTGGCTTTATTTTATAATTTAACAGGAAATAATAACTATTTACAGCCTGGGGAGGTATAATTTAATGATGTAACCTAATTTATAGCTCCTTAGGAAATACTATGTAACTATGTAACCATGCAACTTTAAAATGGGGGAATATAATAAGAGAGAGAGAGGGAGGAAGGCACTGTCAGACTATTAGCTGACGATTGTAGGGTGATTAGGTCCCCATCAAATATGTTGTAAAGGGAGGGAAAGATGAGTTAATATAATTATATTCTCTTGGAAACGTGGGTTACACTATTTGGATATTTAAAGAGGGCTATAGTTAATACCCCTGTGGTCTGACCACTTTTAAGAGTATAGTTCTATAGCATGTAGAAGGAACATCTATCAAGTTTGAGAACCGATCACAGCTGGCTCAGCTATTTAACTCTGAACTCTGATAACACTCAGGACAGTGAATGCAAGTATTCTTACTTCTCAATTATACCTTATTTTTCTAATTGCTGAATTGTGTCTCTATTTCTTTGAAACACCTTTTTCTGTAAATATTTTTATTTGCCCCAATTTTAACCTTTTTATTATTAAACTTTATTTTGAAAAGTGTTAACCTTGTCCCTAAGCTCTTAAATGCGAGCTAACAACAAACCTGTCTCTTGAATAGTGCTACTGTATAGAATAAATCCTCTGAACATTCCTGTCTGTGGTGACAGTGCGTGTTACAGATGATTATTCTAAAGTCATAATTGGTATTTCTAAAATTAAGAGTTTTCCGAGTGGGTGGTGGCAGTGAAAGGGTTAATTGCTTAATTAGCCTGGTGACAATCGCTCTCAGCCTGCTGGCACCTAGATTGTGGTCCCGCAAGCTGGAAAATCTTTGTGCAGGGTGCAGCTGAGAGTGGCATTGTTACGTAAGTGATGGCAGGGTGTGAGATTGGTTGGTCCTTTGTCACGAGTTAGTGAGAAGGGCAGGGATCTAAAACCCGCCACCGTCACAATAACCTCACTAATTTACATTGTAGCAAAGTGTTATCCCATGAAAAGATAGAATAAAATATTTACAAAAACGTTAGTTGTGTACTCACTTTTGTGAGATACTGTAGAATGATAGACAGACAGACAGACAGACAGACAGACAGACAGACAGACAGACAGATAGACAGATAGACAGATAGACAGATAGACAGATAGACAGATAGACAGATAGACAGATAGACAGATAGACAGATAGACAGATAGACAGATAGATAGATAGATAGATAGATAGATAGATAGATAGATAGATAGATAGATAGATAGATAGATAGATAGATAGATAGATAGATAGATAGATAGATAGATAGATAGATAGATAGATAGATAGATAGATAGATAGATAGATAGATAGATAGATAGATAGATAGATAGATAGATAGATAGATAGATAGATAGATAGATAGATAGATAGATAGATAGATAGATAGATATTAAAAGTTTTAGTTGATGATGTTTATTATTTCTCTCATGTATGAAGATAAATTAAAAAACCAAGATTGAAGGCTACTAAGTACACAGCACTAGTGAAAATGAATACAGCGATAAAACAATACTGTGAAATATTAATGCATTCATTTAGAGGCTCTAAATTAAAGACTTTTAAATGAATTTCAGCTGCAAGTGTACAGAAAAAATATTTGTATCTAAAATAGTGGAACAATGTAACAAAAGAAATGGCAGATTCATTTTGTGTGCGAATTGATAAGGGCTCTTTATGATCTGAAAGAAACAAAGTTGACAATTGTACATACCATGATGTCTTTGAGCAATGCATACAACAATTCACTGCAGGTAAAGAACTGTCAGTACAAGACAACATGTGGAGATTGACAATAATATGGTGAAACATTTTGCTGTGGTCAGAAGCTGCTTCCTCTATATTGCACTTTTTTGTTATTGTATGTTTTTGTACCTTTTGAATTGAAGTATATAGAATGTTATGGTTATACTGTGTAACAATCAGTATACAATATATTTATACCTTTTACGACTAGCAGCAGCACTGGACAGCTCCACAAAATAGAACTATATTTGAAAGAAATGTAAAATGAGTGAACACAGTCTTTCTTTAAAGTGTTTGTAAAGGCTGAATGTTATTTACCTTCAAGCCTTCTATGCATGGAGGTAAAAAACCTTCTGTGTGCTACATCCCCCAGACCCTCCATAATACTTACTGGAGCACCATCTTAATCCAGAGATGTGCATAAGAACAGCAGCTCTCCCAAGTCTCTCCCTCCTCATTGGCTAAAACACAGCAGTGGGAGCCAATGGCAGACAATCACAACCAGTGAGGAGGGACTAGGTACAGAGCTAAGCCACGCTCAGTGTGTCTTATGGACATGCACAAGTACCCCCAAAGCAAGCTCCTTGCTATGAGGAAATTCAGCAGGAGGAGGAGCCAGGAACCCTAGGGGGGGAGCCTGAGAAGAGGAGGATTGGGGGCTGCTCTGTGCAAAACCATTGCACAGAGCAGATAAGTATGCCATGTTTGGCATTTAACCACTTGCGCTCTGGAAGATTTTACCCGTTTCATGACCAAGATATTTTTTTCTACTAGGCACTGCACTAGCTGATCTTAACTTTTTCTGTCAGCTATCTAGTACTGCTGAAGTTTTATTTTTACAAAGGTAAACTGTAAACTAAAAAGAGAAGAAACTCATCTTCAGCTTTACAATCAGTACTGGGTTTTATCAAATACCTTGTGCCAGATAGATGTTTTATCCTATAGTGTAAGACTGAGTTTTCTGAACCTAGAATTGTTATCCCAGAAACACTTGCCTTAGCTTAACATAGATAGGCAAACCAGTTCACAAAATTAGCATTAAACCTAGATTGTGATGATGTGTCAAGACAATTGTTATAAATTTGTTAACCTCAGTGCTGTAATACATGCTTTACTTTTCTCTCTCATGCCTACCCACCTTTCTCACACTACCAGTCAGGAGGAGATGTGTCATGAAACATTGCCATATTATCTGTCATAGTGTTTTAAAAGTGATATGGTCCAGAAATATTTAGACAGAATAAAGGTGAAAAAAAGTACCTGTACCAGATGCCATACAACTACTGGTCCTAAAATAATTGAGCTCTCTCATTTTAAACCCATGGTTTCTAGTTTTTTGGGACTCTTTAATTACTGGAATAGTACCACTGGACTGGAGTAAGTAAGGCCAGTGTGATGCCTATATTTTAAAAGTGATAAATGTCTGTACTATAATAACTATAGACCTGTTACATTAACTTCTAAAGTCGGAAAGATACTGGAGAGTTTAATAAAAGACCACATAGATGAGTTCTTGCTAGAAAAAAATATTTGAGGCAACAGACAGCATGGATTGATGAAAGACAGAAGTTGCTAGACAAATGTGATTTCTGGTAAGTAAAACCTTAGACAAAGGAGTGGCTGTGGATGTAGTATACTTGGATTTTGCAAAAGCGTTTGACACAGTTCCCTACAGATGTAAAGAGGTAAAGTCTGCAGGCTTGGAAAAATCAGTTTGCAAATGGATAGAAAACTGGCTAAAAGATAGAATTCAGAAAGTATTGGTTAATGATTTTTACTCTTAATAGTCTAAAGTAATCAGTGATGTACTCCAAGGTGTTGGGACTCTTACTTTGCAATATATTTATAAATGATATAGGGTCTGGTAATAAAAGTACCATTTTAGTCTTTGCAGATGACACCAAGCTATGCAGTGGAATAATGTCCTTACAGGATGTCTCCACCTTATAAGCCGACCTTAATGCACTTGCAGCACTGCCCCCTAGAGAGCTGCTGGGAATTACACTTTCTTGGGTCCCCTGGGTTACCATTAGCAGCTGAAAGTAGATAAATGGCAGTAACAGTTCTTGGCTCATACAATAATCAGTTCAGGGGATTTGTTTTTTGTATTTTATTTAGAATTGGGATGGGAGAAGGGATGAGTGGTATACTCCAACTATGAACTATGCACAAACTTGAGGACAATGATCTGTAGTGTGCAGCAAGGCCGCTGCTTCACCTTGCCACAGAAGTGAAGATAAATAGACTGTTCCTTTTTGAATATTATCTTCAGGGTTAACAACTTGGCACCCCCTTTACTATCACTGCCTGTGTGCTGACACCCGTCTGCTGACTCTAGCCACCAGAGTGGTCCCCTTCCTGGGCAGACCCTTTAGCAAGCTCCCCTGTACTCATGGACACTGTTTTTCCAGAGTTGCTCTACCTTCACCTCCACAGTCAGTTTTGCTGGACCTCTGGGTTCAGCCACACCACTGGTTCACTAGGCCGATTGCCTGTGACCACCTTCCTCAGCAAACAGGAGGAGAAACAGCCATCACCCTCCTCCTGGGACCTGGCTTCCCACCCAAAGACGCCCTGTCACATGTGCCTGTGGCTTTTATAACATATCCCAGAATGCACCACTGTTGTGCCAACCCACTGGGATAGTCATAAAAGACAGTGTGTCACTGGCTGGGTTTCCTCCACTGTCCAACAGGCTCCCCTATTGGATACAGTGGGGACACTCCCTCAGACCAAATGAATCACACATGGACACATGGCAAGGCAAAACTAACAATCAGGCTCCCCTGATAGGTAGATGGAGCTGCTAAGCTTTTATCCACCTTGCACCTATCTAGGAAGGTGCTACACACTGTTTAATTGGTCAGCTCTGTGCCAAATGAGGTTTATTGTTGATAAATGTAAATTTATACAACTAGGGAAATCAATGATGGAGAAGGATATAGGTGTTCTGGTATATCATAAGCTTAATAATAACATGCAATGGCAAGCTGAAGTTTCCAAAGTGAGCAAGATATTTTCTTGTATTAGGAGAGATATGGACAGCAGAGAGAGAAATATAATTTTACCGCTGTAGAAATCCTCAGTAAGACCTCATCTGAAATATGCAGTTCAGTTTTGGGCACCAGTTCACAAATAGGCTATAGGTGAACTGGAAAGGGTGCATAGAAGGGCAACCTAGCGGATTGTAGACATGGATGAGCTCAGCTATGTGGAAATGTTAGAGGAACTGAATTTATTCTCTCTTGAAAAGAGGAGATAAAAGTGGGATATGATCAACATGTATAACTATCACACATAAATGGTCCATATAGTGAACTTGGTGTTGAGTTTTTCACTTTAAGGTCATCACAGAGGATAAGGGGGCACTCTTAATGTCTGGACAAAAAGATATTTAATTTCCAAATTAATTTATTTAACCTCCCAGGCGGTATGATTCTGTCAGGAATTCTGTACCAAAAGCGGTACAATTTTTTTCATGGAAATTTGGTGTTATGTATTATAGGCCTACAATTCTTAGTAATTACTGACTTAAACCTGACCAAAACAAGACTCTAGTGGACATCCCAGATGTGATAAATTTGAAACACAAACGCATGAATTATAATCGAATCAATAATATAATTTTATATATATATATATATGTGTGTGTATATAGGTGTATATATATATATATATATATATATATATATATATATATATATATATATATATATATATACATATATATATATATATATATATATATATACATATATATATATATACGTATATATATATATATATATATATATATATATATATATATGCATATATATATAATATAAAATGTGTTTGTGTTTTGTGCAACGTTTTTTTTTTTTTTTTGAATTTCCCTCCCTAGTTCCGCTCCCATGCAGCATTGCTGCTGCAGGGAACGGAACTAGGAAGTCCTCCTACTGACAGACGAGCGGCGGAGATCTCGGCTGGCGGTCACAGCAATCGCTGGATCGCCAGGATAAGGTAAGACACTCCGCTGCGCTGTCTGCATAGCTCTGCCCATTCACCCCGAGCGTGACTCGGGGATACCGATAATAGCAGGAAAGGAAATTCCTACCCCGAGTCGGGTTTACCGCTAGCGTGGTTAAATTAAATACGGAAAGGTTTCTTCACAGAAACCTGGCCAAAACCATCACGAGATGGTTCTGGCCAGCTCAATATAACTGGGTACTAAGATTATAGGTAAAGTTAATCCAGGGAATATCCCAATGCTTCTTGGACAATCAGGAAGTAATTTTTAATTACTAGTGCTATACAATGACACTGATCATTTGCTTATCGAGGCTAGGTTCCTTCCTTCTATCAACTGATCCTTCCTTCCATCGATAGGCTGATTCTTCCTTAGAATGATTGATCCTTCCTTTGATGGATCAATCCTTTCTTCCATACTTTCTTCAATCAATCGACCCTTCCTTCGATCAATCAGTCCTTTTATCTTTCTTTCAATCAACCCATCCTTCCTGTGATCGACTGACTAATCCTTCCTCACTTTATCACTCCTGCGATTGACCAACCGATCCTTCCTGCAATTGATTGACCAATCATTCCTATGATCAATGAATCCTTCATTCAATCGATTTATCCTACATTTAATCAATCCTTTCTTAATTCAATCAATTGATCCCTCTTACCTTTGATCCTTTCTTCCTTTGATCAACCCCCCAATTGATTATTCCCTCCTTCCATTGCACGATCGTTTCTTCGATCAATTGATACTTTGATCCTTCTTTTAAATGACCGATCCTTCCTGCCATAAACCAGCTGATCCTTCCTTCAAATAATCTTCCATTGATCAGTCAACCAATCCTTTCTTTGATTGATTAAACCTTTATTTGATTGATCCTTTCTTCCTATGATCATTTGATCCTTCCTTTAAACCTTTATTCTTTTAATCAATCCTTCCTAACTTTGATCCTTCCTTCAATCAATTGATCCTTCCTTCCACTGCCAAGATGCCGAGAGTGGTTCGCTGTTGTGACTAAGCGCACTCCACCCCTCTGGAGGTGATACAGAGGGTGGATGGCACAAAGAGGCACAAGCTACCAGCAGGCAGGGTAGAGCTTACGTAGAGGTCCGGTAGAACTGGACCAGAGACTGATCGGGATCCATCAGAAGAATTAATTTAGTATTTTGACATTTTAGTGGAATTGCATATATTTCTTTAACCACTTGAGGACTGCCCCACGCAGATATACTGTGGCAGGGCAACCCTCCTGCATGATGTCTGCCGGGACCCGCTGAACGTTTGGAGGAGAGGCAGAACATCAGTCTCCTTATGTTAACAGGGCAGACTGCCATTCTGTCAGAGAGGAAGTTGGAGATCTTGTGTTTCTGCTAAGCAGAAATATGGATCTCTGTCTTCCTCTACTTAGGCCACACCCACACAGTTAGAAAGCACTTATAGGAGCACACTTAACCCTTTGATCGCCCCTGATAGTAACCCATTCCCTGCCAGTGTCATTAGTACAGTGACAGTGCATTTTTTGAGCACTGATCACTGTATTGGTGTCACTGGTCCTCAAAAAGTGCTACTTCGTGTCACTTACAGCATTGTATGTCTGCGCAATTATCAGTTAAAGTAATACAGTGCAGTATCACAAAAAATGGCCTGGTCATTAAGGGGGTAAAACCTCCTGAGGCTGAAGTGGTTACATTGTTTAAAAAGATGTCCATGTGATAGCATAGAAAACTGTTTTTCCAAAGATAATAAACTCTAGTAGACACTGCAACTTTAACAAAGAAGAGGGGAGGAGCAGCTGCAAGGGAATAGTAACTCAATCAAAGGCAGAGGAGGAGAGGGGAGGGGCGGGGAAGAAGCAGACTACGGAAATGACAGGAAGAGAGGGATGGGGGGGGGTTGGGATGCAGAGATGCTAAGGAGAGAGCAGAATGATGGAGGCACGTAATTTGTCCACACTATCATGGCTAAGCAGCCATTATAAATGTGTTCAGTACACATAGGAGAACACAGGAACAGGCAGGATCAACCCGGTATTGTACAACAGGGACAATTGACATGGCAAAGCACTATGCTATATCTCGTGCTTTAAAGGGACAGGAACATTTTTTTTTATTTTTAGGATTACAGCCATTTTAACTCCTTCATTACCTTAACACATGTAAACTTTTACATTTGTGTTCATTTGTATTTCTAAGGCCACAAAAAAAATGTACCAAGAAAAATTAATCTAGTGCCTTTTAAAGGTATAAATCACAAACAAATTGTTATTTACCCACTTATTAGTTTTTATTAACCCTAAAATTTGTAGTTTATTTTTTTATTTAACCCATACTTTTTTATTAGCTCCATCATTCCCTCCCTTTAGATTTTTTTTCACACTTTTAAATTCATGGCATCCTTTGCCTTGAATGCCAGGGAACAATCATTCACCACAATCCTGACATTTTCTTATTAAACTTGTCAATAATTTACAACACCTCTTCTTTTTTCATACTACTATCTTACTACTTTACATGCAGGCAAGTAGGTGAGAGAACCCTTAAGGTGACCCAGTCTGTTAAATATTTTCACACATTTTTCTAATTGAAATAACCACTTTTAGTCGGGGCCAATTCTAACATTCCACTTCTACATGTAAAAAACTTTTTTTTTTGTTGGGAACAAATACAATTTATTGAATTTTAATGTGCAAAAACATCAGCGGACTTGAACTTTCTTAACTGTGTGAACTATGTGGAATGTTGCACATATACTGTACTGTATATTGGAGCATTTTGCATTATATACTGCTAGCTGATGCTGGCTTGTTGTACTAGTTAAGTTTTTATACTTAACTTTGCAATAAAGAATCTGCTTATTTACTCCATTCGGTGTTAAGCTAATTATTGCCTGCCACATCCCAGTTACATATGTAGTAAGTATTTTTTTCTTTTTTATATATATATTTTTAAATCTTGAAAAAATTCCTTTCAATTTTTTATGAGCTAAACTTCTACACCTAGAAAACTCACTAATAGTGCTTCCAATATAGCCATTACACACAGAGAAAAGAAGAGACCAAAAGTACCAGAGTTCTTTTAGGTGTAAATGAGCTTCACAAACTCCTGCAACAACCAGGGAGTAAGAGTGAAGTACATTAACTTTTCCTATAGAAAAAAACAGCAACATGGGTGTGTTGTGAGAGAAAGAAGAGGGTGGAAAACGACCCGCTAGATTCATTCAGAGTTCTGATTCCATGAATTGATTTGCTCATGTGTATAAAGCAGCAAAAACAGCTGTTGTTTTTCCTTTCCACAAACATGTCAGGATAAAAGGTACTTCTAAATCAACACTGATGGAGAAAATTTGTCAACTATAACATCGTGATCACATTGTTTTTTTTGAAAACATCTATCACTGACAGTGACAGCTGCTGGAGTCTGTCTTTAAAAATTACATATTTTTTAAAAAATGTGTGTGTCCAAGAACAAAATCAGAACAGCTAAAAAAAAGACTATGAGAGACACATAGCAGAGGAGAGTAAAAAAATCCCAAGGAATTCTTTAGATATATTAACAGTAAAAAAGTGAGGTCAGAGCATGTTGCACACATAAAAAACGATGAAGGAAGGATGGTTACAGATGACACGCAACTGTACAAAATGTACTGTGCAAGATGAAAAGGCAACTGTACAAAATGTTTTCTTCTCCTCTTTTGCACAGGAAAAGGAGGGGTATACTGACCACGACAGTATTGTAAGCAGCACATCACAGGGCGTACTGATGTGACTAACAGAGGCTGAAATCAAGGAAAGTTTCGATATGATTAACACAAAAAAATTACCAGGACCAGATGGCTTACACCGGAGAGTCCTCAAAGAACTCAGTCTGGTTATAGCTAGACCATTATTCCTAATCCTTGCGGACAGCATGCTGCCAGGAACTGTACCAGTTGACTGGAGAAAAGCAAATGTGGTACCAATATTCAAAAAAGGGCAGAGACATATTCCGGGGAACTACAGGCCAGTCAGCCTGACATCAATAGTAGGTAAATTATTGGAGGGGATGATAAGGGACTTTATCCAATAATTTGCTGAGGAAAACAGTATCATTAGTAGGAATCAGCATGGGTTTACAAAGAGACATTCTTGCCAGACCAATCTGATAACATTCTACGAGGAGGTGAACTGCGATCTACATAGGTGGAGGCCTGTGGATGTAATGTATTTGGATTTTGCAAAGGCATTCAATACAGTTCCCCTTAAACGCTTAATAGACAAGCTAAGGTCTGCAGGCATCGACCATAAGGTTTGTTCTTGGATCAAAAACTGATTACAGGGGCACATCCAAAGTGTGGTGATAAATAACATGAGTGGTAAGTTGGGTACCCCAAGGTTCTGTCCTGGGACCAATTCTGATTAATTTATTCATAAATAATATAGAGGATGGAATTAAAAGCTTAATCTCAGTTTTCACTGACGACACAAAAATAGGCAGGGCAATAACTTCACATCAGGATATAGAAACCTTAAAGAACGACCTGAACAAAATAAAGGAGTGGGCAACTATCTGGCAAATGAGGTTTAATGTGAAGGAATGTAAGGTAATGCACTTGGGGGCTAAAAACATGAATGCAAACTACTCACTGGGGGGGGGGTAACCTCTGGGGCAATCAAGGATGGACAAAGATCTGGAGGTACTAGTGGAAGACAGACTGAGCAATAGCATGCAATGTCAAGCTGTAGCTGCCCATGCCAGCAGAATATTAGCATGCATAAAAAAGGGATATACTCCAGAGATAAAACTATAATCCAGACACTTTACAAAACTGTGGTCTGGCCACATCTGGAGCATTCTGTCCAGTTCTGGTCACCAATCCTCAGAAGAGATGTGCTGGAGCTGGAGAGATTCCAAAGAAGGGCAATAAAACTAATTAGGGGATTGGAGAACCTTAATTATGAGGAGAGACTACAAGCGCTAAATTTATTCTCGCTGGAGAAGAGATGCCTGAGAGGGGACATGATAGCAACTTACAAATACCTTATTGGTGATCCCAGCATAGGAAAAAACTATTCAGTCTCAGGGAGTGTAAGAGGACACGTGGCCACACAATGAAATTGGAGGAGAAACGGTTAAGCCTTAAGCTGCGTATGGGGTCAGAAGGTAAGAACGTGGAACTCTCTTCTACAATTGGTGGTAGCAGCAGGGAGTAATAATACTTTTAAAAGACTCTTGGACTTTTATCTCAAAGAACAATATATATGGGAAATATGGGAAATGACTATAGTCACTGACACCAGGCCCGGACTGGGACAAAAAATAGACTTGGGCATTTTAGACTGAGGAATGAGCAGCCAATTTTCCCAGAGACCGGGGGGGGATTTATGGGGGGTGGCTGGTGACGGGATATTCAGAGTAGGTCCTCTAATGTACAGGGGACACTGTGATATAAAGGGGACTGCACTGTGAAGGAGCACTGTAATGATTACAGTGCCCCTAGCAATTATGTCCCCACCCTTTTGATCTCTGCTTACTGTGCAGATCTTCAGCTCCTTCCGCCCCTGCTCCCTTACATCAGAGTCCACAAAGAGCCCCCTTACATTAGAGTCCGCAATGAGTGCCCTTACATCAAGCTCCACACAGAGCCCCCTTACATCAGGCTCCACACAGAGCCACCTTACATCAGGCTCCATACAGAGCCCCCTTACACCAGGCTCCGCACAGAGCCCCCTTACATCAGATTCCGCAAAGATCCCCCTTACATCTGAGTCTGCACAGAGCCCCCTTACATCAGATTCCACACAGACTGCCCTTACATCAGAGACCGCACAGAGCCCCCTACATCAGGCTCCACACAGAGCCCCCTTACATCAGGCTCTGCACAGAGCCCCCTTACATCAGGCTCTGCACAGAGCCCCCTTACACCAGAGTCCGCACAGAGCCCCCTTACATCAAATTCCGCACAGAGCGCCCTTACATCAGAGACCGCACAGAGCCCCCTACATCAGGCTCCACACAGAGCCCCCTTACATCAGGCTCCGCACAGAGCCACCCCTTACATCAGGCTCTGCACAGATCTCCCTTACATCAGGCTCCGCACAGAGCTCCCTTACATCAGAGTCTGCACAGAGCCCCCTTACATCAGAGTCCGCACAGAGCACCCTTACATCAGGCTCTGCACAGATCTCCCTTACATCAGGCTCCACACAGAGCTCCCTTACATCAGAGTCTGCACAGAGCCCCCTGACATCAGAGTCCACACAGAGTCGCCCCTTACATCAGAGTCTGCACAGAGCCCCCCCCTTACATCAGAGTCTGCACAGAGCCCCCTTACATCAGGCTCTGCACAGAGCCTCCTTACATCAGGCTCTGCACAGAGCCCCCTTACATCAGAGTCCGCACAGAGCCCCCTTACATCAGAGTCTGCACAAAGCCCCCCTTACATCAGAGTCCGCACAGAGCCCCCTTACATCAGAGTCTGCACAGAGCCCCCCTTATATCAGAGTCCGCACAGAGCCCCCACCTTACACCAGAGAGCCCCCCCCCTTACATTTGTTTTATATACTGAGGCAGGAGAGAGGGTGAGCTTACTCACCGCAGGATGGAGGCACAGGCTGTCTGCAGCTTTTCTCCTCTGGGTTTAAACTTCCTGCCCACACATCCCCGGGGGGGGGGGGTGGGCAGGGCAGACCCAGGAGGAGAGGAGCAGGAGGAACCTGCTCTCTCTCCGCTCATGTCCCTGCAGAGAGGAGGAGGGGAACTGTCAGCGGCGGCTCTGAGGCTGAGCTGTGTGAGAGATACACAGCTCAGCCCTGCAGCCGGAGGAGGCACAGGCATGTCCGCACAGCAGTAGGTAAGGGGCGGCCGCGGCCTGTGTTAACCCTGTCCAGGCCACGGTCATCGCTTACCTCCTACTGTGCGGCCTGATCATCAACCGGCCACGGAGTGGGTGGCCCCCGCCCACCGGGCAAATTCCTGCCCTATGGATAGTCCAGGCCTGACTGATACACACACACACCTACACAGGCTGAACTGGATGGACTATTGTCTTTATTCAACTTTAACTACTATGTAGCTATGTAATTTGTAAGCCTATAATCTTGAGCAGGGTATTTGTTAAACACTGTACCCAACAGCCTTAAACCTAGTACACACAATGAGATTATCGGACAAATGATCATTCGTTTTTTTTTGCATGCTAGTCTCCACATTCAAAACAAACAGGTTACTAATGTGCGAACATTATGGTAAGAAAGAATACAAATTCAGGAGTAATTTAATATATTTGTATTGTATTTCCGGATGAAAACTGTATTGATTAAACAAAAATCGTACGATCTAGTATTGTACAAGAAAATATTTTGTGTTTGTCCCTTCAGAAAATTTCAGACGAAACCTGTGTACTAACGATCAGATAATTGAGGGATCAGTTTGAAAGCGGTATTTTTTGTACAATAATCTGATTGTGTGTACCGGGTTTTATATGTATTAAATTAAGAATTTATTATCTAGGTAAACATGTTGGTCTGAACATTTAAGCATCAGTGACCTCTGATCACGAAAGGGTTAATTTGTCTTTGTTACTGTTTATTGAGTTCACATCTCCCACAAAACCTTGCACCTATGCTGAGCATCCCTGCATATAAGCTGATGAATAATCGAGTAGTCCTTTAAAATGTGAACCTTATGGTATTTTTCTGCTACCAGTTACAGGATAAATTAATACAAAATCAAGCTTTCAATAAACTCAAAAACACAAACCAATTTTTCCATCTCAGTAAGTTTTGTTTCACTTGTGTCGGCATTTAGACAGTAGGCTTTCATGGAAATGATTTACAACATCTCTTTGAATTTTGTTTAGTATATGTTATGAGCTGGGTGTCAAGCTAGAATCAAACTGTAAAATATGTAAAAGCCCTAGAAGTAAATTACAATAAACATTCACAAATGTAAAAGCTTTTTCTATTTGTCTTTATATTAAAATTCAAGGTCATACCATACAGAAGAAGTCAGTGTGCAGTGATGGATGCTTAAAGTGCTGAATCAGTACTAATTTTCAAAGGGTTGAATTTGTTTGTTTTATTTTCACATGTATATTTATCACGTTTAAACTTACTATATAGGAGCGTTCTACAAAAAAAAGCTAACTCCCTCCTATAGTTCTGTGTTTATGAAAAGTGTTATCTTCTTCTCAAGAACCCTTGTAAATGCTACTTCTGGATAAAATCTATTTGAAGCAGACTTCCAGCCTCACCATAATCTGCCCCCGCTGCTTTTGCCTATGGTGTTTTGCCAATGATTGCTGAGGTGTACTATTGTGGTGCACTCAATTATCATGGAGTAAGTTTCATCTTGATGAAAACAAGCTACTGTTGTTAGATAATGAGCTTATGTGAAATCTCTACTAATAGCTGTAAATAACATTGTAATTTTGAATATATACTGCCTGGCCAAAAAAAAATAAGTTGCCCCAAAAAAAAGGTCACACACTCTAATATTTTGTTGGCTTTGATTATGACACGCATTCGCTGTCGCATTGTTTAGATAAGCTGCAATGTCACAAGATTTATTTCCATCTAGTGTTGCATTAATTTTTCACCAAGATCTTGTATTGATGATGGGAAAGTTGGACCACTGCGCACAGCTTTCTCCAGCACATCCCTAAGATTTTCAGTGGGGTTTAGTTCTGGACTCTGTGGTAGCCATTCCATGTGTGAAAATTATGTCTCATGCTCCCTGAACCAATCTTTCACAATTTGAGCCCGATGAATCCTGGCATTGTCATCTTGGAATATGCCCGTGCCATCAGGGAAGAAAAAATCCATTAATTAAATAACCTTGTCATTCAGTATATTCAGGTAGTCAGCTGATCTCATTCTTTGTACACATGCCCTAACTATCCAATAGGATAGTTACGGCATGCTTAGTTTATTTAGTTGCTTAGGTAAATCCAGGTGGTGACTTTTTTTTGGCCAGGCAGTTTATTTAGGATAGAGTTGTGTCAGTGTGGGTATGTCTTATCATAAGTCGCTGTTCTTCAGATAGTTGAGGATGGTTTATGCTACTAGGGGGAATGTTCTAATAATCACTACTGCATGTGAGAAGGCTTTTCACAGATGGTTTGGTGCCTGAGTTTGTTTCTCTGAACAATGGGACCCAAACCTCATTGTTTTAAAAGGATCCCTCATGTACAGTAGCTATGCAATGAAGGAAGCCAGGAAGGAAGGAATACTTCATCTTCCTGAAAAAGGTCATGAACTTTTAAACTTAATTTTCCCTGCAAAAAAAAAAGTTTGTTGTAAGGATTTGCAATAAAGAGGGCTGACTTATGTTAAAGACAGGGGAATGGGAATAAGCCAGTCTTAAAAGGGATGAGTAATATTTGAATAGAGAGAATAGAGATGCCCACCAAGCAGAGCCACTCCATGCAAACCAATGAAGGATAGGCCTATAACAATACACACACTAGATGGAGTGGGGGGAGGGGGGGGAGAAGTCTTTGGAACACCATTTACCAGAATTGGATCCTCATGCACGGTTTCATGGTAATTATAGAATATATCCCTTGCACTTAAATCTAAATGTTTGTTTTATGTATTTTCTTTCTCATTGTTTGTATTTAGTAATATGTTAGAGCTCTCTTAATAATGTTTCTTTTCTGTAACTAGATACATTGTTTTTTGTTGGCCTAACACCTTCATTTACCAATACATTTCTATTGTTGTGTTGAAGCTTTCACTTCTGGGTAAGAACTCTCATTTACCAAATCATATCAGAAAAATATAAAATCCCATAATCTATAGATTTGGTAATCACTGTAGAGCCAGCCTTCTGTGACCACGGACTCCTAGGACTCAGGTACTGCAGCCAACAGTATACTATACGTTGACATTTTGCTCTCTATGTGCGAATGCAGTGTTGTATGTTGGTGGTGAGCAGAACTGATTTGCCATTTTACTTTTGATTAGGGGATGCTGTGTGCTAGTATATCCATTCATGTAGTAAGGAGTATAGAAGGGGAGTGTGAGAGACCCAGACAGGACAGGGGCTTTTGAAGGGGACTGCAGGGTGGCCTCTTGCCTACTAATTATGGGCCCTGGCTTTTTAAGGGAACACTACTCATTGGGAGGTGAGTGCCTGGGGGACCCTTGGAGTGGTCCTGTTTGGATTCAAGTCCATATCTCCCCAAAACACACAGACTCTGGGAACTGGAGGTTCCATATACATATTTGGGGCCTCTGTGCCTCAAACCAGCAATGACTATAGATGTTAATGTAATCATGTGGTCATCTGCCATAATGTGTTTATTGCAAGTAGGTCTCTCCCATAGTGTGGCTTATAAGTGTCTTCCTCCCATTGATAATTTAATCCCCTATTGGTTCTGTTTGTCTTCTCATCTATGTAATTTATACTTGCAATAATGTGTATTGTATAGTACTTTGTATTCAGGGTTGTAGGTGCTGAATGGTCTGGTCACCTAGGCTGGTTTAAGTGCCTAGTTAATTATCTCATGGTAATTATATCACTGTCAGCTATTATTTGCTAGATGTGGATTAGTATCTAGTATATGTTGGTTGTTCCTTTGTTATGTAATTTATATTCCTGCATATAGTTTTCTTTGCATACGATAATGTAATCAAGCTTTTATCTGATGCTGTGTGGTATTTAAATTCTCAGATTTTTTTAATAAACAGTTTTAATGTTTTTCACCACCCTACACTGTGTCCTGACTAGTGACTGGATAGGCTGCGGGATCTGGTATCTCTCTGTTACCGGACAAGGGAAGCTTTGAGTACCGGGGACGGTCACAGGGAGTTCAGACTGATGTCTTATGTTTTGTAGTATTGTGTGATGTGGACTGCAAACACATGTAGCACACAGCATCCGATTTACAACCACTGGTCCAGGGTCATGGCAAAAAGGCAGTTTTCCTCATAAAAATGAAATAGTGCCCTCCCCATATTGAAGAAAAATGCCCTGACAAAGGGGGTACCTACTTGTTTCCCCCCTCCCCCCTTTCCTGGCCAGAAAGGTTTCATGCTCATATAAGGGTCTGGTGTAGATTTTGGAGGGGACCCACATTTTTTTTCTTGTTTTTTGCATGGGACACTCACCTAAATTCCATAGCAGAGTCAGAACATCTGGAATGGTGGAATCCACAGTTTTTTTTTTTCTTGAATAGGGCCCTGATGAAATTCAATATCTAGCATGTAATTTGGGGGCAGAACCCATGTTTTTTTTTTTTAAGGGGGTGCCTCATTAATATTATCATCATCCGGAATAAGGGTATGGTTTAGAATAGGGGAATCCAGAGCTGCTTTGTTTACAAACATAACAAAGTGGCTGAGAAATTGTATTTTTAGGCAATTTAAATGTTTTTTTTTTAATGTTATAATGTTAACAATTTTTTTTGCATTGGTGCAATAACTTTTAGGACAGTGGTCACTTCCATATGCCCTTTGTTTGACAAACCCTTGTCTTGAATTTTTTTTTTTTTATAGATTAGAGTCCCATTGACTTCAAGGGGATTTTGATTAACATTCAGAACTTAGGAGCAGTTTGGTTAATATCATGCAAACTGAATCCATATCCATTGGTGTTAGCCCTAAAACACAGCAGCAACTGTATCAAAGGGCTTTTCATGACAACATCATAAGTAATTGACCTGAATAAAAGTGGACCATTATTTTGAGTGACATTTGTTTACTGTATATAAAAACTTCTTCATGCATTTAGGTTGTAATAACCAAAGATTTGCCCAAAATGCACAGTCAGTCATAGCAGAGGGTGTAGGAAAAGCCAGAGGTCTGCTTGAGCTTACCAATAGGGATGCCCACTAATTGGGCTCCTGGCAGGGAAGGAGCTCACAAGCATGCATGAGAGAAAAACAAAGTGGATTTACAGCACATTCATACAGCATTCATTTAAACAATCAGAGATGAGTATTTTTACATTAACCTCCCTGGCGCTATGATTGTTTCCAATTTTAGGTGCTGAAAGTGGTACCATTATTTTGCGTGTAATTCTTAAGAACGAGCAGCCGAAACTAACTATTTACATATGATTATTATTTTTTTTTTTTACTGTGTGTTCTTCTTTATAACATCTCGGGTATGATAAAGTTTGAAACACAAAATCATAAATTATAATATAATAAATAACTATAAAAAAGTTAAAGTATGTGTATGTATATATATATATATATATACACGTATACATAAATTATATATATATATATATATGTGTGTGTGTATATATATATATATATATATATATATATATATATATATGTGTATATACACATTAAAAGTACAGTAAAACTGCAGGAAAGGGCACTGGGGCAAACAAATGTGAATCAGTGTGTTTTACTATTTGAATTTGCCACCGGTTCCAACCCCCTGCGAGCGTCACGTCGCAGGAGACGGAAGCCGGGGCACAGAGCATCGGGCAGAAGATCCGGCCGCTGCACACTGCCGGGATACATTGCTGGATCCTGAGGACAAGTACCCTTTCTTACAGGATCCAGCGATCTCCCTAGCGTTACCCCGAGTCTGGCTCGGGGTTACCGCTAATGGCTCTGAAATTTCACCCCAAGCCACACTCGGGAATACCGCTAATGAGGTTAAGGAGTAGAAGAGTAGTTAAAATGTCATGACTCAAGATACTTCTTTAAACTCATGTAGTGGCAACTTTCCTAGTCCTCTCCTTTACAGCATATTACCTGCTACAAAATGACAGGTGTACTTTAATTTACTTCAAGTAAATGTACTTTTCTTTGCAAAGATCAAAGTATTTAAGACAAGGGCTTAGTTGTAGTATATTTCCCCTATGGCAGAAAAGAAATGTATCCATTGGTGGGATTATAGATTTCTGTATATGTGAAGTCATAAATCAACAATATAGAATGGGAAGAGAGATGTCCAGAGGTTCATTTTGCTAGGAAATATCTTGTTGTGATACTCACAACAGCTTCTTCAAGCCCCCAGATCTGAACTTCATTTCTGCGCTGTTGTTCCCAGCAGGTAATCACTTACTTGTCATTGAATATCTGTGTCACTTTTTCATATATTGTAACTGATCTTTTTTTTTCCCTTTTTTCTCCAGATATCCGAAAAAAGTATTTTTCCTGCATCTTTCTTCACAAATTCTGTGGACATATCTGGCTTCAGCTGTTCATGCTGTGATTGAAATATTGATCTTTCTATGGAATCTCTTTTTTGCTATACCTCCAACATCAGTAAATCTTCAGAGGCTGTCTAGCATACTGATTTTTTTCCGAGTTTCATTCAAGAGAAAGTCTAACTTTGGCATGCTATCAAATGCATTGCTCTGTCTAATAGACAACAAATAATCAGGTAACCTCCCTGGGGGGTTTGCAGTTCTCATTACATTATTTAATAAATCATTTTTTAAAGCAATGCAACAATTTTTGTCACTAATTTAATGAGTTTTTTCAAGTAATAATAATAATGATAATAATAACAACAGCATTGCTAGTTATTACAATAAGACTAACAACAAAATGCAATAGATAAATCTATATGTATTATGAATCCTATATCTTAATGTATGATATCTTAATTTATGAAGCACTATGAAGTTGAAAGATCAAGCAAATCATATGTTTGCTTTTTCCACATTTCTACTAGAGAATGCAAATGTTTTGGTATCTGATTATTATTATTATTATTATTATTATTATTATTATTATCTATTGATACTAAGGGCCTAATTCACTCTACCACTAATTCGCTTTCGCCAGCATTTTGCTGCTATTGCGAATTTCAACGTCTGAAAACGGAATTCACTGTCCCACCGGTGGAAAATAATGCCTATTGTCAAATTCATTAAGCTCCAATAACGTCAGGGCGACAGTTAAAAACAGGCCAGCTAAAAGCTTGACTATTTTTTCCAAAAACATTGTTTAAGAACCCAAAAAAGCCCAAAAGACTGTGGGAGATTTGGTATATCATTTGGAGATTAATGGCTTTTAAACTGTGTGAAAACACAGTGTGCTCCCTTTATGGGGTGCCTGTGGGTTGGCAGTGCCAATCACCGCTCTCTCAAGACCACCCAACTTACTGCCCCTTGTCTACCAATCCTCACGATTTACTGTAGTTCCAATTGTTGGTTATGCTCCAGAAAACACACCCCCTTTAACTGCAGTGGCCAAGGGTGTACACATGCCTCAGCAGGAATTATTCACCCTGTCACACTTAACAGGTGTAGCATCTGCCAAGTGTGCCCCATTCAAGTGAAGAGCGGGCGCTCTGCAACCTTGAGCAGTACAGCAACCAAGGGGGTAAAGGAAGTGGTGAGGAGGCGTTTATCACCTCACCACTACCTGCTTTAACCTCTTGGACCCCACATGAGCATGCATTGCACACTGTTGCAGGGGGCTTGAAGACTGGCCCCATTCACTTGAATAGGTCACACTTGCCAGGCGGTACACCTGTGTGACAGTGTGAATAATTCCTGCAGTGCAGTTGTAACATGAGTACACTCCTGGCCAACGCAGTTAAAGAGGGTGCAGGTGGGGGGTAGAGATGGGGGGATAGTGATCAAAAATGGCATTTTAAATGCCCACATAGTGGCCATATTTGGGGGAATGGTAGTGGTCAGGCCCGGGGGCAGGCCTAAAGCTGTGTAAGGAGCCTCTAAATTTATGATGGCTGCCCTGTTTACATTTTTTTTGGTAATTACAGCAGTTTAGTTTGTGTGTATAATTACCAGCCTGGCATAATGAGTGTTCCTTCTTGCCCAGTGCCCATCTAACAAGTGATATTCATTAGTTAACTGAGTGCACAATGATATCTGTAGACTGAGTGGCACATATCAATGTTATATTTAAGGAATAGCACTCGTTGGATTTGAGATGTCAGTGTTATAGGTACTAGCACTCAGTGTACTGAGATCAGTGTTATATATAGTGAATCTCAGCTTTGTTTGTTCATTTACCTTTAGATTACCTATATTTAACACTTATATCTCTACACTGAGCGCTTTCACATAAGACTGACATCTCCTTACATTGGTGGTCAGTGAGAAGGATGTCAGAAATGAACCCAAAATAACAAAAATGCCAACAATGTATGGGGGCATTCTGCCCACTGACCACCAATGTAAGGAGACATTGGGTGGACCTTGGGCAGGACCTACTTTACAATGTGAGCGGGGTTATCTAATTTACCTTGTGGGCTGAAGCCCCTGGTCTTTTGCCCACCTAGCAATGCCCCTGAGCTTGGCGATGTCATATTTTGCATATTAAATTGTATGATAAAAATATGAATCAAGATACTTGACATATGTACCCAAATGCACGCGAATCTTCTAAAATTTAGATTATGTTTACTGAAACATGTGGTGGTTAAAAATCAATAAGATATAGTGACCTCGTGGATCAATGAAGGTCTAATTTCACTATTGGAGCAAGTGGTAAACCAAACACACATGTTAAAAAATATAATTTTAACAGCAGGGGAGAGACAACAGTAGATTAACACACTGATCCATGTATTAACCCTCAAAAAGTCACACATATAAAACACATGCTGAACCAAAAACATGTTGCTTTTGGGATTTACCAAAAATAAAAAGAAACACCCTCCTACATAAATTATACATTTTTTAATTTCTCAACACTGCAAAAATATATACAAATTAAACTGTATCGGGCAGGAATTGCTGCCAAGAAACGGCCCCTCTCCCCACAAAATATTCAAGATATTTTTGATGCAAATCCCGGGCACTTCTGGAGGCCAAGCCAGAACGGGCTACTTCAATGGGCATCATAGGATCAACAGCCCCACGTCCTTCAGCCTCTACACTAGGCCCTGGCACGGCAGGGTCACTGTCAATTGGCAGAGAGGTGACATATCTTTCTGCATGCCTGCGCAAAAAAATATGAAGGATGCAGCAGCAGAGGACACTGTGATTGATCTTTTATAATGCCAGATTAATAGAGGTCAGAAACAGTCTAAACGATTGGACATTATTCCATACGCATTCTCAACCACCCTTTTGGCATGGGATAGACGATAATTAAAAATCCTTTGCTCTGGGGTGAGGTTGCTCAGAGGAAATGGCTTGAGCAGATGTTCCCCAAGAGCAAAGGCTTCATTTGCCACAAATACAAAATGAAGGCCCTCAATAGTTTGGTCAGAGGAAGACAAGTTTAGAGTGCCATTTTGTAGATGCCGAGCAAACTCTGTTTGATCGATGATTCCGCCAACAGAGTTTCGCCCATTCTTCCCAATGTCCAAAAAAATAAACTCATAGTTTGCATTGACTATGGCAAGCATTACTATGCTGAAAAAACCCTTATAATTAAAATAATAAGAGCCAAAGTTAGGTGGTGGGACGATGCGAACATGCTTGCCATCGATAGCACCCCCACAGTTTGGAAAATTCCATTGCTCCTGAAACTGGGCAGCAACTTCCTGCCACTGCTCTGGGTTGGTCGGAAACTGTAGGAAAAAATAAATAAATAAAATGAGTGCTTGTGCACATCACATTATTACACACACATTTGGCACACAAATGATTATGCAACAAAAAGATAAGAACAAAATGAAGGGAATTTGTAGCATTTTTTTTGAACATCTACATCCATTTAATACTCGCCTCCTAATGTCATAATATTCTAAGTCACCAGCTACAGTATTTGTATATGCTGACTTTTATATTTAGCATGGGTGGGTAGAACTATGCTTTTACACATTATTAAGGCCTTGTGCACACTGGATGTTTTTACAGATGAAAATAAACATACTCAAAAAAAAAAAGGAGAATGGATTCTGGATTCAGTAAAAAATACTGTTAACAGGCTATGCATTGATGGACACATAGGAGAGGATGCTGGGGTGGTTACTGGCTAATTGTAAAAATTATTAAAGCAAAAAAGAGCATTAGAACAATGTGCATGAGGCCAGAGGGCAATTACAAAATAATTAAATATGTAATTTGATGTACATCAAAAATAAACAAAATTATGTTGACATGACAAACGCATAGAATGTAATTGAAAAACAATAAACATACCTTGATATAGTCCTTCTGCAACACTTTAATGATAGCAGAGCACGTCTCAGGGATGATGACTCCAAGAGCTTGGGGGGAGATACCTGTGGTAAACTTGAGATCCTGCAGGCTTCTCCCTGTTGCAAGATACCTCAATGTTGCAATTAGCCTTTACTCAGGAGTAATTGCAACCCGCATACATGTATCCTGCTTACGAATATAGGGGGACACCAAGGCGAGAAGACGGTTAAAACAGGGATCCGTCATCCTCAGATAATTCCTGAAGTCATCAGGATTATTTTCTTGTAGCTCACGCAGCAAGGACATGTGGGAAAATTGCTCACAGTTGAGCAACCAATTTTTTGACCAGGAGGTCCTCTTTTGCTTTTTCTTGCCAAGAACTCGGCTTAGAGTAATTACTCCCAGCCCAACAACAGCAAAAGTAGCATCATCGGTCATCATATTTGATCCTCAAACGATGTCTCGGATTATAGCGAAATGTTGTTTACCAAACAAATGCTACCGAAATCAGCGAAAGATGCCCAGAAGGGTCACGTCCACAAAATGACTTCCTCTTTTATAACGTAGTACGTACATTGTCGGACGACAAAATTCTGGCAGTCTAGAACACATTCCAACATCATGGACACGCACTCTCGACAAAAGACAGACAATCGGTTTCGTAGCGTGTTTACGGGGCTTAAATTTTATAAGTAGGAGGTAAGAGTACATACAAAGGGGTCATTTGAGCAGGCCAAAAGGGTGTTGTAGCACACTTATGTAATGTGAGCACATTTAATGGTATTTTGAGCATTTTTGGAGTGAAACATACTTCACTATATGTTTTTTCTTTTTTGTTTTAGAGATTGATTGCTGGTTTTAACACAGGTGATTATTTTCTATTAACCGATAAATGTTGATTGAGTAGAAGACAACAACCCTATCAAAGTGTTGCCAGTTCCGCCACACTATATAAAGGAGGGATTCCTTCTTGAGTTCATGTAGAAATTTGAATCAATTTTCAAAATCAAATTATTAGACCTCATTTGCATGAGTATACCTATCTATTCACCCTTGAAAAAGGCTGTGCAGCCAGTCCCATTGATATTTATTGGAATACAGCTGCTGATCCCAATTTGACAGCAATGCAAGTACTTGTTTCCTAACACACACTGTCTGCATTCGGGGCACACACACACCCACATTTGCACAGCTGTTTAATTGGGACCAGTGGTTGTGTCAATGCAGCCACTTCATCCCAAGAGACATGAATGGGACTGCCTGCAGATTAATGCATGGAACACCTGTGCATCCTGTTTAGGCAAAGACGGCCCTTTGCAAGGGTGTACAGATAGGTGTGAATGAGGCTTTACCATCTCATTTTTTAGTATTATAAATGTGGATTCCAAAACATTAAAGCAAAAAATAAGATCTCCCAATTCTAGGTGCATTATCATGATCAGGAGGGCATGATTAAAAGATACTTGGAATGTGGGTATGGGCAATTTTGTTTTTTTTTTTGCTTTACAATATTTACCCTTCCTCTCCCTGTTCAGTTGGTTAATTTTGTATTTTCCTTGCCTCTGTATTAACATACACAGTAATTCCTAGCCTCAATGTGACCCTATCACTATACTAGATTTTCCAAGAAAAGGCATACCTGTAATAAATGTGTATTAGAAGTAATAGAAGTGTATACAAACCCACCGTTCTTGCAACCTGCATTTTCGTTTGTTTTAGTTTGCCACTTTTGAATATGTCCACATTCTTTTTTATAATGGTATTCTAGATGTAGCCTCAAAGTGGTTGTAAATGCAGAAGGTTTTTTTATCATAATGCACTGTTCACGAATGCCTCGGTTGTCCAGGACTCTCCCTTCTGATTGGCTGAGACACAGCAGCAGCAGCACCATTGGCTGCTGTCAAACAAACTCAGTTAGCCAATGAGGAAAGGGGGGGCTGAACCATACTGGGCAAGTTCTGGCCAATGGTCTATTTTCATGACCCAGTAACCCAGTACATCGTTAACTGGAAAGCTCCTTTCGTCCCAAGATATTCTCCCATCATATGATGCCAATAGGATGTGGAAACTGACAGTCCTGGGCACCGAGGACTAAAAAACGCTCCTCCTTAAACCTGCTCTGACAAAATAAACTGACACTAAAGTAAAAATGAATGGTCAGACTACACTCACACTGCAATATCTCTAGATTCACACTAAATTGATCTTGTACACTGACAAAAGAATCACAATAGCACACTAACTCGCTAGTAGCACTGAACAGAGCCCTGTTCTATCTCTCTCCACGCCAATATCACACTGCAAATGGCCGCTATGGGGAGAACATTTTTATAGTGTGGGGTGGGACTAAGAACAATGAGCTTTAATTGGATAGAGTCATAATTACTTTCTCTAATTATGGCTATGACAGTGCTCTTTTTTTTTATGTGTTTTTTTTTTTTTTTACTTTTTTAACTTTTTTTGTAAATTTCCTGTAACTGTAGAAACAAATTTTAAAGCTAGGGTCTCTCAAAATGTGATAGCCAGTTTCCTGACGTTCTAACATCTTTCAAGACCCTGTGTGAATGTGTGCCCTAGACTGTGCCGTGCTGTACTCTATACTAATACTCCACTAGTGTATGGTAGTGACGGAACAGTCTTTGAGGCAGATAACAGGTTGGTCTAGACAGGAGGGACAGAAATAATGGGTGTCATGCCTAAATCTGCATCTACTACAGATACTACATCTTTTTTGAGTCAGGGTACCAGGGAGGACATCTGAAAATTGCCTCTTATGCAGGTAGCTAACTGCATCTGGATTTGGGGATTGGGCCAAACCCCCCTTCTGAATACAAAAGGGCTATGAGGATCTATTCCTGAAATTTTAGGAAAGATCCACTTCTTCCTGACTCTTTTTGTAGTACAAAATTGTTGAACATGGCCAATTGAAATACATATACAGACAC
Source organism: Pelophylax lessonae (assembly GCF_965119305.1). Lineage (NCBI taxonomy): Eukaryota > Metazoa > Chordata > Amphibia > Anura > Ranidae > Pelophylax > Pelophylax lessonae. Next base: position 767,716,051 of record NC_138768.1, read on the forward strand.
TTTCTTGTACCAGTGTCTGGCTTTATGTGAAACTAAGTAAGGCTTCATCATCTGATCGTTGACGTTTACCCCTCAAATGTTAGGGTTGTACTTGTGAACACAGTGGGGCTTCTTAACAACACCAGTCACCATAGGTGTGCACAGCCTATTGTATTAGGGTGTGCAGCCCAAAACTCAAACATATTTGTCTTTGTGCATGTGTATAAACTGACAGTGTCAGCAGAGCAATGGACAGTGTCAGAAGGGCAGAGATTGGTGTCAGTAGGGCAGTGCACAGTGTCAGTAGTTTTTTATTTATTTATTTTTTATATTTTTTACATTTTTTTATAATTTAATTTTTTTTAGGAACTGCATTAGGGGTCTTTGGTGAAATATTAGGGATCTAAAGAGAGGGAATCTTCACCACAAAGGGTGATTAGAGTGTGCCTATGCCAGTCACCATTGCATTTTTGTATCTGCATGAAACATCCTGTTTGTCCTTCTACTTCACTGCGAACAATTCATTAGTTCTCAAGCAGGTTTTCTCCCCCCCTTCTAAGTCGGGTGTTTATAAGCCATTGGGGGAAGCCCTGATGATTAGGTCACATGGTGCCACATGAGTAAATTCCAAATTAAAAAAGATGTATAAAAAGTGACACGCTTGTATAAAAATTGTCCACATACTGTATAAGCGGTACCCCTTTTGGAATAAGGGTGACACCAGGTCCCCAGCAATCTTGCCACTGCTCCCTATGTCATCTGGGCATCTGGGGGGCTCCACATGACTATTTTTTCCCTCATAATTCTGAAAATCACATGTGTAGTCTGTTGCCCTCTCACAGAGCTTATACGTTTTGAGCCTATATCTGCCACCCTTCCTGGGGAGAAACTGTTTGAGAGCACGGAAGCCAGAAAAATTAACGAGGGACTCCCCTACGCAGACATTTTGTTGGGGCATTTACAAGTCTGCAAATTTCTAGTTAAAATGATTTAAGAGGGGCCGAATTTTGTGGAGCCAATTATATCCAGGATCACCCGATGGACGACAGAGTTCATTGAGGTGGAAATGCATGAAAAGCATTATACTCTCACATCTATGCCCGGTCATGGCTGCTGAGAACATTGGCATATAATGACTTGGGTCTGTGGGTCATTATGACCACAACTTATTCTTTTTAGTAATGCCCATGTTAAGGATGAGGCCCCCAAAAAATTTGACATTCGGAAACCGTGATACGTTTCCATTCAAATGATTTGGCAAGGAACTAATTTGGGTTGGTGGCAATAAACTGCTTGGTATATAAATTGCTTCGGTCCACAATTGAGCGATACAGATCTGTGAAAAACAACTCTAAAAAATCAAGGGGAGTAGTTACATTTTTGGTTTCCACCAGAATTCAAGATTGGGTAGTGAATAGGGAAAGTAGGGTGCTGGAGAATCTGTGGGCTGCCAATCAGGATTTGAAAACACATCAGGAAGTTTACTATGGGCTCTACGGCCTGTGTTGTAATTCTTGGTGGCTGCAGGACGCTACTTGTGCTAGCTATCGCATCAGCTTGGACTGCACTTATGGGACTCACCACATCACCAAGTGTTACTGCAGTGCTGGTGTGTCTAAGACCAGGATGTACTGGGCCAATGGTGCTCACCAGTTCTCCAAAAGGTAGCGTGGCACTAGCACTGGCACTCCACTGGATAAGAAAATCATCATGTAATTGTACCACCTCAGCAACCTGGGTACTCCTGACCTTAGCAGGGACCTCTACGCCATTGTCTGAGCTATCTGTCAGGGTGCTACAAATAAAATTTACCTGCCAGTGCTAACAGAGATATAGGATCTTGCTAAAGCTGCAGTATTGTCTACTGTGTTTTAGAAGTGATAATGATTAACTAGGTTCAAGATCCGTCGCAGTGGAGCAGCCTCACGACTGTATTCATTATGTATACGGTTTGCAAGCGGTTAATAGAACTGGACATTTTTAATTTTTCATTATAAGCATTTGAAAATCACTGTTTCTGGCTTAACATATATTTTTTAAAAATGTTTTTTTGCAATGTTACATGTTCCCAGGGCAGTGCCCACCCCCATGCTATTTTTGGACACCCCATTGCCTGTAAGTACAAAAAAATGGGAATTTTAAATTTGACAGATACAATTCCCTGATTTTAAAGAGGTTTTGGTTCAGCATTCGAACTTCTGAAATTCACTGAACCCTGCTTGAACCAAACCCAGGGCAGTTCAGCTCATCATTAATCTGTATCATTACATTTTATTTTCACGAAGGCTAACCATTAAAATGAAAAAAGGCTTTCTAAGTGATATTATCATGTTAAAGCTAATATGAGATTTTAGTAATTAAGTTTACATCTAATTTAACTTATTATGCTTGAGTTCTTTAAATTATAGTGCTGAAGAACATTTTCTTATATACCCTTTATGATTGATATCAAGCTCTTCAATTGTAAAAATCTTAGCTACATTTTCTATGAACAGGGGTATTTTTCTCTTTCTTGATTATAACTTTTAGCTTGGGGTGATTTAAGCTAATCAACCAATTGTTTCTTAATGCCTGTTAAAAATCTGCCTTTTTTGCATCATCTCACTGCATCCTTTGAATATATATGTAAAACACTGGGCACCCACAACATAGCACATTCTCACCCCAGGTATGCTAAAACCCCCTGCTATATCCCCATATACCTAATGTTTTAAAAATATCAGAGCCATAGCCCTTAGACATGGCTTGGTCAAAATTGACCAGCACAAGATGAGCTCGTAAACATGCCCAGGTAGAATAAGCTAAAATGTGTACACAACAACAACAAGGCATTTTTTTTTTTTTTTTGCTACAGTATAAATTCAAATGTATCCACTCAGAGACACTTAAGAAAAAATTGAACATCAGCAAGGCAATTATGTGAACAGATTGAAGAGGGAAAAGGCTTAGGTGCAAGGCAGGTGTTTTGGTAAACTAAGAATAAAAGTGTACTGTCCCAGAGACACTTCAGCAAAAACTGTCCATCAGAAGGTGGTAGTTTAGTGCATTAAAGTCCAAGCTGTGCAGACACAAACAAGGTAAATATCTTTCTACAATAACAATTACAATGTAGCATATAAAATAATCAGAGTCAGGACAGTACATGAGCTGCTTATGTGTAAACACAAGGCAGTTTTTTATCAGCAATTTCAGGTTTTTTAAGTGTAAAAAAATGCCAGTCAGAATACCTTCAATGTCCACAACCTAGGAGCTATTCAGCAGCAAAGTCTACCAGTCCTTGCAGGGTTGACTGGTGAATACAAGGTAGCTTCTTAGACTTTGCACCTCAGGGCTGGCACCACATTTTTAAGAAAACATAGGTCTAAATGTAGAGACATAAAGCAGTGAGCAGAGGGCCAAATATTTAGATAGAAGGTACAGATAGCTCTCTTCTCTTCCATGTTTTATTAAATCTCAGCTTCTCAGTCACAAATACCCAATCCTTGCTGTACTGAAGGCCACCTCTGACTTGATAAGTGCAAGCACTTATTAGGTTATCTCAAACCACTGGCACACACTTGACACCCGGCAGTCTATGGTATGATTGTTTGCAAGCATTTTATTTACAGTCTTACCCATCCCTTCACCTGTTTGCTTGATTAGGGCAAGGACAGCCTTATGAAAAAAAAAATATATATAAATATGATTAACAAAAACAAAAAGGAATACAAAAGAATTGGTGGGTAGCAAAATGCGTATACCTGGGACTGTCCTGGTCCTGAACTAGAGAAAGGGGGCTGTTTTCTCCAGCTGGTATGGAAGCAGTTGAAGTACCAAGCTGATATACAGGTGCTGGGCATGTAGGGGGTTTGGGGACATTTTTTTTCAGCAAAATCCTGACATGGAGAGGTTCTTACTGGAAATAGCAGGATGGGTGTTGGTGATTGCTGCTCTGCGATTTAGGTGAGTCTAGAACTGAAAAGCTATACCATGATATTTAAGTCCATAAAAGTATATTCCAATAACAGACTGTTCACAAAACTCACACATTTTAGGAACTGCACCTCTGTTCACTTCATCTGGGTTTAAGAAAATTAAATAATGGTCAAGCAGTAAGTATATATTGCTGGATGTTTTGACAGAGCTGTGGGTTTGTATAGCACTTATCATTAACGGGTTCTAGTATCCTTTGAGTTAATACCTTGCTCTGGGGTGGGCAGCCTATGGCTGTAGGATTGTATGCTTAATTAATGCCTGCCCTTCATCTCTTGTTCCAAGAGTAAGACTCACAGGAAAAAGCTAACAAGGACTGAAGGGGGATTGAAATTAGTCTATAAATATGTTAATTTGGGACCATCAATCAACTGGTTGAAGTGGGCTTTTATCACTAGTTCTTTATCATGTATGATTCAGCGGCACTCTCCATGATCACATAGAAGGAGGAAGAAGGGGAGGAGGAAGATGCTTTAAGGCTTGATGTCTGTCAATGTCATTGGTCCTGATTTGGAAAAGGGCAGACAGCCTATATCTATAGGATTCTGCACTCAAATTGTTCTGCTGCCTGCCCCCCCCCTCCCCCGACCATATACATTGATACAGTTCCCAATAAATGTTTACTGAGGTCTGTCGGCATGGACCATAGGGTATGTACCTGGATAGAAAACTGGGTTGTGTCCAAAGGGTGGTAATAAATACAGAGCACTCAAAATGGCCTGGGGTGGTAAGTAGGGTCCCCCAAGGATCTGTCCTGGGACCATTTCTGTTTAATTAATTTATAAATGATATAGAGGATGGGATAAATAGCTTGATCTGAGTGTTTGCTGATGATACAAAGCTAAGCAGGGCAAAAACTTCACAACAGGATGTGGAAATCTTTAAGGAGGACCTCATAAAATAATAATGGGCAAATGAGGTTTGATGTTTAAAAGTGTAAAGTAATGCATTTGGGTACTAAAAATACAAATGCAAATGATTTGCTAGAGGGAGAACCTCTGGTGGAATCCAGGATGGAGAAATATCTGGGGGTCCTAGTAGACGACAGGCTCAGCAATTGCATCCAATACCAAGCTGCCTGCAGAATATTAGCATGCATTGAAAAGTGGATCTACTCCAGAGATAAAACTATAATTCTGCCACTCTACAAGACTCTGGTCTGGCCACATCTTGAGTATGCTATCCAGTTCTGGTCACCAGTCCACAGGAGGGATTTGCTGGAACTGGAGAGAGTCCAGAGAAGGGCAACAAAGCTAATACCTGGACTAGAGGACCTCAGTTATGGGGAAAGACTACAAGCACTAAACATATTCTCTCTGGAGAAAAGATGCTTGAGAGGGGATATGATAGCACAATATACTGCTCAAAAAAATTAAAGAACACTTTGAAAACACATTGGAACTCAATGGAGAAAAATATAATGCTGAATAGCTATACTGATATGGACTGGGAAATGTGTTAGGAATGAAAGGATGCCACATGGTTTAATAGAAATGAAAATGATCAACCTACAGAGGGCTAAATTCAAAGACACCCTGAAAATCAAAGTGAAAAAATTATGCAGCAGGCTAGTCCATTTTGCTGAAACTTCATTGTATGTAGTTTGTATGGTCCCCACGTGCTTGTATGTATGCCTGTAACTGTGGATTGCGATGGGGCTCAGGAAACTATTGGGGAGGGGGGGGGGGGGTAGGGCTGCTGCACAAAGAAGCCTTTATAACCACTTTAAGTGGCACTGCAAGTACTTTTCTATATATTATTGTTTGTTTCAATTTGTATGTCAATCCTTGTTATTTTGCTTTTGCTTTTCTCTGTACCACAGCACTAGAATTTAGATTGTTTTTGCCTATGCTTATAGGTTTTCCCCCAGCAGCAATGCCCCTAACAGTGTTGGGCAAGCATGTAACTTAAAAAAAAAGTAAATAGTTACTAGTTACTTCTCCCAAAAAGTAACTGAGTTAGTAATTGAGTTACATCAGTAAAAAAAGTAACTAATTACCAGGGAAAGTTACTATTGCATTACTTTAAAAAAATAATTAAATATGTCAAATAACTTGTATGAGTGGAAAGTAACTAGTAACTATTGTGTTACTTTATAAAAATAATCAAATATGTCAAATAACTTGTATGCTCCCAATATTAAATATGTTAAATGAATGAAATGAACACTAAATAGAAGCAATTATTATTATAAAACATTGTACAGTAATCTACACTATTTTAATGTTGCTGTGGGACAACGAGGCACCTCTCAAATATATTATTGTAAATATGATTACTATAGTGGAACAATAAAACACAATAGATAGTTTAGACATTTTTATATTTATTTGCACAGACCTGAGACCACAACTGGCCAACAGACAAGTCTCAAATAAATTATACTTCTTATAACTGTACCAAAAATAAGTAAATAAAAAAAATAATGAATAAACTCTTTGTTGTGCAAAATAAAAATATAAAACCGTCACACAACTTCACAACTGGTAGACATACTGTGTAGCCTACTTCAAGTATTTTCCACTGAACAATGTACCAAAAATAAACAATAATAATAAAAATATACACTCTTTGTAGTGCAAATAAAAAATATGAAACTGATATATGTAAACAAACAGGTACTGAAACATTTTACTACCTGTTTTGTATAACAGTTACATATTTTTAATTTGCACTGTTTTTTATTATTATTATTATTATTATTATTTAATGAAAAAATGCAAAAAAAAACCTGTTGCCCCCTCTGCCTCAATTCAAATCACTGTCATGGTTTGCCAGATAAATCCAACTTTAGCTCCTAAACATTCATCCAAGCTATCCATCCTAAGTATTAAACCAGTTGTATCTCAAAACCAGATGCTTCTCAAACTTCTGGTCAGAGAGCCTATTCCTCTTTGGAGTGATAACAAGTTTTCCAAAACTAAAGAGTCTCTCTACTGGGGGACTGGATGGAGTGGCTGCATTATATCTGAGTGAAATCTTCTTTATCAGTGCAAATCCGTTTAGAGAGTCTATCTCTTGTGCTCCTGATTTAAAATAATCTGCGACTTGAATCCCTCCTCAAAGGAAAATAACTCATCCTCTATGGCTGCGGTGTGTTGATGTGCTGGTAGTGGTACCTGCTTGCTAGGCTTTGCCTAGGACATGTTTCCAGCACTCCGCAAGCAGACTTGCTTTGACCTTGTCCTTCCTGACCTGTGTTCGAAGCCACCGTAATTTGAACTTGGGCAGAGTCACAGCAGCCAAGACAGAACCCTCGCAAATCTTGTTTTTATTGCCTGGAAATAAGAATGCAAAGAACATATGATTTAATTTATTTTATTTCAGGTGCCTATATATAGTGCCATCAGTTTAAGCATATCCATATGTTGTCTTTGGAAATAGACGTATGACAAGAGTGCTGCCAGCATTGCCGCAGAGGTTGAAGGGGTGGGGGGCCAGCCTATCTGTCAGTGCTCAGACCATGTGCCGCACACTGAATCAAATTGGTCTGCATGGCTATCATCCCAGAAGGAAGCCTCTTCTAACATTCACACATACACATACTAGGACCAATTTAGACACAGGAGCCAATTAACCTACCACTACCAGCATGCCTTTGGAGTGTGGGGGAAATCAATAAAATAAGATGCAATTCTTGGGTGACTGGTTAAAGATATAAAAATAAATGAAAGCTCTTACCATCACAACTGCCTCTGGAAGGTCAACTAGGATTTGCAGGCCACTCTTCAGTTCCAAGGTCTTGAAAATAAATGTCTTCAGTGTGGGTAGGAGTGTACCATGGAAACAGTGGTCTTCTCCCTGAAAAATGTCTAATGCTACTGTAAGTGGCCTCATGGCAGTACAGTATTCCCTGATGAAGTGATGTTCTCGTTCTGTGATGGCTTTCATCCCAAACTTGGATGAGATGTTGTTCAGCTCACCCCTAGGAATCTCACTGATTCGAGCCAGGGCATCATAAAATGAATTCCATCTTGTACTGCAAGGGACCATCAGTTTCTTTGCAAAGATGTCATCCACCGTCTCTGCAGCCACAGTTGAATGACTAGCCATGTTCCATAAGCTTGTACATTTTGCTGTAGCGCTTCTGTATATCGCTTTTTTTTGTGGTTTTGACAGTAACAACTTGTCAACATAAGTACATGAAACAAGGTTTAAAGTGTGAGCAGCACACCTCTGATGTGGCGGCAAAGTGTATGTACTTGAAAAAGTATTTTTTGCACGGCGGGCCTACCCCCTGTTTTGCAGGTATTTTTGCAATGATTGTCCGGAAAGAATCCGACTCAACTGTCAACAACGGCAGCATCTCCTCAACTATATATCTGGAAATTATTTTGTTTAATTTTGTCTGGGTTATCGGAGTTTGCTGTGGTGAAAAATCAAGTTTCAGTTGCTTTGATGTCATGGCTTCATCTCCTCCTTTGATAGCGGAGCTCACGTTATCAGCTGTCTTGGCCGCTAATTTTGTGGCAGCATGAGACAATGTGAGGTGCTTCATTAAATTTAAATTACTTGCCACCGACGTGGAGAGACTCTTATTTCCTGTGCATAGATGGCATGTTACATAAACATTCTTGCCTTTCACCTCAATGAGGGAAAAGTAGTGCTTATACTTCCAGTTTGTGAAAGTTACCTATGTATATGCCATTGCTCTGACTCCTGGTCGTTGTCGGTGTGTGCGACTATGTCTGTGCTTGTGTGTGAACTGAACAGCAGTGACACAAAAAAATCTTTCAAACGACTTGTAATAATAATAATAATGGTTCAATGCAGGTGCTGGAGATGATGACGAGGCTTCCATATAAGAGTGTTTTTATAGCCTTGCCCTTGATATCATATGCACTGTCTGTACTGTACTGTGGTGAATACTGATTCCAGATTGGTACCTGAGTGGTATTTGCTGAGTGGCACCTGCGTAGTATTTGCTGAGTGGTACCGCCTGTACGGTACACTGGTACGGTACCTGAGTGGTATTTGCTAAGTGGCACTGGTGGTACCTGAGTGGTATTTGCTGAGTGGCACTGGTGGTACCTGAGTAGTATTTGCTGGCTGGCTGCGTGGTACACTGGCACTGGCAGTGGGTACCTGAGCGGTATTCGCCGAGTGGTACCGAGTGGTATTTGCTGAGTGGTACCTTAGTGGGTATTTTCTGAGTGCTACCGGCTGCCTGCGTGGTGGTGGTAGTACACTGGTATTGGCAGCGGTACCTGACCTGAGTCCTCCTGAGTGATTCCTGACTGAGTGATGCTTTTTTTTTTTTTTACTCGAGTGGTACCTGCTGCTGCTGGTGGTTGTGGGGGTGGGCAGTGGTGGCTGGTGGTGTGGCACTGGTGGGGGTACTGGCAGTGTGGTACGGTGGTACGTGACCTGAGTCTGTCCAGTCCAGTCCAGTCCTGACTGTGGTATTTTTTTTATTGTTTTTTTGTTTTTTTGGTACTTGCTGGTGGCTGGTGGTGGCGTGGCACACTGGTGGAGCCCTGAGTTCTGACTGTGGTAACAGTATTTTTGCTTTTGTTTTTTGGTACCTGCTGGCTGGCTGCTGGTGGTGGTGGCTGGTGGTGTGCGTCTGGCTCCGTCCTCCAGGCTGTCTGTCTGCTGTCCCTCCTGTTGTGACACTCCAGTGGCTGTGCCTGTCTGACTGTGGTGGACTGGTAGAATATTGATGGTATTATAAAAATATCTTTTATACAATAATATTTCAATTATGTATGGCCTGGCTGCAGTGGCTGGCGCGCTGTGAGTCCTGGGCTGGCCGCAACTCTCTCTCCTCTTGACCAGTAACGTGGACAGCGCCGGCAGGGTCATAGAGGAGTGAGGAGGAGTTACACTACTGCCATCTAGTGGCGGTAGATGTAATTGCGGTAACGCCACTTAAGTAATGGGAACGGCGTTACCGCGGGGGAAGTAATCAATTTGATTACTAACTACCCGTAAAAGTAACAGCGTTCGTAACGCCATTTACTTTTAATGCCATTATTCCCATTGCTGGCCCCTAGTTCCCTGAATTTATTGAAATAAATAATGCTACATAAAAAATATAACTAACTGCTGATAATGACATAGGGACTGCATGCCTAATGGGGTGGGTACGTGTTTTTGAGTGACAGTGGCACCTCTTGTCTTATAGCCTAGCTCTTCCCTCTATGGTTGACAGCAGCTTCTGAGCATCTTCTAGAGTCTACTTTACTTTAATTTACTAGTTCACAGAAAACCCATTGGGTCAAATTTCCTTGCCAAATTAGTGCCAGTTGCTCTGATTTACTAAAAGATTGTTCTTGACTGCAAAGTAATTTTTTTTTTTTTTTTTAAAAAAGCAAATAAAATGATCCCTTCATGAATGTTAAAAAAGAGTGAGCGGTGTTCACTTTGAATGCCTAATCATGGTAAAGAGAAATAAAAAAAACAGGATTTCTACTAGCCCTTGACTGGTTGTTTCAAGTGAACACAGCTTTCCCTTATTTAATCTGCTCAGTAAAAATGTATTTTGCTAAGTGAACAATCTCTTTAATCAACCCCATGGAGAAGTATAAGCAGTTGCTTTAACCTTGTTATAATGGATAGAAAGTTTGAATGTTTAAAATTTCAGCTTCTACACTTCAAGGTAAGACATACGCATTTTTATTTATTTTTCTTTATGCAGAGGAAAATTGGCAGCAAGTAACTGTTACCCATTTTAAAATTTAAATAAAATACATTCAGCCTATAAAATCACAAAACCATGAAACATTTTATAGGAGATGTGAATTATAGTCAGACAGAAAAAATATCTTTGGGAAGTTTGTAGTATCTTCTTGTGTTTGCCTCTGATTCATATTTATGCATGTTGGAAACTATTTTGAACACATAGAGGAAAGCGTCAAGCTTTTAAAATTATCAGCAAGAAAGTTATAGCACATATTATATTGGAAAAATGTAGCCTCAGCAGATACAGTATTCTGAATTATTGCAAACTGAAATGATAGAAGTAAATGTGAAAGCTGGCAAACATTCTGTAAAAAGAGGTAAAGCAACAAATGTAACAGATCATCCAGCACAAGATGATAGATTTTGACACTTTGTTATATAACATGCCAGGGTAGACATTGAATCCTGTGTAAAGTGCTTGACATACAGTTTTAGCATTTTGACCCAGTAGATTCTTAAATGTGTACATTTAAGTACTAAACTATTTATGTTTCTGCAATAAAATCAGTTGAATTTTCAAACAATTAATATTATATCATATATAACAAATACTTAATACTTAAAAAATTATATTATAAACATTATACATAATGATTGTTAACATTTTTTTTCCTTTTTAGGTATTTTCTCTGGTAATTGAAGTGTCATAGGCCTTCCTGTCCGTTAAACATCCATCCACATGCCTGGACCGGCACCGGGCTCAGCATTTTAGCAAGCTGCTGAGAGCCTGAGTCAGCCACTCCCACCCCCCCCCCCAGCCTAACCCTCCAGTGAGCTTTGCGTTTGAATGCTCAGTTCTCAGCCCTCTCAGCCTTAGAGTTGGTGGGGGACCAATGCTGCATCCACTTAGCTAAGTATGATTCAAAAAAAAAAAATTCCCATATTTCTCCTTTAAAGGAGTTGAAAAATGTGTAACAGCCCCCCTCTACCCCCCCCCTTATACTAACCTGAGCCCCATCTCTATCCAGCGATGTCCACAAGTCCCTTGGCCATCCGGGACTCTTCCACCTGACTGGCTGAGACACAGCAGGGGCGCCCTTGACTCCCACTGCTGTCTATCAAAGTCAGTCAATCAGGAGAGAGAAGGGACAGGGCCAAATGGCTGCTCTCTGTCTGAATAGACACAGGGAACTGCAGCTTGTCTTGGGTGCCCATAGCAAGTTGCTTGCTGTGGGGGCACTCGACAGGAGGGAGGGTCCAGGAGTAATTAATAGGGACCCAAGAAGAGGAGGATTCGGGCTGCTCTGTGCAAAGCCACTACACAGGACAGATAAGTATAATATGTTTTTTATTTAAAAAAAAACAAAAACAAGAATTTAGTATCACTTTAAAGTGATTGTAAACGATAACTCTTTTTTTTTTTTTTAAATAACAACCATGTTATACTTACCTGCGTACTCACCATGGTTTTGCACAGAACAGACCCAATCCTCTTTTTCTCTGGTCCTCCACAGAAGCTTCTGGCATCTCCCCTGTCAAGTTCACACAATAGCAAGCCGCTTACTATGGGGCACTCATGTAGGCTCACCACTGACTGGCTCTGTGTCCATAGACACACAGAGTGGGACTTAGCCCTGCCCCCTCCTCACTGGCTGTGATCACTGTGCTGTCTCTGCTTATTAGGTGGACAAGAGCAGGATTGAGATCGGGACCTGGATTAGGTAAGTAAAGGAGGGTGGAGGAGCTGCAGAAAATGGTCAAAAACCTCCAACCTTTCCTCTGCTGACCAACTTCTAAACTGACCATCATCTCTGCTGAACATTCTGAATATCCTGAACATCCTCTGAACATCTCACTCAATCACGGCTGTGGCAGACTCCTCCAGTGTGCGTAATTTCCCCATTTTTACTGTTCCATATTACTTCCATTCCGTTGCTGTGGATTGTTGCCTTTTGATCCTAGACCTCGCCTTTGCAGTGCAACTACCAGTGACATTCAAGAAATGAACAGTTGACTAGAGCCATTTTGTTTTCTCATTTCATTTCTTTTGCTCTGCCTGAATCACTACACTACATTCATTGATGTACTCTGCCTGTCCCTTGCTGTGTTTGGACCTCTGCCTTGTGACCATGGCCTTGTTCATTACTTTATCATTTTGCTGCTTGTCCCTTGCCGTACCTGGATTGTTAAACTTTAAATTCTCCCTTACCACCATGGACTTGCTCTTTTGGTGTTCCATATTGCTGCTCTATTTTTCTGTTGATTGCCCTTTGCTGTATGCTGGACTGCTGCTCTGTCATTCTGCTACTTGTCCTTCACTGTGCCCAGATTGCTAATCCATTATTGCTGCCCTGTGACTTTGGACTTGGTCTTTGAATGTTCTGTATTACCACCCTATGTTTCTGTTGATTGCCCTTTGGATTTATGCCCTGTGATCTTAAACTTATTCTCTGTTTAAGCAGTGTACTTGCCCTATTGATAAACCCTATGCTGGTTGAATCTCTCAGAAAGGGACCTAAATCACTCTAGACCTCTGTGTGTGTTTTGTTTCACCACTCACCTCCATCACATGTAGTAATTTACAAAAATAATTCATTATAAAAAAGGGAAAAAATGTTTACAGTACATTAAAATATTTTATGTAAATATCACAGGGAATAACCTGAAAGGACTCAGCAGCATAGATTTTTCAAAATTTGGTAAAATAGCATTCATCTGTACCCAGACTATTAAAATATATATTCTTAATAAGCCATAAAATAGCTTTACAATAAACCCTCATTCACCTCATTCTGTAGTTATAAGCATTGTGGAGAAATTCATCTTAAAAATGTATAGCAAAAGATCTGAAATCACAGCTCATCTCCCCTTCTCTTTCATGACACCAGGGACTTGCCAGCCTTTTAAACAAACATTAAGTGTTACTAAACCCACAACAGTAAAATTTGTCTGTATATGCAGTAAAGCATGCTTGGCATACTCACTGTGGAACCTAAGGGATTAACCCTCTGAATTGTGTAAAAAAAAACTGCTTGATCCTGTCTTTGCTGATCCTCCCCTTCTTCCCATGTCCTCAATCCGTCCCTTGATAGTACAGAGCCTTGAAGGCACTCTGCTCATGCTTAGATTGGTGTGTATTGCTAGAGAGTTTTTTTCTTGGGAGGGTGCATGTGATCAGCAAAGGGCCAGTCAACACTGTCCAGAGGGCCAGGGGTCCTGCAGCCTCATAGAACAGTCAGAGGAGAATGAAAACTTCTCCTACAGCTTTAACCAGGCACTGATAGAAGTAACAAGACTGCTATATACTGCTGATGAGAAAAGGAATTTAGCAGTTTATATTTACTAAAATAATTACATTTCCATGCTCTTTGTACTTTTGGAAACTAGATATAGTAAATGCAGGATCTGGGTTTAGTAAGACTTTAAGTGTCATAAATTGAAATACACTATAGTTTCAAAAGTATTGGGATGCCTGTCTTTTCACACACATGAACTTTAATGGCATCCCAGTCTTAGTCCGTAGGGTTCAATATTGAGTTGGTCTACCCTTTACAGCTATAACAGCTTCGACTCTTCTTGGAAGGCTGTCCACAAGGTTTAGGAGTGTGTCTATGGTAATGTTTAACCATTCTTTCAGAAGCGCATTTGTGAGGTCAGGCACTGATTGTGGACAAGAAGGTCTGGCTCACAGTCTATGCTCTAATTCAGGCATTTCCAACATGCGGCCCGGAACCTCAGGCAATGTGGCCCACTGCCCCCTGACAATTTTTGCTGGGGAGGAAGGAAGTCCGGTCGGGGGCCACAGCAGCTTCCAACTAACGGTAGGCAGAGGCTGCCTCAACCCGATAGAACACCTTTGGGAGGAATTAGAGCTGAAACTGCGAACCAGACCTTCTCATTCAACATCAGCGCCTAACCTCACAAATGCACTTCTGGAAGAATGGTCAAACATTCCCATATACACACTCCTAAACCTTGTGGACAGCCTTCCCAGAGGAGTTGAAGCTGTTATAGATGCAAAGAGTGGGCCAATTTAATATTGAACCCTACAGACTAAAACCGGAATGCCATTAAATGTCATGTGCTTGTAAAGGCAGGCGTCCCAATACTTTTAGTAATATATCATTTTCTATAGGTATGCCTTTTTGGACAAGTGACAGTGTCACTGTAGGTGCAGTGGAGAAAACTAAAGCCATCTACCTGACAACGGCAGAACTGCTTGGTGCTTTAGTCTACTGGTAAAAGAAAAAAATCTTTTGACTATTCACGTGAGGTGAGGTGAGGTAAGACTATTCACGTGAATGTATTTCAATTGTGAATTAAGCTATTTGCCTACAATTCTATTAAAAAAATAAACTGTGCTAAGGAAAATACAAACATTGCTATTGCCTACTTTGTTCTAAAAATGCTAGGTGCATACAAGTCCAACTGATTCTTTGTCTTCCATACTTTATAATTCATTGACCCAGAATAAGAATTTAGCATGCGAATTCAGAATGAAACCAGATTTCCCTACTTGTTCGGGGTCAGTGACTTAGAAAGCATTGAAGTGACACTGTGTCATATAAACTTTCTTATGACATGACACTGTAACTTCCCCAAACTTTATTAGCATCATATGACAGTTCTTATGATTATCACATTTGGGTAACTGTCATCTAGACTGGGTGCTTTTTCAGTTATAATCTTGTTCAAATGTAGCTGAACAGTATCAGGTAATATACTTGATATTTTATGGCATACATGATTATACATCCCAAATTTACTAGCAGTTTTCTTCTTTTGTCTAAAAAAGCAAAATGAACATCTGAAACTGAGTTTTATCTTCTGCAGTTGCCTAACTTGCAAATTTACAATTTAGTGACCCATGATAGTCTTGTTTTAGGTCACTGCTTGCATTTGAACTTTTCAATTATTAAACAGTTTAGGAGATTTAATCTCAGCTCTAAAACAGAATTTGCTAACTTGTTAAATATACAGTTTAAAAAGCATAATCAGCAGCACTTTGTGAATAGTTGATAAACTTTAATTGCAGAGATAAGATTAGTAGAGAAAGATAAAGTGATGCATGAGTTGCTGAATCTTTTGGATATTTATCACGTGAGAACCTGAAACATTCTGCAGAATGTCAAATAAGCAAAATGTGCAGGTCACTCTCTACTGTGTACACTCTTATGCATATTCCTGCCAGGATAGGCTGTCACTTTGGCAGCCAAATTCTTGGTCTACAAACATTAACCAATAAGAGTAGATCATACTTCAGTAGTAACTGTAAATAATTACTCAATGTAACTTTGTAATAAGGTATAGCTCCACTGCAAAGGATAATTTAAAGGTTGCACAGAATGGAGCTTTAAAAAAAAAATCCATTAAGATGCATCTTAAAATGGTAGCAAACACACTTATTAAGTAAATGAATGAATAAATAAATAAATGTCGGGAGGGGGGGTGTTTCTGGCTGACGGAGCTAATGGTCGCATTGTCCTAAGGCTTTTTCTCCTCTCCAGCATAAACAGCAGCAATAACCCAACTTCAGGGTCCCTCTATCACCCACTGACCTGGAGCAGCTTCCTCCACCTCTGGGCAGCAAACAGTGCAGAAAATCCCCATCCAAGCTGCAGAAAGTGACAGATTTTTACCCAGCTGGGAGCCCCCCACGTGTCCAAGGTGGAACCGATGGCTGCGGCTCATACAGAACGGAAGAGGAACCATATCAGCCAGGCCACAGGCCTCCCTCTATGAGGGAGATCCTGGTGAGTCCTCTCCTCCACTCTCCCTTTCAGCACGGAGCCCTGTAAAGTCCAGACCACGAATAGATGATCCCCCCCCCCCCCGCCTGTCAGCCCCTGCAGCTCTCTCTCTCCCTTTACCTGCACCTAACATCCAATCTGATATAGAAACCTTTCCTGCCACAGACCAGCCTATTTCACAACTAGCTATGAAGAATATGCTTCTCTCCCTAAGGTAATCCCTGCATGTAGATCCCACAGCAGCTATAACCTCACTCTCCCAAGCAGTGTACAGCCCATAATGATATAGTAGATGCTCTTACTCGCCATGAAACTGAGATACAACAACTAAATTTGAAATTAGTAGACCTAGGAGACCGTTCCAGAAGGAACAATTTCAAATTCCGTGGAATCTCTGAATCCGTTACACCTGACGCAATAATCCCATATATCCAACAGCTGATGAAACACTTCATCCCTTCAATCGCTGATCTAGAACTAGCCATCGATGGGGCTCACAAAATTCCCAAACCTGACTTCCTTCCTGGAAGAAAAGCTCAGTAAAAAGGTATAAGTAGTGGGGGTGCATCCATCCCGAAATTGTTTCACAAGGAATATCCTGTAGGATGGAACCCAAAGGTGGGCCTCCTGCACGGAAAAAGCGGGGGAATGAGATGTTTCTGATGCTCTTATGTAAACAGTACAGACATATAGTCAAATATTAAAGTAAAGCAGAAGATGCAGATAGAATAAATATATCTTTTTATTCTATCTACATCTTCTGCTTTACTTTAATATTTGACTATATGTCTGTACTGTTTACATAAGAGCATCAGAAACATCCCATTCCCCCGCTTTTTCCGTGCAGGAGGCCCACCTTTGGGTTCCATCCTACAGGATATTCCTTGTGACTTCCTTCCTGCTTCAGTACCCAGAGATGTACTAGCAAGGTTACATTTCTACCATGTGAAAGAAAAAATCATGTCTGTGGCAAGACACGCGCAACACCTTTACGCTGACTTATCGAAAGAAATCTTACTCAACAGGAAAAAGCTGGTCTCAATTACCAAAGCCTTACGCAATAATGGCAAAGGATACCAGTGAGACTACCCGACAAAGCTCACCATCAAGCATTAGGGAAAATCTTTTACAATCTGTAGCTGGCCTTGATCTACTTAACGAGTGGCACATTGTTCCTGATGAAGCTCACTTTCAGAACCCACGCCAGCCCCATCCAATGGAGACGGAATGGACATGAATATCACCCCTCAGTCCTACACATGGAACCTACCACTCAATCCTGGTTTTACCCATTAGCTGGAGAACCTCAGCCTACCCATAGTTCTACAAGTCCAATATGTTTGTCTTCCATATTGACCTGTTGTTAATGTGGCTAACAACTCCTCACATATCAGTAGCCTTTTTCGCTACCCGTTATACCTGCATTTTTTGCAAGTATTTCTTATCTAGTGCCTCATGTTTTTTCAGTTTACATCCCCCTTTACTCCCACCCTTTCTGCCATTACTACACCAAAGTACCATTCAACACCCTTGGAAATACCTTTCATGCATCTCAACCATACAAACTACTACTACAAGACCTGAAATCAACTCTTTCCACTCACCGCTTACTCAACATCTGACCCCTAGTGATTCACCAACCATCGAAAATCCATCAGCGATATCCAAGCAGCATCAGTCACTCACCAGACAGCCTATGTAAAGCTAATTACTTCTCTTCTTAATGGTTAATGGTAAGAAAGCCTATAAAAGGAAACAAATGCAGCTATCACATCTAAGAGTTGGTAAGCTGCAAAATAATAAATGTTTACTTTTTGGTTTAGAGAATGTGTACATAAATAGTTTACCTGAATATTTAAAAAAAGGGGCATGCTTAACAATTGCTCACTAAGCAAATACATGTATAAAAGTGTCAATCAAGGTAGTTAGTTACAAAGTCATGTACACAGTTCTAGCAGTGCAAAAAACATTGCATATGGACAGTACATATAATTATGATGAGGATTTCCATTCCAAGCAGCAGCATGTGAAGCCATGTGAGTAACATCCTATGCTCACAGCTGTATATCCTTGCATGTGCACTATAGCTTTTTACCTGCTAAATAAATCAACTGCAAATAAGTTCCTGATATACTTTAGTTTCAGATAAATCATTTACTTTGCATTTTTTGTAACATATAATTATATCATACCAGTTGGAGGTAGCATAAGTCTTGAACTGGACATTTTATTTATGAATATTTGGACCACGCATAGATTCTCAAACAATTTGTTTCGCACAGGAGTTTTGCCATACTGCAGCTGGGATTGAGAGTTGTCTGCATATAGTAGTGGCCACTAAGCCCATATACTGCAAGAACAGGCTGTCGGTGGCTACAGATTTTCATGGCTGTTCATAAAGCCAGCAATCATTGCAAGCAGTTGTCAATTCCAGCTGCAGGAATGAGTAATTTCCTGTTGCTGGGATCTGCAGCTTGGAAAATATGCTAATGGTATCTAAAAGGTGGGTACATACTATAAGAAAATCAGAAGAAAAATTCCATGTGAGGCACAATCATTACATTTTTGTATAGTAAACAACTTTCCACATTCGATTCAGAGTTTAAGTTTGCAGAGTTCCAATTTTTTCTCATACGTGAACACAACAAACAATTTTTGTTTAATTTGTACTGTTTTCATATGTTTTTCAAATTAGAAATATCCTATGCAAAAGACTCCGCATTATCAGAAACAATAAACAACAAAAAAGAAAGGCTGTCGTACGAGAATTTTTTGTAGATTATTTCCTTCCTTGGTTTCTAACTTGCTATGAAACATCGAGGAAAACTGAGTGATTATTCGGCCGATTTTGGCATAGTGTGTACCCAGCTTAAGAGTTCATCTATGGGAGATCCGGGGGTGTGGCAACTGCCCAGCAAGATGGACACTTGATCTAGGAGCTTTTCGTCCATAAAGAGATTCAAAATCACTCAGCCCGGGGCTATTTCAGCAACTGCCCCTGCAACAAATGGCTCTGGGAATTTTACCCCCACCTTCTCCCGCCCAGTGAAGTCAAAGTCCCGCAGTGTATAGAAGAGAGCTGGATGAGATGAAATGAAATTAAATGAAATGAGATTTCCTCCCTGGTCTCCGCGAAAGACTAAGGTATGTTTACTCAGGATCGGGATCAGTATCGAACAATGTATATAGTAAGATTATTTGGGTCATGAGTATTTCCTTGGTGACAGTGGTCTCCAAACACAGCCCTTGTGTAGGGGTGGGAAATCCAGCATCCTATAAGGGGAAGTAATGGCATTAGGATCAAAGGTTCAATGAATATGATTAATTTGGTAGATTGTTGGGGTCCAGTTCCAGTAATGTTTTGTATCTGTTTGTGGTTTGAAAATGGGTCTAGCAGGCCCAGGTGCGAGAGAATGTGTTAGGCGTATCTTTAGCTATACAAATTAATTCTTACATTTCTGCAATTTTGCTTACTCTTTTGAGCCATTCAGATATGGTTGGGGGTGTGGTGAACCCCAGTGTGTCGGGATACAGAGTTTGGCAGCGTTGATTATATAAATTGCTAAAGATTTACAATATGACTATATGGGTGTTGTTGAGTAGTGAAGTAGTAATTGGGCTGGTGTAAACTCTAGTATGCTGCTCTCTCCTAAAGCTTCCTTACAAGCAGGTTTAATGAACTGTATCACACAGCATAAAGTGTGAGAGGAGAGGGTCAATCACGTAGAGAGTGAACAGATGCACACGCAGCACAAAATAAAGATATATCCTGGATCAAGGCAAAACTTGGAGACCTAGAGGACAGGTCATGCAGGAACGATTAAAAAATTAGAGGTATACCCGAGTCAATCCAACCAGCTCAACTTCCTCATTTTGTAAATGAACTATTTCTTGCTGTTCTCCCAAACCTTACATCTGCTGACTTGACAACAGTCAGGATCCATCGCCTGCTTAAACCATCATTCCTGTCAGCTGAAACTCAAAAGATGTCATCCTCAGAATCAACTTTTTTAAGCCAAAGCAGCTACTGGAAGCATTGAGACATCCAATGCAGCTACCTGAAATGGCACCTACCTTTCGCCTTTTGCGAGACCGCTCCCAATACACCTTACAATTACGAAAAAATTCATTGATAATAATGAAGAAACCACAACATTCCATATGGAAACACCTGAAAAAAATAGAGGTCAGTTACCAAGGCTCCACCTTCCGCATAACCTCACTGAAGAAGGCCTATCCATTTTGCGCAAATAGCCCAGACCCCTGCTCACCCACAGGCTCAATTCCCGCACAAAGCAAGACCAGACTGGCAACAGGTCTCCCGTAATGGCCACACCTGATACTGTTATTGCATGATGTGGATCTTCAGCCTACCTATTCCTAATCTGCCCCACTAGCTCCCGGCTGCCAGATGAATGCATACCACAGCACTCTGACCCTTCAGCAAGTTGTAGCACATGCTCCTTTTTTCCTCTCCAGTCATGAGAGACTGTTTCTTTTTACTGTTTTTTGAGTTTATTGTTGATTTCTGTTTTTCCAATGTATTGCTAAGTTCCCAGTTGGAACATTTTGTTTTTCTAGACACAACTTGGCTTTACTTCTATGAGACCTGTAGCTCATCATTCACCCGTTCTCAGGATGAGACAATGAAAAATTGCCATTTTTTTCCATTGTTCACGCAACCCCTTATCAGTCTTATACAGATCCACGCCTTGCATGGATACCCCCAACGCATCTACTTTTAACTTCAAACTCCAGAGACTCTCCACCTGGCTAAATTACCAGCACCTATGGGATTTAAGGTATTGTCGCTGAATGTCAATGATCTCAACCACCCGGCTAAAAGGAGCTCTATGTGGAAGGAGGCCTGCAAACAAAATGCTGACCTTTTTTTTTCATCCAAGAAACTCACTTCAATGTTCAAGTGACGCCTCAATGTGCTCATAAATCATATCCCCGTATTTTCCTTGCCTCCTCCTCTAGTAAAACACATGTAGTCCTACTAGTTATTTGGAACTTACTCTCCTTCAAATTAAAATACTATTTTCTGGATCCAGAGGGCTGGTACATCATACTGCTATGCCACATTAACTCAAGCCATATACCCTGGTGAATGTATATGTTCCCAACTCACGCCAAATATGATTTATCCAGATGCCTATCAATTTTCCAGCAGGGTTGTTCATGAGAAGTCCATTGATAGACTTCTTATGAACACGAATGGCCATACATGGATCGAAATTCGGTTACTGCTGACTCTGCCCAAATCCATGACCAGCTTAATCCCTTCTCACCTAAGGGTAAAACAAATGCTAATGCCTTAGCACATTTTTGAAACTTTGATGTGTTAGGGGATAGTGATTTAAAAAAAATTGTGTGAAAATGCTCTACATGATGTCACACTCTCACACAACCAGGGAATAATACTGACTGATGCAATCACGTCTCTACAGGAAGTTTCCACCTATTATGCGCAAGCCTCTCATTGACAGCTAGGCTTGGATTACATACAGTACATTTGGTATATTCTTGGTTCCGGATTGCTACACAGGAAGCTTCCCTTCTTATATACCAGCCTCCTATTGATTACGAGGCTTGGAACACATGCGCCGGTGCCATCTTGGCAAAACACAGGAAGTCAAATTCTGTCCTGTGTTGTCCATCCTAATTGGGGTCATATTTTTTATTTAAATCACAGTGGCATTGAAAGTAACACACCCCAGATGATGTCTAAACAGACGAAACACATCGGGTCCAGTCCTGTCCCATGCTACTGCGTATTGATGCTGTATACAGACCTATTCTGAAAGCTCTTTTATCTACCTAATTGAAAGGGTTCTGAACTTTTAATAAACACTTTTCCTGTATGCTTTTACACTATGTGGGGCTTTCTGTTTCTTTTCTTTGATGACCTGTTTTGGGAGAGTATCCATCTTAAGAGCAACATTCTCTACATAAAACTTGGTTGATGATGGTTAACAGAGTCTTTCTAGTACATGAGAGTGAGAAGGAGATTGATGTGAGAGGCTATTCATCGTCGTCCCTGGAACATTGGGTGTATATACACCAAAGCATGAGTCGACTCACTAGGCGTATGCCAAACTGGGTCCACTCACTCTGGTAAGCCTCTCTATATGATTGGTGGTGGTGGCTGGTTGATTGTGTCACAGCAATATTCTCTGTATTCATTTTTGGAGCACGTCTTTGAGGAGCATTTGCTTCATGCTTTTTGCAACATACAAGGACTTCATCTTTCTATTTTATTTTTGTATTTCACTTCTGTGATGATGCGATTCTGTTTTTTTATATCTGTTTCACATATATACATTTGTTATATAATTTTTCACATTTATATGTTATTTTTATCAGGTTCCTTACTGACAATTAAATGTTAGTTATTCATTAGCGCTGCACATATTGTTTATATTTACACATTGTTTGCACTTGTTCAGGTAATGTGCTGGCTGCTCTTTTTTGACATTAGCGCAGTAATTTCTTTGCATTTTTAATAATAATGGATGTACTTTACCCGAGAGACAGCCCAATTCATTAATATTATGATTTGGAATCAGTGAAGTGAAGTGGTTTTAGTTGTGAAATTATTGATTTTGTATTGACCAACATTTTGGTTAAATTTGCCTTTGAATGCACCATATTTTCTGCATAGGTGCAATTAAGAAAAACATTTCCGAAAAAGAAAAATATGCCTTTAAGAAAACCTTCTCATGCTCTCATTAGCCAAATATTTTATGTGTATTGCCACTTTAAGTTTGTTCTGTTGCTATTTTTTTCTATA
Organism: Pelophylax lessonae; assembly: GCF_965119305.1. NCBI lineage: Eukaryota > Metazoa > Chordata > Amphibia > Anura > Ranidae > Pelophylax > Pelophylax lessonae. The sequence goes on from NC_138768.1 coordinate 767,739,172, forward strand.
TTTTTTTTAATATCCAGATCTCAACTTATTGAGTAAAAACCTGCAAAAAGATTGAGAGAATTACATTACCCAAGCTGTAAAGGGTCTTGTGGTTCCTACTTGCACATGTTGGACCACACTTCCACCCAAGGTCTGCTGTTTGGTTTACCCACAATTAATACAAAATTACAGACTGCAGATGTACTCTGCTGCTGCCATCTCTTTTTGTGCTTTTATTTGCAATGGCCTATGGTTCCTAGTCAACACATAAAAACAGTTGTCATAAATGTTTGGATGGGTGCACAGTATTGCAAGGCATGACATCTTTTACAATTCTCATCTCTGGCAAGAAGATCCCTATTCTGAATTCCTACAATACAGCTTTTTTGACTGGGCCCTTCGGGAGGTTGTACTGTGCACAACATTTATGACAAGGTAAAGGTACATGGATTACTATCATGGTGTTTTTTTATTCATTTGCATAATGAGACATATTTTTTAAAACAATTAGGGCAGCATTCGTTAAAAATTCACTGCAAGTGAAACATTCCCTGTAATTTAATGCACAAGGAAAATACGCCTGCAGTAAACATTTGGTGAATGTTGCATTTATTTATGTATAAATATATTATTTATCCTATTAACCATTTTGGTCTGATTTTTCTGTGTTTTCTTAGCTACCATATTGCTTTACACTGTTTTAACTAAAAGGTAGCAATATCATACTTAAAATAAAAATAACAAAATGATAATAATTTTATCATACAACTGCTTTGTATGTGTCCATAAAACCACTGAGAGTTACAACTGGCTTATCATTTCCTATCATTACAATCTTGCTTTCCTAGCATGCCACAGATTTTAGTTCAGCTATCTTTCTGAGATGTAATTTTATGGAAAAAATATATTTAAACAGTTTGCAGGCACCCGTACAAATCTCATGTATTGATCCAAGCTCTAAATGATCATAATAGGATTTCATTTTTTACACATAGCTGAAATGTTGTTTGGAATATAAAACAGTGAATAAAGTTTCCAAAAATGACAGGTATGTTTTGTATGGCAAGGAACCATAGCATGTGTTATTTTAGGGCTTTCCACTTCCTTCAATACCCCAATACTTGCATTCCTTTGTTGTACTTTATTCTAAGTGGTTTTCACAATTACAGCAACTGTAGTTTCACCAAAACAATGTTTGTTAGCTGGTGCACACAGCCTGAGCTATGTTTTTTTTCTTTAGGCACAGACAAAGCTTTTTTTAGGGTTCTTTCACACAAGCATTGAAAATAGGTGGTTTGTGTTGTGTTTTTATTGCTTCCTGAACACCTATCAATGCAACAAAAAATTGTTACAATGGGGTGCGGATGGAGGTGTTCACACTGCAGCGTTAGTATTGCTTTGTGTTGTGGCAACCCAAAAATAATGCTGAGTGTAGAGTTTAGTTTGCGTTAACGCTTTGCAACTGCCTGCATTCACTTCTAAACGCACCACAATCACATCTTAAACGCATTGTAAACGCACTGTCACAACCATTGTGAAGAAATAAAAATATTTTCATCACTTCAATGTTGTAAAACGTGCATCTTTAAGACTTAAGCCCCAGAGAAAGGGTGAACTTAGGGACACAGTCATGACGGTCTTTCAATTTAGGGTATTCTGGATTTTCATGATCTGCTGGGGGTCTGTAAACAATTCTGTTTGCAGAACTGGTTGAATAGAACAATGAGTGTGTATTTTCTTTCCCACCTGGAGCCTAGGACAAGCTGTTTTATTCTTTCCTAATAAGACTGGGGTAATAAACCTTGAAACAGCAAACATCAACTGACTTTCCAAGGCAAGAATACACCAAATCCAAACAGAGTATGAAGAAGAAACCTTGGGTTATGTTTACTAAACCAAAAAACCTCCAATAAACACAGACAGAAAGGAGGGTCAACATACTCCGACCAGTTTAAAATCTGAATTTCAATCTAGAATACCTCAATAACTGAATGTGTAGGAGGAGTCTTGCTCCATAAATACCTGCACTGAGCCTTCTCATCGTCAACGTTACCTTTCACGTTGTTGGTTCTGCTTCCTGGTTTCCGGATGTCACAACGCCGACACTGCCATGAGGTTTCCTTTACTGTGCTAGTCCGCACTACTCTTCTATGGAAAATTTGAATTTTCCCCAAATTGGGAACTCATTTTGCCACAGTTTTTCACAGGTTACTGCTATCTGTTTGCTTCATTCCTGGTACACTTTAATTTCACTGGTTTCTTTTTAGCATCGGTATGGTATGAAAATATTGTGCTTTTTGCAAAAGAAGTACTTCTCATCTGCCTTTTCATGCTATCCATTCATACGATTCGAATGTTCTACACACAGTATTGTTAAGCCTAACAAAATCACCATTACTTCCTTTATTTTCCAGCTTCAGCCTTCCTGAACTCTTTACTAAGCGTTTATCAAATTATGAATACGTAGATATTTTTGTACAATTTCATTTTGTCGTTACTTATTTTATTTTTTTATTTCAGGTACTTATATAGCGCTGTCAATTTACGAAGCACTTTTACATATACATTACACATTCACATCAGTCCCTGCCCTCAAGGAGCGTATAATCTAAGGTCCCTAACTCACATTCATACATACATAGTAGGGCCAATTTTTTTATACAGCATCCAATTAACCTACCAGCATGTCTTTGGAGTGTGGGAGGAAACCGGAGTACCCGGAGGAAACCCCCGCAGGCACAGGGAGAACATGCAAACTCCAGGCAGGTAGTGTCGTGGTTGGGATTCGAACCAGCAACCCTCTTGCTGCTTGGTGAAAGTGCTAACCACTACACCACCGTGCTGCCCATTGATACATCATATGTACGCATCTGCATCTCACTTATCTCTTACTTTTTGGTTATATCTGTAGCCGCCGCGCTATCAGTTCCTTTTGTTCCTCAGTACATATGATTTACAGCTTGTGACATATTTAAGGTATTATTTGTTAAATATCCAGTGGCAGTTACAAAAAACCCTAGCTTAACCACTTCCATACCGCCGCATTGTAAAATGACGCCAGTAGGGATACTTCCTCCCTGTCATATAATATCCGCCCGCTCTCGCCGCTCTCCAGCACCCCCAGGGGGGGCGCACATTGCGGTGATAAAGGATGACGCGTGTCCATGAGGATGAGGACAGCCCATCCCCGATCAGTGTAAAGAGCCAATAAAAAATGGCTCTTTACCATGTGACCGGCTGTGTCCAATCACAGCCGGCCAAATGCACTGTCCTTGTGTACACCGCTCATGTGCGGGGCACGCAGGGTGGCGATTGGGGACGGAGAGGGTCACTCTAAAACAGTCTATCCCCGATCAGGGTAAAGAGCCAATGAAATTTGCTCTTTACCACGTGACCAACTGTGTCCAATCACAGCCAGTCACCGAATGTCAAAAACCACGGTAACTAGCTGTTACCAGGCTCTCCTCCTCACACGCCGATCCTGTGTGAGGAGGACATTGGCCCCATAAAAGACAACAATGGAAATCTGGCCACAGAGGACAGAGAGAAGGCGAAAGTGTTAAATAATTTATTCAGCCCCCCCTGCTAACTAGCCCTTCATCTCCTTTACATGATGGCAGAGATCTCCATCTTCTCCATTATTGTTAGGAGCATCAAGGATGTGTCTAGAAGGCAGGCAGCGCTGACCTTTCCACCCAGCAGAGTGACATCTACATGCTCCAGGAGTGCGCCCTCCCCTTCTCGAGGACATACACTCATCTATCCTCCCAGTGGACCCTTGGTCCCTCCTACTGGCCGGGGGGTGTCGATTGTAAGTCTGCAGGGGTAGCCATTCTTGTCAGGGGTGGTCGTTTCATGGTTGACTCCATCCAGGAGCTCGTCTGTGGCCATCTTTTGGCCATAGACGGCTCATGGGCAGGAGAGCCAGCTAGGCTCATCAACATGTACGCCTCCCCAGATAGGAATGAGTGACTGGAACTTTTCCAGACCCTGCGGTCCAAACTCGTCACCACCAGGGCAGAAGTAATTGGCGGTGATTTTAACTGTCCGATTGAAGAGGATGGGCGCAGCTCCAGCATGTACGCGAAGCTCGACACTACCTCTAGGCTGCTCAGGGAGATGATCGCGGAGGCTTTCTTGCAGGACGCCGTGGGATCCATAGGTAAAGGTTCCATGAACTATTCGTGGTGCCGTCCCAACGGATCTTTACATTCCAGGATAGACTTTGTGCTCACCTCGAGGGCAGTCAGACATCAGGGGTTCTCCATGGTCCCCTGCTTTTTCTATGACCACAGGACCAATCACTTTTGGGGTGACCTGGGCGAGGGCTTTGCCCCCGGCTCAGGCTCCTGGAAGCTGAATTGTACCCTGCTGGAAAATGAGGAACTGCTGGAGGAGCTCAGGGAGGCCTACACTACCTGGAAGGAGGACAAGAGGTTCTTTGGAAAGGTAAGCAATTTTTGGGAGTTTGTGAAAGTCAAGCTGAGTAGCTTCTTTCAGGCAAGGGGACGCAAGTGTGTGCCAGGAAGAGGGAACTCAGGAGACTGCAACATCAGTTGCAGTCCCTGCAGGACCTTCACCACTGTGGCTGGGACATTAGGCAGGACCTGGAGGACACCAAGAAGAGCCTGAAAGGACACTTCGAGGAAGAATCCAGGCACCTTGTCTTCCGTGCCAAGGTGGAAAATCTTGAGAAAGGTGAGAAGTGTAACTCTTTCTTTTTCAGGAAAATTCACTCAGGACACACACCCTTGTCACAGCTATGCAACGAGTCCGGAACACTCCAGAAGGGGAAGGAGGCTGTGACGCAAGTAGTCAGCGACTACTACACCAACCTCCACTCTTCTAAAGAAACAGACACGGCTGCGGCCGACAGGTTATTGTCAGGTATCACTAACCAAATTGATCCTGCAGCTTCGTCGGCCATAAACGCCCCCTTGGCGTTGGAGGAGCTGCACTCTGCCGTCAGATCCTTTAGGCAAGACAAGACCCGGGCTGCGATGGACTCCCAGCAGAGCTCTATGTAGCGCTGTGGGATCTCGTTGGCCCGGACCTGCTCGAGCTGTACGAGGAGATGGTGGTGGAAGGCACAATGCCTCCTTCGCTGAGGGAGGGGATAATCACAATTTTGTATAAGCGGAAGGGGGAGAGATGGGATCTGAAAAAGTGGCGTCCCATCTCTCTCTTGAATGTGGACTACAAAATCCTCATCAAGGTTCTGGCCAACAGGCTGAAATCTGTCATCGGACAGATCATCCACCTGGATCAGACTTGCGGCATTCCTGGTCGCAGAATTGCGGACAGCCTTGCGCTTGTCCGGAACACAGTCCAGCGCATTCAAGGCCGCCGTGTGCACGCGGCCCTGGTCAGTCTTGACCAGGAAAAGGCCTTTGACCGTGTCTCCCATGAGTTTATGTGCACAGCTCTGCGCAGGTTTAGTCTCGGGGAAATGTTTTGTTCATATGTCAATGTAATGTACAATGATATTTGTAGTACGGTGTTGGTGAATGGCTGGAAAACTGACCTTTCCCTGTACTCTCTGGGGTCAGACAAGGCTGCCCTCTTTCATCTCTGCTTTTTGTTTGCTGTATAGAGCTATTTGCCGAATTCATCAGACGGAACCCAGAGATCAGGGTGATCACCGCACTGGGACCGGACAGAAGGGTTGTCAAGTGCTCACTCTACATGAACGACGTAACGGTGTTCTGTGCTGATCAGCGCTCCATCGACTCGCTCATCCAAACCTGTGAGGACTTCGGCAGAGCTTCAGGGGCAAAGGTCAACTGCCGGAAGTCAGAAGTCATGCTCTTCGGAAAGTTGTTCCTGCCTTCTTCTGCACCCATCCCTTTCAGCGTCAAGGCAGACTTCATCAAAATTCTTGGAGTTTGGTTTGGAGCTGAGGGCGCAGCCCTGAAGTCTTGGGAGGAGAGAATGTCCAAGATGAGACATTATTTGGACTATGGAGCCTCAGAGAACTCACCATTGAAGGAAAAACACTGGTACTCCGCAGCGAGAGTCTACCTGTGTTGCAGTACCTTGCCTAGGCCTTGCCCCCCCTGGGTCAACACCTGCAAGGTCATCACCAGGGCGGTGTTCCACTTCATCTGGGGCTCCAAAATGGACAGAGTGAAGCGGTCAGTCATATTCAAGGAACCCCTCAAGGGCGGTAAGGGTGTGCCCGACATTGCAACGTTACTGAGGGTGTTCTTTGCCTGCAACTGCATCTGCAGGACTTTAGTGAACAGCATTTTGGACTCTGTCGGTAACTCCATGTCTGTTTTTTCCTCCTTCCTCTTTGGAGGTCCTTTGGATGGGACAAATAGGACAGTTCCATCCCCTACAACTGGGACACTCCTTGGTACTATTTGAAAACGTCATCTGTGACGAAACGGCGTTAGGTCACGGCGTGCTGACGCCATTTCCGGAAGCGTCCAATGAGTGCGGATGTGCATAGCCATCCGGCCGGCGGCTCATACAAACGTTCTCCTGTTCCCTGTTCCATGTGAGTGTACTACCATTTTTTTATAATAAATTTGTATGTTTTTACGCTATGGCGGCTTTATCCTTTTATGTTTTTAATGCATTGGGGCCTTGTCAATTTTGAGCATCTGTGGCGATCCCATCATTCATCCAAGATCATTTATGATACACTAGTTGCAGTCTGGTACATCTGTTCCGCATCTGTGGGAATCTCAATACCCATCCACTCTAGTATATAAATGCAGATATAAAGTTTCAATCTGGTAAGGGGCCTATATTGGTGTCAGTGTACCTGCTTGCCTGGTGGAGTGCTACTGGTCTGTTACTCATGAGTGATGTGAATACAGTCTATCGGTGGTGGATTTTTGGTGTATAATTACCATTTCCCTGCCTTGGTAAGGAGTACCCTTTAGTGTTCTCCCTGGTTTGGGTCTATCCCTATATCTACAATTGCGCATTTGAATTTAGTTCTGGTAAGCAGCATTAATGTTGGTGGCAGATTCACTATATCACCTTTTCTTTTTCACATATTTTTAATTTTTGATTTTTCACATTTGTGTTGAGTCACTGGTGATTTATTGCTCTATCACATTATCAATATATGTTTGTGGGATTTTACGCTATGGCGTTCATCTTTTTCCTTCCATGATTCCACGAATTCAATTTTTGGGAGGTCAATCACGGACATCTGCTAACAAGTCACCAAGATTTCCGATTTGGATTTTGGCCTTTGATACATTGTGTTCCGGTAAGTGTATTACCAAGGGGAGTCTGGATTGACATCATTGTTATCATATATTTTCACCAATTTATATATGGACTATTATGGACATTTATTTTGTTTATTGCTATTGATTTTTGGTTTCACCCATCACTAGGTGTTTGATTATTCATTTAGTCCTTTATCACTGAGCGCGACTTGTTTTCTTTTTTTTTTTTTCCAGGGGACTTGTTTTCTATATAATTTTTAAGGGTGTGGTCACACTTGAAGTTGTGGCTATTTATTTCCATCAGCGCGGTTACTCCTTTTTATTTTTACTATTTGGACACTTTCAAGTTCATCAAGGAGCAGGGGCTGACTGGAGTTAAGCCTGACTTGTGGAAGCCAAAAACTATCTACAAGTTGATCACAGCAACAGACACTATTGAGACTGTTCCAAGCCTCCCTTCAGCCACCTGCAAAGTGGTCTGGAGGAACGTCTCTTCAAAGGGATTCACCAACAGGCACAAAGATCTGGCATGGATGGCAATCCAGAGGGGGTTGCTGCTTAGGACATTTATGCATGGCAGAAACCTGTGCAGATACAGGCACTGCCCTTTTTGCATCATCCAGGAGGAAACATCTTTTCACGTTTTCTGGGAGTGCCCCTTTGCACAGAACCTGTTGAGGGCCTTGGAACCTGAACTTAGAGACTTTGTTCCACAGACTGCCATCACACATTTCGGTGTGCTGAATGGACTTTTTCATGGAACTTTTTCCCAGGAGGACATTGACAACGCCTAGCAGGTGTTGTGTTGCTTTAAGGACGCTTTATGGTGCACCAGAAAGCACCTTATTCACCAGCGGGAGAGGATGTCCATTTGGGACTGTCGCAGACTGGTTCACAATCTGCTCAGAGACAATAACCTGATGGATCTCATAGAGGAAGAGGAGGTCTGAAGATTTCCCCTTCCCCCACTCTCCCTTGTGTGTCCTTGTCTATTCAATAAAGCTTTGGGCTTGTGACTTCATTCCCTTCCCCTTACCCCTCTCCCCCACCCTCCCCCCCCCCCATCACACCTGTTGCTTTTTTTGAAACATAATGTTGTTTGATAGTTGCAACGTATAGTCAACGATTTCTAGTTTCATGCTTTAGGAGTATTGCGGCGTCATGCATGATGTGATGGCACGGGTTTTCATTACTCCACACAACACATCAGGCATCATATCGCAGAATGAATGAATGTATTTGAATGTATTTATTTGTATGATTGGAAATGTATTGTAATGTAGTGTATTTATGTGCTGCGTCGCAGTACAGGGGAGAATGTACCCCGACAAAGTATTGTCTTTTGTATATTCTTATGCAAATAAAGTATGCATTTTCAACCAAAAAATTGCAGGTTTGCAAAAATGTCATTGCTTTTTGAAATTTAACCTATAGTTTTAGCAGCAGTATGGGGTCACCAGTGGACAGGTAACACTGGAGTTTCCTCCACAGACAATCAGGCCTCCTCTGAAATCATTAACAAAGGTAGGTCCAGTTCATTACCTATCATGTCCTTCATATGCAGGTTCATTTGGCTGTCCCTCCAATACAAATTCCATTTTCACTGCAAATTCCTCAATGGTGTAGATAATACAGCTGCGGATGCTTTATCACAACTTAATTATTGACTGTTTTTTCAGCATGTTCCAGACGCAGACTCCATCGTCAACTCCGGCCCCGAACTATTCATTGTTAACAATGGATTGGATACTCACTGGGCCTGTATGGTTTGCATTGATCAACAAGTCACTATCAGCCAACACTAGGAAGGCATACAATATGGCTTGGAATACTTTCCAGTCGTTCCAGTCTCAGTATCCCAGTCAAAATTACTACGACACTTCCGGTTCCGGCGCCGCATGACGGGGTAGCTCCGCGCTACAGCTCCCGTGCCCGGACCATTTAAAACCTGCATATAAAGCCACCCCTCCGCCTCCTCTAGGTCCCGGACCTCCCTTGCACTGTCCGCAGACACTATGGACCGTTACCTGGAGAAAAGCGGCACGCGATCGCTCCCGCCCGCCGCTCAAATTGAGACCGGGGATGCGGCCTCCTCCTCCACCAGCTCTGAAGCTCCTGCAATGGAGGTGAGTGGTGGCTCCTCCCCCACTCCTCCGCCACCAGGGGACATGAACCACCAAATGATTGCCCAAGCAGGGGCTGCCCTTCTCACCCCTACAATTACTGCTTCTGTGGAAAATGCCATATCAACAGCAATGCAGCTCATTAAAAAGGAGCTGGGGGAACATGCTTCACGTTTAAATGAAGTGGAAACTAGGCTGTCCAGCATTGAAGATGAACTATACCAGGCTCAGGCAACTGAGCAGAGTCAAGATAAAACTAATCAGTTCATTTTACAAAAGCTTGAAGACCTGGAAAATAGGTCTAGGCGCAGTAACCTGTGATTCGTGGGCGTTCCTGAATCGCTGCAGTCGCCTGATATCCCGCATTTCTGCTCCCATCGCATCCCTGAGGCCCTGGGTCTCACAGGCCCTTGCACCGTGGAACGCGCTCACCGACTGGGATCCCCTTCCTCAGAACGCACCACTCCACGTCCCATCATCACAAAATTCCTCAACTATGCTGACAAATCCCTCATCCTGCAGAAATACCGGCAATCTTCTCCTTTACTTGTGGATGGCGTCAAAATTCTAATCTTCGCCGACTACTCCAGTGAAGTCTCAAAGAAGCGGAAAGCATTTCAACATATATGCTCCCAATTATATAAACGCAATATCAAATTTACACTGGCGTTCCCTGCCATCTTACGCCTGAAGGTCCCCAACGGCGAGCAACTTACTTTTCAAGAGCCCTCAGCTGCAGAATCCTTTCTGAAATCCACCGCGCCTGATAACTCAAACACCCCCTCCTCCCGTGTGCCTCCACTCGCTAGACCCCTGGTTCAGCGCAGCCCGCGCAAGGAGTCCCCCAAGTGTCAGAGGTTCTCGGGCCCGCCTTCCTGGCATAATGCACGCTGATTTTTCATGAACGGTAACGTGTTCAATGTTTCTTTTTTATCCTATCCTTAACTTCAGGGACGGATGTTGGCTCCAACACCTATTTTCTTTCTGGTGATGTCGGTGGTCGAGCCGTGATAACTATCCTTTTATTATCTTCATTGTGTTTATATTTGATGAAACATGTTGACATTCTCTCGCTTTCTCTTTGACATCACCGGGCTGCCAGATATGGGACCGCCATACTCATCATGGGTACCCTCTAATTCGGCGAGACGTATTATGTATGCCTATGGTCCGTGGCCGCCTTGGAGCTGGCTCACGGTGTTGTCATGTGGAAGAAAGCGAAGTCCGTTGGTCGCTCCGTTTATTTTGTGCTTATGTTTTTATTCTTCTCCTTCTGTTCATTCCCCCTTTGGCCCCTCCATGTCACTCCCTTTTGTACATCTTGGATTATTCTGTTGTATCCAGTGTCACCTCCTCCTCCCTTCTACCTGCAGATCACTACTATACCTACAGCTCTCACTGCCTCTATCTTTACATTTAAATTCCTGACACACACCCCCTCTCTGTACCCCCACTTATGAAAATTGTATCATGGAATGTCAAGGGATTACGATCCCCCACTAAACGCACCAAAATACTCCGCCATCTCAAACGGTTGAAAACTGATGTGGCCCTTTTGCAGGAGTCCCAGTTGACCTCCTCTGACTTTTTCAGGCTTAGGAAACTCTGGGTGGGAACAGTCCTGGGCGCAGATGCCGTGGGCCGCAAAGCGGGGGTCCTGATTTTATTACATAAAAATCTCCCTTACGAATTGATATCCTCAGAAACGGACGACTCTGGCCGTTTTGTCTCAGTACATATTAGGATATACCACAAGGACCTCATAATCTCTAATGTTTATGCCCCAAATAATCCCACCACACATTTCTTCACTGACCTCTCAACAAAATTACTCAAATACCCTCTCATTCCGCAAGTCGTGGGCGGTGACTTTAATTGCATCTATAACAAAGCAGATGACCATTCCCCCCCTAAAGGTCTTGCTAACAATCAAGATCATGATTCACCCACACTGTTGAGTTCCACTATGGAATCTCTTCATCTTATCGACATTTGGAGGCTCCACCATCCTATCGATAGGGAATTTACCTTTTACTCTCATCCTCACAATGTTTTCACTAGGATAGATTATTTTTTTTGCACTGACAGTGAAGTCCCCTTCATCGCTGACACTACCATCGAGAATATTGCCATCTCAGACCATGCTCCCATCTCCGCCTCGCTAAACTACCCAGACACAGCCTCGTCCCCACCCACCTGGCGCTTCCCGGCCTTCCTGAACCAAAATTCAGATTTCAAATCCTACATTACCCAGGCATGGGATGAATATGCCTGTGCTAATGCCCCTCATAGGGACAACCCCAATCTCTTCTGGGATGCTGCAAAATCCTTCCTCAGAGGGAAAATGATTTCCTATACGGTATCCCATAAGAGGTTGGCTCAGACCAAATATAAGCAAGCCAGCTCAGCATTACGTCAGGCTCAGCGCTCACTCAATGCCGATCCCTCCCCCCCAGGGACCTTTGGCTCCAAGCCAAACAAGAATTTGATACTTGGGCGCGAGAAATAGAATTGGCCAAACGATCTCGAACAGATGCCTTGTTTTTCAAACACGGTAATAAGGCGGGCAAACTCCTAGCCCGACTTTGCAGGGGTCCGTACTCCCCCACTCATATCACCTCGCTGAGAGACCCTACGGGCAAGGTTGCTAGATCCCCTAGGGATGTGGCCGACATAATGCTTCGTTATTACTCCTCCCTTTATGCCCCTGACCCTATAGACGAACCGGCTGCCCAGCTGTTCCTTGATAAATTGGCCCTTCCCATGGTCTCCCAAGATCAAAAAGATATGCTTAACGCACCTATCTCGGCTGCAGAACTTTCTGATACAATATCCCACCTAGCCCCTAATAAAGCCCCTGGCCCGGATGGCTTTACAGGAGAATTCTTTAAAACTTTCCGAGAACCATTGGAAAGCTCCCTCCTAGCACTATATAACTCCATCTGGATGGGCAGCCCATATCTACCATCTGGGAATCAAGCTACTATTAAGCTTCTTAGCAAAAAAAATAAAGACCCACTCGAACCTGGGTCGTATAGGCCCATTTCACTCCTCAATCTAGACATTAAGATTCTCTCTAAAATCGTGGCCACTAGACTCGCCGATATACTTCCCTCCCTTATACACCCAGCCCAATCAGGATTTGTAAAAGGCAGAACAGCAACTCTTAACATTCGTAAAGTTCTCCTGGTCCTCGACCATGCCAAACGTCACCCAGACCAAGACTCTGCCATTATCACCCTGGATGCGGAGAAAGCCTTTGATAATGTTAATTTTCAATGGCTTTCCATGGTTCTCACCAAACTAGGCTTCTCTGGTCATTTCATGTCGCTTATCCACTCCATGTACTCCAAACCGTCGGCCAGACTGATGGTGGCAGGTCTCCTGTCGGACGAATTCCGGCTATACAAGGGCACCAGACAGGGTTGCCCTCTATCCCCCCTATTGTTCAACTTGGCCCTGGAACCCTTATCAAAATACCTCCTTGATCACGCCCCCCTCCATGGTATTGACATTGGCGGCTGCGACCTCCGCACCGCCCTCTTTGCTGACGATGTCCTTATCTCTACTGCAAACCCGTCGTCCGACATGCCCATCATTAAGCAATTATTTAGTGACTTCCGAACCTACTCGGGTCTACGCATAAATTTCAGCAAGAGTGAAATTCTCCCTCTCGGCGGGTCACCCACCCCATCCTGGTCAACCACATCCCCCTTTACTTTAGCCAAATCTCATATCACCTACCTGGGCATCAAAATAGGGAAACTCCCCTCCTCCCTCTACTCTCTAAACTATCCTCCTCTACTTCGCAAAATTGTTTCAGAAATGGAAAACTGGATGGATCTCCCCCTCTCATTCCTGGGTCGGTGTCACCTCTTTAAGATGGTCAGCTTTGCCCGCCTGTTATACCCAATGCAAACCATTCCTTTATTGCTCAAACATGCAGACGTCCAGATGCTCAACAAAACCCTACAGAAATTTCTATGGCAAAGGAAAAGACCCCGCATAGCTCTGAAAAAACTATACCTACCCAGGAATGAAGGGGGCATTAGCCTCCCCAATATTAGACTGTATAACTTGTCTGCTTTGCTTAGGATAGGGCTTGACTGGATTTCTGAATCTTCACGTTATTGTAACTTTGACCTGGAATCGGCCATGGCACACCCTTACTCTTTATTCGCTCTTCTCCACTCAAAATTAACCATCATCCTCAGAGACCTGAGACTCAATTTAATCGTCAGAGATACGGTAATAGCCTGGAGGGAATCACGTAGATGTCTTCAACTACCCCCCTTTATTTCTAAACACACCCCTATCCAAGGCAACCCTGGATTCACTCCTGGACTGGATTATGCTATATTCCGTGACTGGCACTTATCAGGTCTTACTAAATTTTATTTTTTGTGTCGGGAAGACACCGGGGCCCCTCTTCCATTTGCAACGGTTGCTCAAAAATTCTCTTTGCCGCTATCCCACACCTTCCACTTTTGGCAATGCTCTCATTTTATACGTTCATCCTGCTCATCCGGAGGTCACCACTTCAAGTCTTGCTTCCTAGACAAACTTCTCATGGAAGGGTCTTACCACATTTCAGCCATCTACAAACAGTTATCTAAGGCCGTCTGTCCTTCTCTATCCGCCCTCTCGGCTAATAACTGGCATAAGGACTTTCCTGATCCTAACCTTATGGAAAAGCTCCTGTTTGGACTCAACAAAACCACCCAGCTCATCCCATGCGAACAATGGCGGGAATCTCAGTTGAAAATCTTCCATAGAGCCTACACCCCTTTCCTTTTGGACAAGGATAACCCGAACTCAGCATTGTGTCCACATTGCAAATCCTCGAGACCTACTCTCACTCATCGCTTTTGGTCTTGCTCCTTTATATCAGCCTTCTGGGATCAAGTCGTGTCCTTCATCCATAGTGTCACACTGCTACACCTCCCAAAGGACCCGCTTTTACTAATTTTCGGATATTGGGACAAACAGCTTTTGACTTACTCTCTACTATCTCAACCCTACCCCAAGGACTGGATTCTTCTATGCCTCCTTACAGCTCGGAGGCTTATCCTACGGCACTGGACTTCGTCATCTTGCCCCTCTATTCCCCTACTCATACAGGATCTCACTCAACTACTCCATAAGGAAAAGCTCTATACGGACTTTAATCATCCTCCGTCATATAAACGTTTCAGTAAAAGTTGGTCTACCTTCATTCAATCTGTTCTCCCAGGCCAAACTTTGGACTCCTTCAATAGTTCTTTTGTTTATCGCCTATGATCCCTCGAGTTGTCTGTTTGACTACATGGACCCATGTGAGCTCCCTTTCCTTTTCTCCTTCACTTTCATCGCTCCCTCCCCTTTTTTCCCTCCCCCCCCCCAGCATTATTTGATCCATCCAGTTATTCTATCACCTTACGGGATATCCTGTGTACTGGTTTTGTGATAATTTCCTTGCACTGTTTCCTTATCCTGTATTCTCTTTGCAAAAAGTCAATAAAAATTAATTAAAAAAAAAAAAAAAAAAATACTACGACATTCAATACCTGCTTGCTTTTGTAACCTACTGCCACTTCCAGGTTAAACTTTTTCACAACACTATTAAGACATATTTGGCAGGAATTCAACACTTTTCCTTACTGCACCCCGATAGCTCCTCTGTTTTTTGGCACATCCCATTAAGGAAATATTAAAGGGAATTCGGAAGAATAGTCCCCCTGCCTCGGCCTGCAGGCTCACTATTACCGGGCATATATTCTTCGGCTTCTACCTAACCTGGTCCTCGAGGCAGCCATATATATGGCCTTCTTTGGGTCTTTAAGACCAGTCAAATTTACATGTACTGGTACTAAGTCCCGTATTCTCCTGTTTAAACAGTTAATCAGATACCCCGACCATTTCCAGTTGCACCTAGACATCTGAAAGACACAGCAGACTGGAGCCGGTACCAATATTATATTCAATATATAATATTGAGACCCATACTGCTTGGTGCCCGGTAGAAGTCCTAGATCAACTCATGGCGCATATGTCAGACAAACCCAAGGATAGCCCAATCCTACCATTCCCAAGTACACAACACAATTAATTAAACATTGCCGCATCCTTCTAGTGAACCTAAGCTTAGATCCTCAGTTATACTCTGGAAATTCCTTCAGAAAAGGAGCTGCTTCAGCAGCCTCTTGTCAGGGAGTTCCCATTCACATCATTAGGAAGTTAGGTAGGTGGAATTCATCCTGCTACTCTAGGTCTATATTTCTTTGAGATTTCTGGGCTGTCTGTCACGCACTGCTCTTTTAAGGTCTATCCATAGATTTTCAATTATGTTGAGGTCAGGAGATTGTGAAGGCCATGGCAAAACCTTCAGTTTATGCCTCTTGATGTAATCCCCCGTGGATTTCAAGGTGTGTTTAGGATCATTATCCATTTGTAGAAGCCATCCTCTCTTTAACTTCAGCTTTTTCACAGATGGCATCAAGTTACCATCCAAAATTTGCTGAAATTTTATTGAATCCATTTTTCCTTCTACTCGTGAGATGTTCCCTGTGCCACTGGCTGCAATACAACCCCAAAGCATGATTGATCCACCTCCATGCTTAACAGTTGGACAGAGGTTCTTTTTATTAAATTCTGTGCCCAAACTTACCTTTGCTCATTCCAGCCAAAAAGTTCAATTTTAACCTCATCGGTCCACAGAACTTATTTCCAAAATGCATCAGTCTATATGTTCATTTGCAAAGTTCAAACGCTGATTTTTGTGGCGAGGACTTAGAAGAGGTTTTCTTCTGATGACTCTTCCATGAAGACCATATTTGTACAAGTATCTCTTTATAGTGGAATAGTGTACCACAACTCCAGTGTCTGCCAGATCTTTCTGGAGGGATCGTGCAGTCAAACGTGGGTTTTGAATTGTTTTTCTCACAATCCTGCAAGCTGTTCTGTCTGATATTTTTCTTGGTCTTTCAGATCTTGCTTTAACTTCCACTGTTCCTGATGACTGCCATTTCTTAATTACATTCCGAACAGAGGATATTGACATCTGAAAACGCTTTGCTATCTTCTTATAGCCTTCTCCAGCTTTGTGAGCGTCAACTATTTTCGGTTTCAGTTTTCTAGACAACTGCTTAGAAGATCCCATGGTGCTGATTGTTGGGGCAAGATCAGATAAGTCTGGGCATTTAAAACCTTTGAGATTGGATTCACCTGGTCTTCCCAGATGATGATTGAGAACAATCCATGACACTGGCAGGTCTCAGCCTTGAAAAGGGGGAATGCTATAAATTCTGCAGTGTGCCCAAACTTTTGCAGACGCCATTTTTTTGTTTTCTGTAATTTTGAAAGTGTCAATGATGGAAATAAAATCTAACTTTTGTTGAAATATTATCAGAATGTCTAATTTGTAATTTGATGCCTTTTGGAGATTTTTCTATCTTTCATTGGTTTCTTTATGCACATTAATACACATTTTTACCTGGGGTGCCCAAACTTTCGATCACCACTGTGTATATATATATATATATATATATATATATATAGACATTCTTATAACAGCTTATCTTTAAGAATATTTTAGTACAAATATTCCTTTTCCTAGAATGACACTTGGTGATGAAGAGAGGCAATGCTTAAACAAACAGCAAAGTTCATATTTAGCCACATGAACCAATGAAAAGAAGTTCCACCTTCTGGGCTAGGCTTAATATAATTTTTATAGGTTTATTGGTCAGAATTGTATATAGAACAAGGATAGGAAGCCATAGGGATCACACACATTTCATCCATACAAACTCGGGGACTCAGACTTCACTTCATCCAGAACACAGCCATCCATCCAGAGAGACAATCATCATCACGCCTCATCATCTAAAACCCAGCAAAATGCCATTTTGGAAAGGCAGCCATTTTAGGGGACTCTGGTAATGACCATTGTAAGTCATCAGCCATTTTTAATGGGTAATACTAATACACTGATATTTTAATAATTCATTGCTTAGCTTGATATGCATATTGATTTATTCATCGCGATACCTAGATTTTCCCCCCGATATTATAACCATTTAGATTTTTCTTTAATTTTATTTTTCCTTTTCCAATTTTAATTATTTTCTGTTTTTGCGCTATAGTAGCGTACCATTTTTACGTAGTTTAACACTTACTTTTTCTGCAGGGGAGTAACTGTTGGGCTTCATAAAACACAGACTATTGCCTGATAGTTGGTTATATACAGGTGCATCTCATAAAAATAGAATATCATCAAAAAGGTAATTTATTTTAGTATTTCTATTAAAAAAGTGAAACTCATAGCTTATAGATTCATTACACACAGAGTGATATATTTCAAGCATTTCTTTCTTTTAATTTTGAAGATTATGGTTTACAGCTAGTGAAAACCCCAAATTCAGTATCTCAGAAACTTAAAATATTATATATAATTATTATATATAAGATTATATATAAGACTATAAAAACATAGGATTTTTAATACAAAAATGTTAGCTTACTGAAAAGTATGTCCATGAACAGTATAGTATGCACTCAATACTGGGACGGGATTCATTTGCATGAATTACTGCATCAATGCAGCCTGGCATAGAGGAGATCAGCCTGTGGCACTGCTGAGGTTTTATGGAAGCCCAGGTTGCTTTAATAGCAGGCTTTAGCTCATCTGCATTGTTGGGTCAGGTGTCTCTCATCTTCCTCTTGACAACACCCCACAAATTCTCTATTGGGTTTAGGTCAGGCGAGTTTGCTGGCCAATCAAGCATATCAATCAATCAATCAATCACGGGCTGTGGAAAATTTGCATTTCATTTGGAAATCAAGGTCCCAGAGTCTGGAGGAAGAGTGGAAAGGCACATAATCCAAGTTGCATGAGGTCCAGTGTGAAGTTTCCACAGTCAGTGATGATTTGGGGAGCAATGTCATCTGCTGGTGTTGGTCCACTGTGTCTTATCAAGTCCAAAATCAGCTCAGCCCTTTACACCCTTTCTCAAGTTACATGCTGTATGTGGGCCTGTGGAAGGATGAGGGATGAGCTAAGTGTTCAGTTTGAATGTAAGTTTGGACAGAACACTGGCTGTTCAGATGTTGGTCTGAATGCTGAACAGTTAGGGCATTCAGCATGGATGAACCTGCCAGCTTCCTACTGTCAATGGTTGCTATAGAAGCTGCAGCTGCTTGCAGCCACTGTGTCCTTACCAACCACCAATGTCACTTGATCCATTCCCTTACATGGCTGGATATACCCCAGCCACATGAAGAAATGGATGGGGAATGCAGCGGGTTACATCATTGGCTAAATATTGCCACACAGCTACTGTATATATAGGGCAATTCTATTAATGGTTGTCAAGGAAGCAGCAGCTGCTGGCAGCTGCCATGTTCTTGATAAAAAGACAAGGCGCCTCTAAGTGCAGTAGGCTCTGAGTATTTATTAGGTTAAAAGTATAAAAGCACTCACATTTGGTAAATGTGACATGGGCATAGCAAAGATCTGTCTGAAGTCTTCCTATCCGCTGTGCTGAGTGGTTGAAATGAGGACATCCGGTGATCCGCTTCCTGTAGATGTGTCCTTTCGTCTGTGTCTTAGCCTGGTCGGTCTGACGAAGGAGCTGAGCTCCGAAACATGTAACCGCCCACCACCCGCTCTATTGGACACCAGCCGCTGCGTCCACACCCTGCCTTCAGGAAATCTCATGCCGACCAGGCTGAGACACAGACGAAAGGACGCATCTACAGGAAGCGGATCACCGGATGTCCTCATTTCAACCACTTAGCACAGCGGATAGGAAGACTCCAGACAGATCCTTGCTATGCCCATGTCACATTTACCAAATGTGAGTGCTTTTATACTTTTAACCTAATAACTACTCAGAGCCTACTGCACTTAGAGGCGCCTTTTCTTTTTATCTTTATCACTTTCAGAGCAGCTTCTCCTCTCCAGTGCTGCCGAAGTGCAGTGTCTCACCTAAAGCCTGCTGTATTCCACGGACACGCCCATACAACAAACCCTTGTTAGCTGCCATGTTCTTGCCAACCACTGACATCACCAGGCGCATTCACCTACATGGCAGGGAATCCCCAACCACGTAAGCAAATATGCATTGAAAGGAGCCTTACATGATTGCCTAGATATGGCCACATGGCCATATTTGGGCAATACCATTTTAGACACCATCCAAAAAGTGTATTCCAACAGTTAGTGGTGTCACCAAAAGATATACCAAATAATATGTTACAGTTTTGAAAATCAATTACCGTATTTGACAATATAAACCTGTCTGGAATATGTATCAATGTTCAGTTAACTCTGCCTGTTACAGGTGGCTAGAGGTAACATTTTACCTATTTGTGCAAGCATTAATCTGCTTGTGCTGCCTAGTGCTGCAAATAAACAAATACTGCATTATTTTCCATGTTTATTAGTTGATGCTATTGTGCACCAAAACTGTGCAAAATTCAGACTGGATTAAACAGATTATTAAAAATTAATTAGTATAATACATCTCCTGTCAGCCTATTTTTTGCTGGCAGTTTCCATTTGGAGTGTCCTGAAATACAACGTTTTATTCCTGTGCCTATGTTATACAAAAACAAAAAGGGTTTGTTAGTAATAATAATAATAATTTGAATAAACCGTTTATTTGTTTTTTTTTTTTAGGAAACACAAAGCTATAAGAAAACTTTCAGATATTTCAGCAGGTGTTTTACAACTGAGGAAGCTGTACATCTAAGTTTACATGCAATCACAACAGTAATGGTGGAAAAGAGCATTCAGAAGTATAATCACCATTGTGATGTTACAATACACTGGATGAGATAAAGAGAGGTAAAGAGAAGTGCTTTCCACAGTGGCTGGTCATCTATAAAAGCCAAATGCTTTTGGACTGCTGCCCAACTGCTGGCATATGGGGAATTTCTATTCAAACATCATATGCCTACCCACCTCTGTCCTATCGGGTGCATTCTTTCTGAGTCACTAAGGGTTGGAAACATATTCCCTTGGTGTATACATGGGCCCGTGGGATTAAGGGAACCCATGGGGAATGTGGGAAAAGTAGTAAAAGGAGTTTTAGTCTGCATATGGCCATGATGATAAAAAAGGCACTCTGCTACACTTACCCCATTTAAATTTTCTGTCCCTGGCAGGTTTGCAGACCATACAAAGTCATCCTGTGTAAAATGGTTCAGACCATACAATGTACCCCTACTCATTCACATAGCAAGTGGGATCTGGGGGCACTCATGTTAAAGGGGGATAATCCCTCTGCCCACAGACCCCCACAAACACCACCCAGGGTTGTTGGGAAGAGGCCCTTGTTCCCACTAACATGGACAAATTGTGCTTTGGGGTGTGGAGGCAGAGCACCCACCCCCACATTGAGGGCATGTGGCCTTTTATGGTTCAGGTGACAGGTGTATTATCAAGCTGTGTTTCCCAGAGAGCTGCAGAGCTTCAGTGAGGCATGTCCTGGCTTTGCACATGCTTTTTTTTCAAATGTCATTTTGTATACATATATTTTGTATACATATATATATTTCATTGTGTTGATATACCCCCATACCCTTTTTATGGCCAATTACTTGCATATAAGCCTTCAAAATGGAGACTTTTAATTTGTCATGTTCAGATCTCATAGACTTCAATAGAGTTTGTGGTTCGGGGCAAAACTTTTCCCCTGTTCGGGAGCTGCAAACCAAACAGCGGGTTGTTTGGACCATCTCGAATAGGGAATATGGTCCTGATCTCCCCACATGGCCCCTAAACACTGCACAAAATGCTTATATTCTTATACGTCCACTTCATTTTTTTAATTCTCCATTTCATGCTTATATATTCGTGTGTGATGACTTATATACATACTGTAATGCAAATGCATTGTGACAAACATTTTTGTTTTATTCTTTATTATTAAACCTATTGCTTATTGCAAAAAAATGCCTTCTAATATAAGGTAAACTGTCACTGTGACACCATGTAAAACACTATGAAGTCATTCAGAAACCAATCTACGTCTCAGTGTGCTAATTCCTTTATTATAGAAGATAATCTAACTTAGCTGAGTACTCATAATTATAGCCGATCCACCAGCACTGTTTTCCACCCTGTAGGTTTTCAGTCCTCTGCAACATCTTTATAATTAGTCTGTAGGGAGTCCCAATAGTGAAAGGCAACTGTTTTAATTGAGCTCATCATGACTTGACCATAAGAAATCACAAAACTCTCTGGCTATAAGGCAGGGATTTTTCTCAAAGTTCTGAATGTCAAAGAGCTCATTTTAAACTGCAGCTATACTGTATGCACACTCTCAATTTTGTATTATTTACTAGATAAATTAGGACAATATGTTTTAAGTGTGCAGTGAATATATTACATATTTGGCAAATAGCATGCACCCCTAAATAAGGTAATTACCATATATAATAAGAAAATATCCCACACAGACCAATCCAATTAGTTTAAAAGGATTACCTATTTGAAAAGGGATCTGTTTACCAAACTATGCTATAAATAAAATATGTTTTAATGATTCTTGGAACTGACTTATGATTCTTGTTATTGTTATTTGTTACTAATGAATGCTTGGTACCTTGTTTGGGAAAACATATATTCACCTCTGGGTCAAACATATTTTATTTACTACTTTTTGACTTCATAACATATTTTTTTTTCATTTTGAACCCGAGTTACATGCTTAGAAGGTTTACAGTTGTGTTCAAAATTATTCAACCCCCACTGAAATTGATTGTTTTGGCCAGTTTGACATTGATTTTGATCATTCAGTCATCCTACTTACAATTAAATCAAAGAGGCACGTGTAGGTCAGACAAATATAACATAACATTTATAATGAAATAACCACAAATGTCTTTTCTGTTCTCACATCATTATCAGTTTTATTCAACCCCCAAGTGACATTCAATCTTAGTACTTAGTACAACATCCTTTTACAGTTATAACAGCTTTTAAACGTGAAGCATAGCTTGACACAAGTGTCTTGCAGCGATCTACGGGTATCTTCGCCCATTCGTCATGGGCAAAAGCCTCCAGAGTCCCAACAGAGGTTCTCAATCGGATTTAAGTCTGGTGACTGTGATGGCCACTCCAAAATGTTCCAGCCTTTAATCTGCAACCATGCTCTAGTGGACTTGGAGGTATGCTTGGGATCATTGTCCTGTTGAAAGGTCCAACGTCTCCCAAGCCTCAGGTTTGTGACGGACTGCATCACATTGTCATCCAATATCTCCTGGTACTGAAGAGAATTCATGGTACCTTGCACACGCTGAAGCTTCCCTTTACCTGTAGAAGCAAAACAGCCCCAAAGCATGATTGACCCCCCGCCATGCTTCACAGTAGGCAAGGTGTTCTTTTCTTCATAGGCCTTGTTCTTCCTCCTCCAAACATAGCGTTGATCCATGGGCCCAAACAGTTCTAATTTTGTTTCATCAGTCCACAGAACACTATCCCAAAACTTTTGTGGTTTGTCCACATGACATTTGGCATACTGCAGTCGACTCTTCTTATTCTTTGGAGACAGCAAGGGGGTGCGCCTGGGAGTTCTGGCATGGAGGCCTTCATTACGCAGTGTGCGCCATATTGTCTGAGCAGAAACTTCAGTACCCACATCTGACAAATCTTTTCTCAGTTCCTCAGCAGTCACATGGGGACTTTTCTCCACTCTACGCTTCAGGTAGTGCACAGCAGTCGAAGTCAGCATCTTCTTTCTGCCACGACTAGGTAGCGTTTCAACAGTGCCCTTTGCCTTGAATTTGCGAATGATGCTTCCTATGGTGTCTCTTGGTATGTTTAACATCTTTGCAATCTTCTTATAGCCATTGCCCTTCCTGTGAAGAGTAATCACCTCTTCTCTTGTCTTCCTGGACTATTCTCTTGACTTCACCATGTTTGTAACCACACCAGTAAATGTCTAGAAGGAGCTGAGTATCACAGTCATTTTAAAGCTGCCTAATTGGTGCTTATTAGGCTTTATTGCTGCTCCCTGACATCCACAGGTGTTTTCAATACCTGATTGAAAACACTTCAATGAACCTCTGTTCTTCAGAGTGGTAGTCTTTAAGGGGTGGAATAATTGTGTCAATGAAGAATTCACAAAAGAAACATTTACTACTGTATTACAAAACCAATTGATGTAATTTTAGTTGCATATGGTTCTTTAAGAAGTCCTTGTAGGATTTCATTCTGAATACAATTACAAATGTACACTGAATTCCCTAAAACCCTTTACAGCATTGGGGGTTGAATAATTTTGAACACAACTGTAGTATCTAATCAGTGAAAGTTTTTTTTTTTTCTCAAACTGAATGATCTTACACATGCATAAATCATATTGGATATCTACTGTATTTCTTAAAGCAGACCCTGAAATACACTATTGGACCCAGAAGTACCAAATAAAAGCTTGAAGAACTTCATATGGTGGTGGGGGGGGGTGGCTTGCTGAATAGGAGGAGCCAAGAGTGCAGGCAGTGGACTATAAAAGAGGAGAATGCTCAGAGTAGGTAAATATAATATGCTTATTATAGCAGATGTAGTCCTACTGGGTTTGCAGCTCAAAGAGCTTGGACAAAGTTTTGCCACTGAGAAAATAAAATGGAACAAAAATGCATACATTTCCCTACCAGGCATTAAACCTTTTTGTAAATGCTGATTGCATTTTGTTTACTAGACTTGTGGAAGATCTGTCAAAAAGCCTCTAAAGCAGCCAGGTTTAAAGACCAAATTAGTCAGGCTCCAGGCCTGATGCCCACCTCCACCCTCTGAGGATATACCCAGCATGGATCCCCTTGCATCTATATGATTAGTACTGTTTGCCTATCAAGGACTGTTTTTTGAATGAATATCTGCTGGTACTGCAAAAGCTAAAGGAATTGGATGTAAACTGTCTGCCTAACAAACACCTGGGATACTTCAAATGTGTTTGGCCACAATGCACAATACTTTATATGCCTATATTGCCATACATGTAAAAAACTGTGCAAAAGTATCTGCTGCCACTGAGAGAGTTAAAGTATTGATATATATTGTTTGTTGTATACGTTTTACAGTTTACCTGAAAGTTGCTTTATTTCAACATATAAAAGCCTACATGCTTAGAATGTTTTACTACTACTCTTTTCACTGCGTTGACTTTGTTTATTTGATTATGCTGTTATGCTGGATTTAGATGCTACTAAGTGTGACACTTACACTACTGAGAAGTTAAATGGGCATTATTGTTATGCTAGTTGAGTGGTTAATCGAGTGAGGGAGGAAGTGCACGTTATATGAATGATACCTGTAAACCTTCTCTGGACAGGGAATATTCCATGCATCAGCCAACGTTAGTATGAACTACACAAACATGGATATAATTTAATATTCTGCCTCCCATAGACCACAAGAGATGAATACAGTTATATTCATTGCAAACTCATACCCAAATATACTATCTTGGAAAAATACAAACATAGTTTCTTGGTAGTCCTCTCTCTGATGTCATAAGGTCAAAGACTAACAACACGCATAAGTTCACCTAGGACAGGTTCACATTTGTGTATTTGGAATCACTATTGATCATTTTTTTTGTCTTTTTGGTTGGCTCTCATATTGCAGTACCATACCTTTTGCTTAGGGTGCCTTTACCATTTCAATGTATAGAATAAAGATATTCATTTTAATATATTAGGGAGCTGTCATGCATCTATATTATGCTCCTTCAATCTTTAAATAAGCCTTAACCTTCTCCAAAGTATAGAACTAGTGATTAAGACTGTGTAGGGAGGGGTTGAGCTCATATCCATTCATTGTAGAGTTTTTGTATGATTTGTTTAATTCAGTCCAAAGGTTCTAGTATGCAATTTAGGGGGACTCTAAGCATTTTTTTTGTTCATTCTTGCTGTAAGATGCACTACAGCAAAAAAATGACAATTACAAGGGAAAAAAAATAAAATAATTTAAATTTGGTGGCAAATGACATTTATTTCCAGCTTCTTAAAAAAATCCACACACAGAACCTTTAAAATGTCTATCACCATGCTATTTTTTATACTCCTTTGCCTATTAGCCCAGAAAATTGGCATTTTTAGTTTTACAGATTCAGCTGTCTTTGATTTCAATAGGGTTCTGGTTTGGCACCTAAACTTTCTTGAAGCTTGCCGAATCCATTTTTTTTTTAAAGCCCATAGCGTGTGAAACACACTCAAAAGACTCCACCCGGTGCATAAAAAAGTGCACACACACAAACATGAGGAACACAAAAAGTGCACAGGGTGTGCGAAAACAAATGGTCTTCCCTCCGAAGATGTAGGACCCAAAACCTCGATCCCCCGGGGCGCAAGACTCCTGACAGGGATTTAAGGTACTCATGGTTTGTCTGGCCAAAACCAGACTGACCTCGTTCTCCAGGGGGACTGCCAAAACAGCCCACCCCGAGTACTAAGTGGGGCTCCCCCGAAGGGAGACCCCATGAGAGAGGGCGAACTAAGCCAGAAGGCCATATCCACCCCCTCCCAAGACTCAAGGCTGGGCCCGAGGACCCACACCCTCCAAGTCGTGCAAATAAGAAAACAAAGGTGATAGTGCAGGTGACAAAACCACAAAGAAAAAGAGACTAACAAACAAAGAAGTGGGGGAAGGGGAAGTGGGGAAAGTGCTCTGGTGCCATGTGAGGAACCAAGGCAGGCCTTCCAGCCGGAATAAAAAAATTCCTCTGGTGCAAGCCAAAAGGCCTGTCCCAAGAGGCAGGTGTGAAAAAGGTATGCATAGTGCAGTGACCAAGGTGCCGAAAAAACTCACAGCGAGCTGCCCCTCACCAGTGAGAAATTAAGGCACCCCTGGGCTGCCACCCCAGGGGCACTTACACTACGGGCTTTTTCAATCTCAGCCCCCGGCCAGACCGAGTGTAGCCTATCCCCACCAGCAGACATCAGAACCTGGACAGCTTAGAGAGAGCTTACCTACCACTGGGGACAGGCCTTTTGCAAGGCCAGATCAAAACCCAGGAGAGAAAGCCCTCCCCTCGCCATCCTGTTCCTCAGCCCATTACATCCAGGAACAGTTCCACCGGCCACCCAGTCAGACCGGCTTTCCTGCCCCCTTCAAACTGGTTAGGACAGTTCAACCCATTCGAATCAGAAGGCGGCGGGCCCCACATGCTTTCCCAGATGACCTACTCCCCATACCTCAATACTTAGAGCGCTCCGGGTTTCGGTCATACTGGTACTAGCTGAGTCCCATACCAACTGATAAGAACAGATACTACACTTGATCTTAGCCAAAAGGCCGAGAAGCTTGCCGAATCCATACTGAACTTAACCCAGGGAAATTCGGCTCATCACTATTCCATAACACGAACATA
The DNA here is from genome assembly GCF_965119305.1 of Pelophylax lessonae. NCBI lineage: Eukaryota > Metazoa > Chordata > Amphibia > Anura > Ranidae > Pelophylax > Pelophylax lessonae. Next base: position 767,765,821 of record NC_138768.1, read on the forward strand.
CACCACATTGGAGCATTGGAGTTTATTCACTAAAACTGGACAGTGCAAAATCTGGTGAAGCTGTGCATGGCAGCCAATCACCTTCTAACTGCAGCTTGTTCAATTAAGCTTTGACAGAGAAAAAAACAGGAAGCTGATTGGTTTCTATGAAGAGCTGTACCAAATTCTATCCCGTAAATCAAGCCCATTACATGCATTATTGAATAATACCAACCTCTACTGCGCAAGAATTAAAAAGATTTGGATGATTTCCATAAAGGCTAAAGGCTCAATTTTATAAGCAAGCCTATATTTTTTGAAGTATATCTTAACCCCAAGGAAAAAAAATATATTGTAGCTTACCAGTCCTTGTATGTAGTGGTTGCATTTGTTTCTATTTTTTTTTTTTTTCATTTTTTTAAACGTAGAGATCCTGACAGTAACACAGTTCTGGCAGATGACAACCCCTACCTACCGTACTGTATTTTTGGAGTAACACCATTGTCAGCCAAGGACTGGAAGTATCTTATTACTACAGAACACCTCTTCCCCATCTCATTTCTATAACATAAGAGGCAGGGTGTACAGGAAGTGATAATCTCACTGGATTTCTGTCAGGATCAACAGGTATTTTTATTCAACAGTTCAAACAGTATCTGTTTGTATATTGTATATTTAACAAATCAAAAGGAGCTAAATAAAAGAAGTTCATTGTTAAGATGACATACACATTAAATGAAATATATATTGAGAAAAAAAATAGACTGGGGTTGCTGCCTATTGATGACTACTTCCTTTAAAAATTTTAGTTCACTTGAAGGTCATGATTACTGATGAGCTCCTGGTTCACTCCAAACACAGTTGCAGACCAAACTTTGCTTGTTTGGGCATGTGAAGTGTATCCTCCCATCATCAGACTCTTAGCCAATTTGGCAGGTGCTGAACATCAATAATAATAGTGGGTTTTTCTGGCCTAGTATGGATTATAAGGTTAAAACCCACACAAAAATACAAGAAAAGAATATGAGGTAGTCTGCTAAAATCTTCACCAGACCTTCTTTTGAGCAGGCAGCTTTGCAGGCCAAGAAAGGGGTGGAGGAGTGTACACCCCCCTATCTGAACTATACCAGGTCATAGGGGGTATTACCCATTATGCCATTATGTCATTTAACAAATATGGTCATGTCCATATTTGGTCAATCGTGTCACCAGGGAGACCATGACAATTTGCTCATACTTAGCTGTCACCTGCCTGTAAGCAGTCAAATCATGAGGGTGGGTTTTTTGGCAGGTCAGTGGGCATCATTCATCATTGAAGTAGATCTGCATTGCTGGATAATGGATGGACATCCCTGAACATTTTTTGTTTCTTTTTTAATAAAGGGTCTGACATGTATTTTTAACAATATGCTTGTCCTATCCTTTACTGGTCCTTTTTATTTTTTTTTGCATGGGCTTCCTTTTGCCATCAATGACAGATGCTCATTGAAGACAAGGGTCTGGAATGTATTTTAGAGGAATCAAATTCATTTTTTTACAAGGGATATAGGATGAATATTATTAGCTCCTGGCTGAATGTTGCAAAATTCCTTAGAAAGCGATTCTATGGTAAGTTCTATTCCAGAGTTATTTAGCATCGAGTGTTGTACATCGAGAGACATTCTCCTGGATATTTATGAAGATACAAACCACATGTGAATAATTTCACCCCATGTGGCCAACACTATTTGGATCGTGATGTAAGATCTACCCAACTGATAGTGATACAATGGGTACTGTATGTGGTTAGCAGCTTATGAAGATCATAAGGTTATCCTATGTGGGATCAGTTCTTATGTATCCAGCTTGAAGTGAGCGTGAAGTGGTGGCTTATATGGTAAGCTTCAAGTACAGATACAACTGGAACACTCCCAGGGAGGGATGCACTTATCACACATAGTGCTTTTATGGTACATTAGTCGGCATTTGCTGTCCTCCCTTAGATGGCAAGTAACTCAAAAGTACATAGTATTTTTACTCAGAATTACTGCAGAATGCAGTTACAAGCAAAAGCTCTATGGTACAAATACTATATAATAGAATAGTACTATATAATAGAAAAGTACTGGGTAGAAATTGACCATATTGTCCATATGACAATTGAAAGTATGCATTTAATGTTCAGACTATGTCCATATGATATTTCCTGTATATTTTTAAAAGTAAACTTTAGCACTTCAAGAGTAGACTATTTTACCCCCTTCCTGCCAAGGCCATTTTTTAGATTTCAATACACAGACTTAAAATGACAACTACTCAGTCATGCAGCATTATACCCAAAGTAAACTTGTATATTTTTAACAGATGCAGCTTTCTTTTGGTGGTATTCATTCAACATTTGTTTTTTCTATTTTTGCTGTTTAAATGAAAAGAGATCAAACATTTTGAAAAAAAAAAAAGCATGTGCGAATCAAGCAGAGATGGACATGCCTCGCTGAAGCTCCGCAGCTCTCTGGGAAACACAGCCTGATAATACACCTGTATGGCTACTAAAATGCCTCCAAAGCACTTCCTGTCCTCCATGTCACACCAGGTAACTGTCATGGTGTACGGCGGGGCTCGTCTGAAGACAAAACCGAAGATAGGAAAGGACATTCTTGTCAGAGCAGAACTGTAATATGTCTCCAGGAAACCCATTTTACTGCAACATCAACCCCTAAATACTTACCCTCAGGTTTTCACAGCTTTAGCTAAGACCAAGCAATGGGGGTACTAGTGGCTTTCCATCATAGGACACCTTTCTCCGTCCTGGCAGAGCTCAAGGACCCTGATGGTCAATATCTCATACTCACAGAATATTTACTTGATTCTCCAGTTACAGTTCTATGCTACTATGCTCCAAACAAAACTCCATCCTCTTTCCTCACATCCATTTCAAGTGGTTGAAGCTCATAAATTAAGCACCCTTCTAACCTGTGGAGATTTTAATCAAGTACTTATCCATACCTGGATAAAGCCCCCATCCCTGTTGCTTCTGGTCCTCTGAGATGTTAATTTCAACAACTACTCCAGCAATACTCTTGAAAGATTCATGGCGAGAGACAAATCCCAAGAAACGTCAATACACATTTTCATTTCATCATCATAAATCTTTTTCCCGAATATATCATATATTAATCACAATAGGCATGACTTCTAAGCTTCTTTCTTCATCGATCATCCCATTTTTATGGTCTGATAATAGTGCTGTATTTACTACGCTAATATCTTTGATCCCTAAGGCTCATGATCCTACATGGTGCATCAATGATACTATTTTTTCCCATCCAACCCACTTGGCTGATCTAGAAATAGCTCTGAAAGACTAAATTAATAGCTCAACCCCGGGTGTTTCCCCATTGACACTTAGGGAGGCTCACAAGATGGTGCTCCAAGAAGTTTGTATCCCCCAAGCTTCTTTTCTTAAAAAAGAAAGGCATCAGTTACAACAAAAATCAGAGGAAGAATTCCTCTCACATACTTCTTCAATTGAATCCTACCCCACAACTTGATTGCAACTTGATAGAGCATGGCTTGATCTTGATCCAAACAATTCTGCAAACATTTTCTATCTTAGAGCTAATAAGCCTGATACACTACTAGCCAGTACCCTTAAAAACCTAGATGGCACCTGATTAGATTGAAATTATGCCAAGATACATATTCTAGCAACCCTGTAAAGATTGTCCATACTTTGCAGAAACACCTTGCTTCCCAATATAAAATGGAAGAGCCTTTAGAACAGACAGCGGCAGATTCTTTTTTTTCCCAAATAACATTACCAGCTATACCTTCAACTTATGGTGACAATCTTGAAAACTCCTTTACCATTATGAAATCCTTTTGGTTATTAAAGCTCTCAAGCTGAATAAACGCCCGGGTCCTGGTGGCTTTTCAGCCATATACTACAAGAAATTTGCACATATTCTGGCTCAGTTATTGACTAATGCCCTTAATTCTCTTTTTGATAGACATTCATTTCAGCCTGAGACCTTTATGGCTATAATTTCAATGTTTCCTAAACCTAATTCTGATGATTCATCTTGGTCCAACTACAGACTTATTCCGCTCAATCTTGACATTAAGCTCTTAGCAAAAGTTTTAGCAACATGACTTAACACAGTAATAGGCTCTTTAATTCATAGAGATCAAGTCGGTTTTATACCATTACGCCAACCAGGAGATAACATATGTAGAGCCAATTTATTGCTACATGCTGCTAAATCACGATGAATTCTCCTCTGCTTTTTATCCCTTGATATTAAAACAGCCTTTGATATGGTATAGTGGCCCTACCTACATTATGTTCTGCAGCGTTGGGGATTTGGTCCCCATTTCCTTGGTTGGATTTCGTTTTTAAACAACAAGAAAGCCTATGTCAAATATGCTGGATATAAGTCTAACCCGTTTGAAATTTTTAGAGGCACATGTCGAGAATGCCCACTCTTGTTCACCTTACTTATCGAAGCCCATGCCCATTTGTTTTGTTCTGATCCTTCAATTAGGGGCCTTGATCTTGCTGGCCACCAGCATAAACTTTGTCCATTTGCAGATGATATCCTAATTTTTATGTCTTCCCGCATATTTCAGTTTCTAACTTTATTCGAAAACTTGACTGCTTTACCCATATTTCAGGTCTTACCATTAACCCTTATAAATCTAAGGCATTAAACATGTCCCTGTCCTCTTCCAATTTACAACAAGCACAAGCATCCCTCCCTTTTTCATGGTCCTCTACTCACCTGCCTTACCTAGGTATTACACTTAGAAGTGTGTGATCCCAGCGCTGTCTGTGCTCTACGGAATATGTGTTATAACCACACAATCCAAGAAAAACTCAAAATATATATAAGTGTAAACATCCAATTCTATGAAATATTTGGGGATGGTGTATATCCCCAACTTTACCTGCTTTGGGTACGGTTGAATTTCATAATACGTCCATAAACAAAGAAATCACAATATAATGGATATAAAATAAGTTCATAAAGTTCTGTATATCGTCTGTGCCAAGGTATGTTTAAAATTGCAAACCGTGCAATAACGTAATGACAATGGTGAAGGTGCCATGCACCCCTTCCACTTGGGCCCTCACTTACCGTCTCCCGTAAAGAATATCGCCTGTAGTAAGAATCCTGGGCTCACAAAATGTATTCTTGATGAAAGCATGAAAAATATACTGCAATGGCAGTGGTTTGCATTTGCGTTCCAATACCAGGATTTACCTTCACCGGACGTCCCGTCACCTAATGCATTTCACTTCACCCTGGAAGCATCATCAGAGATTCCAGGGTGGAGAAAAATGTATTAGGTGACGGGATGTCTGCTGACATCAAATCCTGGTATTGCTTTTGTCACACCCTCTATCTTCCTAGGCTCAGAGGTGTCTTTTGATTTCCCAATTTTACTACTTATTATCATGCAGCTCAAATATCATGCAATCTCTGAAATCCCACTTTGGGCAGTGTTAGAATCCATGGATTGTGATCCATTGTTTTTGGCTAACCTTTTATGGTGGCACTTGTCTGATCGCAAACCCAATTACTAAGCATCTTCTCGCTCTTTTGGACGAATTTAAATTAACGTATGGCTTGCAATCTTCACATGTCCCACTTCAATTATTTCTTAGAAGCCCTTTTTTTTTGTCCTGCCTGTATCTTCTCTACATCCTTTCAAACATGGTTCACTTCCAATTTGACTAAATCCTATTAATTAATGTCTCCGACCTCAATTACATCATTCCCCACTTTATGTGAAAACCATAGAATTCCAAAATCTGAACTTTTCCGATATCTTCAGATACAAAAAGAAATACATGCCATATATTCAAGACAAGGTTAGACTCGATAATATCTTGTTTTGAAGAATTACGTAAATGTGATCCCCACACAAAAGGACTAGTTTCGACTCTCTATGCCCACCTTATTGCCAAACCTGATGCTGAACCACCAACCTATGTAGCTAATTGGGGGTCTGACTTTGGGCTTAAATTGGAAACAACTGATTGGAATGAGATCATGAATTTAACAAAATCATTCTTGCAAAATACAGTTGCACTAGAAACAAATTATGAAGTACTCACACAGTGGTATTTGCTCCCTGCTAGGATTTTGAAATTTACCGCCAGTTACCTTGCATTTTGCTTTTGAGGTTGTACTGCTCTTGGGTCACATTCGCATACAGTATTTGGTGAGACTCTCCGGTAGTTAAAACATTTTGGAAGGAAATATTCCACATACTTTCTACACTGTTTGAGGAGCCCATCCCTCCTGATCCCTCCGTAGCACTTCTAAATTTAGGACCGGCTAACCTCACCCGATCCCACTTTAAACTCCTTCTGCAAATCACTACGGCCGCAAAACAGACCATCGCCTAAAGCATGGAAATCCCTGATGCTGGTATTGGCTGAAGCTAATTACAGAGTTAACCAAGCTATTATCTATGCCAAAATAGAAGATATAACTCATGACAAAATTTGTAATTTTGAGAAAAATTGGTGCTCTTGGGTTACACACTCTTTACCCTCCAACTTTGATGAATCTTTATTGATGCCTTGGTGGCATATGTTTACATTTGTGCTTCTTATATGTATACCAAGCACTTGAAGTCGCACATTGCTTTTTTTTTTTTTTTTTACTATTATTCATTTTCTTATTCTACTTACCTTTTTTTTTACTGTTATTCTCTTGCCTTACTCTCTCATTTCCTTATTCTCCCTCCTTTTCCCTCCTTTTTTCTCCCTTGTAGTTTTAAGGTAGCAACATTTGTACTTCTGCTTTCTACATCTGTACAGGGCTGGCCCAAGACATTGTGCTGCCTGGGTCCAAGAATAAAATGCTGCCCCCCCCCCCAATCAAAAAAAAAAAATCACGCCCACCAAAAGGCCCACACATCTATTATTTTTATATCATGATATTTGCCCACACAAACATGGCCTGCACTAAACACAGAAGTGGGAACCTAGATTAAGGGCCAATTAATACCAGGATCACATGGGAACACACGCTTTCCCGTGGGGAGCATTTTTACAGTCCATTCATTTGAATGGAGTGCAAAAAGTAACAGACTCCGGAAAAAGTTCCACTACTTTTAAAAACACACTGCACCAAACTGCAATGTACTGTGATACCATGCGATTTTGTGGCTTTAAACACACTTCATTTGCACTCTGCATTTGGAGTGCCATTAACAATACATTGGCACCCACATGCAGCAGATTGTAGGGATAGTGTGTTCACCTGCTGTGTGGGAAATGCACACACAGCGCACCTTAGCCGCAACAATCTTGTGACGGTTTGAACCGGCCCTCAATTAACCAGGTATAATAAGGAGCCTCCCAGACTCCCACTCATGAAATGCGCATGACATTTACAAATACAGCCCAGCTATCTCAAAAGCCATATGCAGTCTCCCCCCGGGAAGGAGGAGAGGACAGGGTGTCCAGACTGGGACTCACCTGTGACCCGCAGACAATCCGGCTGGGGTGCACCCTATGGAAGAGCCTCCATAGTAGCGGCAGTGGGGACACATGGAACACACACACACGCAGTATACACACCAGTGTTAATTTCGTTGACTAAAACAGACTAAAACGTTTTCGTCGACTAAATTAACACAATTTTAGTCTACTAAAATACGACTAAAACTAAAATTGCATTTTAGTCAAAAGATTATAACTAAAACTAAATCGAAATTTGCTGCCAAAATTAACACTGGTGCATGCTCAAAGCATAATACCATAAATAATAACATGTTAGATTTTTCACTCCAGGACCAGCAGTAGTATATAATGAGTGTGGAAATTGTAGAGAAATGCTTAAATAATGCATTACAAATTACAATTGAACTACACCCATTCGATTATAGATGACTAAAATTAGTTTTAGTCAACTAAAATGTAGGACGTTTTAGTCGACTAAAATGTACTGGAGTTTTAGTCGACTAAATACGACTAAAACTAAAACACTTGCAGAAGACTAAAATGGGACTAAAACTAAAATGCCATTTTAGTCCTAAGACTAAGACTAAAACTAAATTGAAATTTGCTGCCAAAATTAACACTGATACACACACACACACACACACACACACACAGTACACACACACACACCAGCACTTTCCATCTAAATATCAGCCTGATTGAACACACTGCTTCTGCCCCAATTTCCTGGCATACTGGTACTTGTAGTACTCCAGCAGCTCCCAGACATTGGATGTGGTAATGCAGAAGAGGAGGAGGTGGGCAGGTAATAAGTAGGGAGGTGTAGCAGAGATTGGGGGAGAAGGTTAGAGCATATCCTCCTCCCTCCAGAAGCAGTGCACTGCTGCTCACACAGGAAATCCATCTAACAGCCTCAAAGACAGGAGGAGCCCTGCTAGAGAAAACACAGCCTCCCCCTCCCCCCTCCTCAGCGGGGTAAGCACTGACAAGAACACATTTAGATTATCTTCCCCAGCTCACCTTCTTCTATGAGGCTGCAGCCCGTCCCATACTGCAGGCTGTGTACTCTCCTCTCCTCTCTTCTCCAGCTGTCGGCATCTCCTGCTCTGATGTTAAACAAGGCGCGCTGGGGAAGGGGGGCGTGTACACTGTGTTCCCATTGGCTGAGGAGGCAGCGGAGAGGCAGAGCGGCTATATCCTCTGGATTTTTTCAGTGAAAGGATGTCGGCAACTGATATTTCAGGGACTGAAATGCCGCCCCTCTTAAAGTGCCGCCTGGGTCCAATGGACCCAGCGGGACCCATTGTAGGGCCGGCTCTGCATCTGTAACATTCAATTTTTGAGAAATTCACAATTAGGCCTGTTAGGGCTGCACATTTTAGAGAACCACTAGAAGATTTGGCAAAAATATAGCAGGTCTTGATAAAAAATAAAAGAACACCATCTGCATACATACATAATTTAAAGGTGGATTGGCCCTTGGAGTAGCCAAGGGTTCTTATGTAGGGATGATCGAACGGTTCGGGTTGACCATCGGTTCGACCCGAACATTGACTGTTCGAAATTCGGCCGAATTCCGAACTTTTTGCTGAAAAAGTTCGGAGTTCGGCAACCAGAACCGACCAAAATGCAATGGGACAGGCACTGGGCTTTAAAAGCCCGTGATTGGACCAGAACCATCAGTAAAAGCCAATTGAGGGGGCAGGAGAATGCTAGGAATGTGATTGGAGTGACTAAGGGGTCCAGAGGCCAATCATTAGTGAATACGCCCCCCAGTATATAAGATAGCCCCGCCAAATCTCTAGCACTATAATACAGGGGCTGTGGAAGAGAGTGGAAGCAGTTCTGTTACTTCTGCTTCAAAGTGTCATTTAGCAATTATTAGTGTGAGGAAAGGGATATCTAGTGTAGTTAGGGTACTATTTTCCACTATAGTTAGATTTAATAATTAGGGATGATCGAACTTTTCAAAAGTTCGGTTTGGCCAGAACATCCGAACTTCCCGAAAGTTCGGCCCGGATTTCAGAACCCCATTGAAATCAATGGGTCCCGAACTTCGGTAATCAAAAAAAAACATTTTGAAGCCCTAAAACCCAATAAATGCCCCTAAAAAGTGCCTAGGGTTCTGGGTCATACCCCAGGGACTATTAATCACACAAAAAAAAAAGTTCTTAAAAATTGTCATTTTTGATAGAGAGCCAATTATTGAAAAAATTAAAAAAAAAAAAAAAAAAATATTTGGATTAAGTATCTGGGGGGTCTAAAAAGTGTACCTGTGAAGTTTCAGCTCTATAGCATGTCCAGAATCATAAAAAAAGATCATTTGTATTAGGTCACTTATAGAACAGGATAGTGGCTTCTCTCTTTTCACACCTTGCCGGTTTAGCAGCAAGCGTTTTTTTTTGGGCATTTTTTGGGGTCTTTTGAGGCAGGAAAAACATCTGCACTTGTGTATACGGGTATATATACACACATATATATACACACATACTTATATGTATATATACACCTAGACATATATAGGTGTGATAGTAGCAGAAATATATGCTTGCGCTAATGAAATCATTTACACAAATATGGCTCCGCTCCTATAACACCTATACATGTGTCAGTGTAAAATACATATAAGTATGTGTGTATATATACCTCTATACACAAGTTCAGATGTTTTGCCTGCCTCCAAAGAACCCAAAAAAATGCCCAAAAAAACGCTAGCGCCAAAAAAAAAAACGCCCAGGTGTGTTGTTGCAGGCATTTTTTGGGGGTTTTTGGAGGCATACACAAGTTCAGATGTTTTGCCTGCCTCCAAAAAACCCCCAAAAATGCCTGCAACAACACACCTGGGCGTTTTTTTTTTTTTTTTTTGGCGCTAGCGTTTTTTTGGGCATTTTTTGGGGTTCTTTGGAGGCAAAAATCTGAACTTCTGTATAGGGGTATATATATACACACACTTATATGTATTTTACACATATATAGGTGTGATAGGAGCGTAACTATATTGGTGTTAATTATTTCATTAGTGCAAGTAGTGTTTTCTGCTCCTTTAACACCTATATATGTGCAGGTGTATATATACATACATGGGTGTGTATATATACCCCCTATACACATGTTCAGATGTCATGCCTGACTCCAAACATGTGCTCAAAAAATCCCTATAGACGCCTGCAGCCAAAAAGCAAGCTGACAGGGGAGAAGCCATATTCCTGCAGCGAATGTGACTTAAGAGAAACTATCTTTTCTCTATAGCGGTCACCCTGATATGGAAGGGTTTGGTCACCCTGCCATAGCAGTCAGTGTCAGTTCACCCTACACTACACTACGGTCACGCTGGCACTTAACACTTTCCCTACAGAAACTAAATTTTTGCATCTAACTAAAGTGTACAAGAGCACCCTAACTACACTAGATATCCCTTTCCTCACACTAATAAATTCTAAATGAAACTTTTAAAGTAAAATTAACAGAACTGCTTCCACTCTCTTCCATGTCCCTGTATTACAATGCTAGGAATTTGGCGGGGGCTTATATACTGGGGGGCGTATTCACTAATGATTGGCCTAGGGACCTCCTAGTCACTCCAATCACATTCCTAGCATTCTCCTGCCCCCTCAATTGGCTTTTGCTAAGGGTTCTGGTCCAATCAGTGGCTTTTAAAGCCCATTTGCTGTCCCATTGCATTTTGGTCGGTTTTGGTTGTCGAATTCCGAACTTTTTCAGCAAAAAGTTCTAAATTCGGCCGAACCTCGAACAGTCAATGTTCGGGTCGAACCGATGGTCGACCCGAACCGTTCGATCATCCCTATTAATAATCTAGTTTCTGTAGGGAAAGTGTTAAGTATCAGGGGACCGTAGGATAGTGTAGGGTTAACTGACTCTGACTGCTATGGCAGGGTGACAAAACCCTTCCATGTCAGGGTGACCACTATAGAGAAAAGATCGTTTCTCTTAGAACTGCTATAGAACATGATGGTGGCTTCGCCCGCTTGCGCTAATGAAATAATTAACAGGCATATGGCTTCGCTCCTATAACACCTATATGTGTGTAAGTGTATAAATACATATAAGTGTGTGTATATATATACCCCTATACAGAAGTTCAGATGTTATGCCTGCCTCCAAAGATCCCCAAAAAATGCCCAAAAAAACGCCTGCAACAACACATCTGGGCGTTTTTGTAGCAAGCGTTTTTTTGGGCATTTTTTGGGCGTCTTTGGAGGCAGGCATAACATCAGAACTTCTGTGTAGGGGTATATATACACACACACATGTATGTATATATACACATGCACATATATAGGTGTGAAAGTAGCAGAACCCTATGCTTGCGCTAATGAAATAATTAATAGGCATATGTCTCCGCTCCTATCACACCTATACATGTGTATGTGTATAAATACATATAAGTGTGTGTGTATATATATACCCCTATACAGAAGTTCAGATGTTATGCCTGCCTCCAAAGACCCCCAAAAAATGCCCCTACATACAGAAGTATACATATATACCCCTACACAGAAGTTCTGATATTATGCCTGCCTCCAAACACGTCCACAAAAAAGCCCTATAAACGCCTGCAACAAAAAGCCGGGTGTAAAAGTAGCGAAGCCACTAAGCTGTTCTATATTAATTCTAATACAAACAAACTTTTTTTTCTGGTTCTGGACATGCTACAGAACTGAAACTTCACAGGTACACTTTTTAGACCCCCCCCCCGACACTAAATCCAAAGAAATCTCTTTTTTTTTTTTCAATATTTTTTTCAATAATTGGCTCTCTATCAAAAATGACAATTTTTAAGAACTTTTTTTGTGTGATTAATAGTTCCTGGGGCATGACCCAGAACCCTAGGCACTTTTTAGGGGCATTTATTGGGTTTTAGGGCTTCAAAATGGTGTTTTTTGATTACCGAAGTTCGGGTCCCATTGATTTCAATTTGGTTCTGAAATCCGGGCTGAACTTTCAGGAAATTCGGGTGTTCTGGTCGAACCAAGCTTTTGAAAAGTTCGATCATCCCTATTCTTAGACAACAGGAAGAGCAGGGGTGATAAAGGACATCCCTGCCTTGTGCCCCTACCGAATGGACCCAGAATTGCAGCCAGGTTGCATATTATGGGTCTTAGGGTTGTGATAATGGGCATGAAAGCAATGTAAAAATGCTCAGTGTAAACTGTAAGGCTAAAGATTTTGATGTTATGTATTCTACTTATTTGTAAATGTGTATCCTTTGTTTGATACATACTGAATGATTGATTACTTTGTGATTAATCACTTACAGACCGCTATTAAAAAGTTTGCCCCTGAAGAAGGAACTCTGAAACGCGTCGGGCACTCTCCTTCAATTACAGCGGTATTTCTTTGCCACATGACCACATGATCTGTAATCAGCTTGCCATATGTTTTTAAATTTTTTCTGTTTATGTCATTTTTCAATAAATTTAATATTTTGAAGAAACTATTTTTGAATTTATTATCATACGTGCCTACAAAGTCCCACCCCAAGGGGAACTTTCTCTTTAGCCTTCCATTACGGGATGTGACACACTCGGGATTGATCCCACATGAGCACAATATACGTAGTGTAAACTGTAATGTTGTGACAGGAATGATAAACATAGCCTGGATCCCCGGCGTATCCAATTAAGTGCTATACCTTGGTTTTGGTTGGGACCCCTTCTGTGTGGGGGTCCATCCACGCAGTGTGGCCTCAGCCACACCTACAGTTTGAGCGTACCCTCATTGCTTCTCAGACGAGATGCCGGGTCGATCACATATACGTATCACATTGTTACCTGTTATTTGAATGTTATATGCTGCAGTTTTGTATTTTAAAGCGCCTTGTTTTATCACGGCATGTACCTAATATTTTCACTGCATGTTACTGTACCATGTTTCTTTTGCCTTCAATAAAAAACGTTTAAAAGGATAAACATAGCCTGGAGATGCTTTCAAAGGCTTTAAAGATATATAAGCTAAGTAGAATAAGTTTACTGGAGCAAAGACAATTGGAAATGAAACCTGATAGAAATGGCGAAATTAGGATGGGAAGGGTAGAGGCAACTCTGTCAGCTACTGAAAATTTTAAAATCGTTGTTTTGATCACAAGTTCTTGGAAAAAATGCATAATACTTTTTTCCACAAAGTTGTCAATTAATAAGATATGTCTAACTCCCAGCATTGGCATTACACCCCAAAACAAATTATGCTTCTCTTTCTGAGTGTGGTAATGCAATATGTTTGAAAACCTTTTCATGGTCTATCCACATAGAGAGACCCAAAATCCAAGGAACGCCTTCAGATTTTCTTGGGGCATATATTACACATCTAATTTCCTGACTACCCATCATATTTTTGGAGGCCCTGGAGTACCAAGACAGTGGAATAAACCACAAAATGACCACATTTTGGAGAGTAAACACCCCAAAGTACATGTTACCTCTGTATAAGTGATCAGGGAATATAACTTAGTGTATAATTCCTTATAGCAGCCCCAGTTCCTATAAGTCAAGCATTCCTAGCCTACTGGCATGTGGCTGTCCCCAGGAATACCATGTTCACTGGTCAGGATAGACAGCATGCCGAACAAAGAAAGAACAAAAGAGTTTCTGTGGTTCCAGGAGTACAGTTGACTGCAGGGGGTGGCTGGGACTGCTGTCTCACAAGAGCATAGTCAGTCAGATGTGCAGATTAGTCAGTTCCGACAGCAGGCATATACACAGTCAGCAAACAGGTAAAGGATTGGTCCAGGCAGCAGGCAGAAGTGTGGTCAATAAATATGTCAGGATTAGTACAGGAGGCAAGCAGAGGCAAGATTGCACATGTGTGGTGGTGATTGGGAACACTGTTGCTGTCTGGTGACAATAGATCTAGTATAGCAGCAATTAGGAACACTGTTGCTGACTTACACTGGTCTGGTGACACTGGGACTGATGTGGCAACAATCAGAGACACCAATGCTGGTTTACACCTGAGTGGTGCCACTATGACTGCTGTGGTGGTGATAAGGAACACTTTTTTTTCTGGCATACGCTATTCTGGTGACACTGGCACTGGTTTGGTGGTGATCAGGAAAACTGTTGCTGACTTACACTGGTTTGGTGACACTGACTAGTATAGCAGCAGTCAAGAATAACGCTGCTGACTGGTCTGGTGACCAGGTTTTTGTTGTGTTAAATTGTGATTGCTTCTACAACCATGATGGCTGTATAAACAATCCTTCATGCAAACATTGAGTACTACTGTGATAGTTGTGATTGGACAAAGCTATCACATGGTACAGGGCCTCTGTGATTGGACCTGTACCATGTAATCAGTGTGACTAATCAGAGATTGGTACAAAAGGTGTCATGATTGGTCACAACAATCACATTTTACAGACTCCCTGTACCCCAGTCTGTAAATTGATGTGTTCGGTGGGCAAAGTGATTATAGATTGTGTCCCTGCATGTCCTCCCAGGACAGCGCATTTTCTGCATGTGATGGGACCTTATATATACTTTGGACTTCATATTGATTTCCACAATTGGAATTGTCTTAATTGTGAACAGTTGTTTGGATTTTTTTTTTTCGCAATTATATATGTGTTTGAAAATTACACTTTTAAATGGCTAGCGCCTACCTTCATCTTTTGCACATTAAAATATAGATAAAAGGGGGCGTGTCCAGCCAGGAACAGGGATGGCCGCATGAAGCTATAGCTCCAGCATCCCACGGTGACACAGTGGCATAAGCAACTTACCAACCTCCAACATCATCCCGCAAAGTGAGCAACCCGCTCCCCTGGACCACAGAGGTGATGACCAGGAAAAGAAAAGAGGAGTCGAGGCCGCAAAAGCTAACGGCCTTCTTCACCCACCAGCCTCCCGGAGACAGGCAAGATGGCGCCGGCTCCTCTGCACATGGGTCCTCCCGCTCTCCGCACGGCTCACAGCAGATCTCCCCTGAGGTTTCCCACAGCACTGCAGCCAGGCTACCTCTCGTATGCAGCTCCACGCCACACTCAGGAAGCCCAGAAAAGGCGAGGTTTCGGGTGGACGCACAGCACACAAGACAGGATGTGAGCCCTTTGGGAGACCATGGGGATGACACAAGGGAATTGCCAGACACTATAGAGGAGTTCCCTACTAATACCCGTTAGTGCTAGTCTCCCTCAGAAGCTCCTTACAATCTGACCTGGCCTCATATATGAATAGATTCAATACAGACCTCCAAACAGTGTCCACCAGGGTCGATCACGTGGAGACCAAAATGGGGGAATTTGCGGTTACTATAAATGACCTAGTGGATGCTCATGACCGAAAGGAGGAGGAAATGGACTGGGTCAGGGCCAAGCTGGCCGATATTGAAGATCGGTCCAGACGTAATAATCTCAGGCTTAGAGGGGTGCCAGAGAGTGTTCACCAAGACAGTCTAAGAGCATACACCCCTGAGCTTTTCAAATCTATCATGCCTGAGGCCACAGATCTGGATGTGACTGTAGACAGGATACACCGTTTACCAAAACTGTCCTATCTACCTGAAAAAACCCCCCGAGATGTTATCCTGAAATTGCATTTTTTCCATATAAAGGACAGGCTCATGAGATCCTCCCGGGGCCTTAGCACTCTGCCCCCACAATACGCGAACCTGCAGTTTTTTACTGACCTGTAGCAGTATACCCTGCAAAAACGCAGGGCCCTGAACACCATCACCAAGCCCTAACGCAACCATAGGATCGTGTATCGATGGAGCTACCCCTCGAGACTCACAGTCACCCATGACGGAGCCACACACATGATCGACTCCCTCAAAAAGGGTCTATCCCTTCTTAAAAAGTGGCATATACTTCCAGATTCCGAAGTTGGAGACGCCCCGGCTGGTGATCATCTGCAAGTGAACCCTGAGTGGTGTCTGGTCACCACAAAAAATTCAGACTCACATAAATAGCATTTGGGATAGCATATCACCCTTGTGGGATGTATAGAAATGTTACTGTTCCCTTCGGGCCCTTGACAATATGCCCGTACTGTTCTTTTGCCCCTCTTTGAATGGTTTGATTGCCGCACTCCGCAGTTGTTACCCTGATTTCCTGTTTGGAATTCTTGAACAACTGGACGTTCTTTTTTTTGTTTCCATCGTTCTCTTTTTGTTTTTTCTCTTTTCAAGGTCACAATACTTTCGGAGCCTAGGAAGAAGTCTGGACTGCCATCATAAGAATCTATTCAAGTTGTGGGAATCGTTTGTGAGTAATGCTATACTTTACTTCCTCATTATGCAGCACATCCTCCCGTACACACCATGGGGATAAGTTTTCTTACTGTCAACGCCAGGGGGTTAAATCACCCTGCCAAACGTAACTCTATGTGGAGGGAAGCAATGCTACATCAATGTGACGTTCTGACGGTGCAGGAAACACACTTTGCTAATTTGAATCCCCCAAACTGCACCCATAGAAATTTTCCTTTTATCTTTACCGCGAGTGCTGACTCTAAAAAGTGAGTGATGACATCAGAGACACTGTAGCGTTTAACCTCCTTCAGGAATTCAAAGACACTCAGGGCCAATACCTCATCTTGGTGTGCGAATTGAACTCTACCACAATAGCACTGGTCAATACGTATGCCCCTAACACTGGCCAAAGGCGATTTCTTAACAAGCTGATGAGACTTGTGCGTAAAATCAGGAAGGGACCGATACTCCTTTGCAGAGATTTTAATTTAGCACCTAATCCATCTATTGACTCCTCCTCTGCTCCCAAGAGGAAACCACCGGTTCTACAGTCATCCATAGATGACAACTATCTGTTTGATGGGTGGCGGTGTCTACACGATTCTGAACGGAATTATAGTTTTTTTTCTCCCCTTCACACAACTGCTACAGTAGAATTGATATTTTCCTTTTGGACCGTGAACTGATGCTGAGAACCTTGGCAGTTCAAATTAACACTATTACGTGGTCGAACCACGCTTCAGTTAAACTTACGTTGGAGGACTCATTCTCATTTCCTAGCTCATTTACATGGTGATTGAATGCACGTTTACTTCAAGATGGGGATAATATTACTGAATTCACACAGAATCTACATAACTATTTTCAGGACAATGCTCCCTCTGTTGCAGACCCTTTCCTTTTATGGAACGCCCACAAGGCAGTGCTCAGAGGGATCCTTGTCAAACTGGGGGCTAGGGCGAAGAGGCAGCGGGTTAGACATCTGGAAGACCTTACTGCAGACATCAGACGTTTAGATTCTCAAAATTGCTCTCACCCCTCATCCCTAACTTAGCAGAAGGTCACTCAGAAGTGCCTGGAGTTGAGATCTATTCTCCTGGACAGGTTTGAATTGGTCAATAGAAGACCGAAAATGACTTACTACACCTCAGGCAATAGGGCCGGCAAGCTTCTGGCTAGCAGGCTACGGGATTGAGACACAAGACTAAAATTCCATATCTCATTCACCCCCGTACCAAACAACACATACACCATCCCCAGGCTATTGCAGAGGGGTTCAAAACATACTATAGCTCTTGTATAATCTTAATTCAGACACAAGCAAAATTGCACATCCCCAAATTGGACCCAGAGACGCTAAACTCTTTTAATTTTCCCTTTACTACCCCTGAAATCCTCAAAGCTATCCATAACCTGCCCAACAACAAATCCCCTGGCCCTGACGGCTTTTCCGGGGAGTATTATAAAGCCTTTCCCGGCATCTTGGCTCCACATATTAAAAAATTGTATAACGCTGCCGCTACCTCGTCAACCTTCCTTACAGAAATGCTCAGCGCCACTATTGTGGCTCTGCCCAAGCCGGGGAAGGATCCCATCAGTCCTCAAAATTTGCGGCCCATCTTGCTGCTTAATTGCGACTTGAAAATTTATGCTAAAATTATTGCGACACGACTAATGGAAGTCATGCCATCACTGGTTCATCCCGACCAGTCTGGATTTATCAAAAATCACCAAGCCACCGAAGCGACCCGCAGAATTCTCAATGTCATCCATAAGGCCGATGCCACGAGAACGCCTTCTCTGCTCCTCACTAGGGATGATCGAGCGGTTTGGGTCGACCATCGGTTCGACCCGAACATTGACTGGTCGAAATTCGGCCGAATTCCGAACTTTTTGCTGAAAAAGTTCAGAATTCGGCACCCAGAACCAACCAAAATGCAATGGGACAGGAACTGGGCTTTAAAAGCCCGTGATTGGACCAGAACCATCAGTAAAAGCCAATTGAGGGGGCAGGAGGATGCTAGGAATGTGATTTGAGTGACTAGGGGGTCCAGAGGCCAATCAGTAGTGAATACGCCCCCCAGTATATAAGATAGCCCCGCCAAATCTCTAGCACTTTAATACAGGGCTGTGGAAGAGAGTGGAAGCAGTTCTGTTACTCCTGCTTCAAAAGTGTCATTTAGCAATTATTAGTGTGAGGAAAGGGATATCTAGTGTAGTTAGGGTACTATTTTCCACTATAGTTAGATCCAATAATCTAGTTTCTGTAGGGAAAGTGTTAAGTGTCAGGGTGACCGTAGTGTAGTGTAGGGTGAACTGACTCTGACTGCTATGGCAGGGTGACCAAACTCTTCCATGTCAGGGTGACCGCCATAGAAAAAAGATCATTTGTATTAGAATTGCAGTAGAGCAGGGTAGTGGCTCCGCTACTTTTACACCTGACCGTTTTTGTTTCAGGCGTTTTATTGGGCTTTTTTGTGGACGTATTTGGAGGCAGGCATGACATCTGAACTTCTGTGTAGGGGTATATATACACACACACACATATATATATATATAAATATACACATACACACATATAGGTGTGAAAGTAGCAGAACCCTATGCCTGCGCTAATGAAATTATTTGCAGGCATAGGGCTCCGCTCCTATCACACCTATATGTGTGTATGTGTATAAATACATATATGTGTGTGTGTATATATACCCCTATACAGAAGTTCAGATGTTATGCCTGCCTCCAAAGACGCCTAAAAAATGCCCAAAAAGACGCCTGCAAAAACACACCTGGGCGTTTTTGTTGCAGCCGTTTTTTTGGGCATTTTCTGGGCGTCTTTGGAGGCAGGCATAACATCTGAACTTCTGCATAGGGGTATATATACACACACACATATATGTATTTATACACATACACACATATAGGTGTGATAGGATCGGAGCCCTATGCCTGTGCTAATTAAATTATTTGCAGGCATAGGGCTCCGCTCCTATCACACCTATATGTGTGTATGTGTATAAATACATATATGTGTGTGTGTGTGTATATATACCCCTATGCAGAAGTTCAGATGTTATGCCTGCCTCCAAAGACGCCCAGAAAATGCCCAAAAAAACGCCTGCAACAAAAAAGCCCAGGTGTGTTGTTGCAGGCGTTTTTTTTGGGCATTTTTTAGGCGTCTTTGGAGGCAGACATAACATCTGAACTTCTGTATAGGGGTATATATACACACACACACATATATGTATTTATACACATACACACATATAGGTGTGATAGGAGCGGAGCCCTATGCCTGCAAATAATTTCATTAGTGCAGGCATAGGGCTCCGCTACTTTCACACCTATATGTGTGTATGTGTATATATACATACATGTGTGTGTGTATATATACCCCTACACAGAAGTTCAGATGTCATGCCTGCCTCCAAAGACGTCCACAAAAAAGCCCAATAAACACCTGCAACAAAAACGGCCAGGTGTGAAAATAGCGGAGCCCTATGCCTGCTCTACTGCAATTCTTATACAAACAATCTTTTTTTTTCTGGTTCTGGACATGCTACAGAGCTGAAACTTCACAGGTACAGTTTTTAGACCCCCCAGACACCAAATCCAAAGAAATCTCTTCTTTTTTTTTTTTCAATAATTTTTTCAATAATTGATAATTGGCTCTCTATCAAAAATGACAATTTTTAAGAACTTTTTTTTGTGTGATTAATAGTCCCTGGGGAATGACCCAGAACCCTAGGCACTTTTTAGGGGCATTTATTGGGTTTTAGGGCTTCAAAATGGTGTTTTTTGATTACCGAAGTTCGGGTCCCATTGATTTCAATGGGGTTCTGAAATCCGGGCTGAACTTTCGGGAAGTTCGGATGTTCTGGTCGAACCGAACTTTTCAAAAGTTCGATCATCCCTACTCCTCATGTTGGATGCAGAGAAGGCGTTCGACAGGATACATTGGGAATATCTAGCCAGGACGTTGTCCACCTTTGGCTTTCAGGACCACATATATTCCGCTTTAATGGCGCTATATACGTCTCCCAGTGCTCGCGTTCTCGTCTATGGGATCCTGTCCGGTGCCTTCCCAATATCAAATGTCATGCGACAGGGGTGTCCCCTCTCCCCATTGATTTTTGATCTATTGATGGAACCCTTGGCGATCTATATTAGATCATGCCCTGACATCTCGGGACTACGAATTAACTGTAGCATTCATAAGATAAGCCTATTCGCAGATGATATCATCTTGATGAGGACTGACGTGGAGCATTCCCTGGCTTCGGTGCATTCTACTCTTGATATGTTTAATAAAATCTCCTATTACAAAGTTAATTCTTCAAAGTCTAGCATCTTAGCCATTGGCGTTCCCAATAGAGTAAAGCGAACACTGGCATCCTCTTACCCGTATGAGTGGTATCAAATACCTGGGAATTACTCTCACCTCAACTATGAAAGATATAGTTCAGGCCAACTATGTCCCCTTCTTGGATACGCTGAAATCTAAACTTTGAAATATGGAGCATATGGAGTTAACTTGGTCAGGCAGATTAGCTTAATTTAAATTGATATTACTTCCCCAGTTACTATATCTCTTCAGGACTCCCCCGGTCCCAGTCCCTAACTCCTTTTTTAAAGCTGCCCAATATATCCTGAGTAGGTACCTTTGGAAGGGTAACAGGGCAAGACGTTCTTTTAAAAGGTGAGTCCGTCACCAGAAGGCAGGGGGGTGTAGGTATGGTCTCCTTTAGAGACTACCATGAGGCTGCGGTTTTGTCCCCGCTAAGTTTTTGGTTTAGTAGAGAAAATGTGCCATTGTGGGAGGGAATGGAGAGCTCTCAGGTACCTGGAGGCGATCTCCGCAGTTTTTTTTTAGCTACTCAACTTAGTGGACATATGGCCAAAACTCTCCCCCCAACCATTATTGCAGCACTCTCTTCTTGGAGGAGATTCACTCAATCTCGGCCAGGCGGTACACCAAAAATTCTGATTCTGCTGCCCCTTTCTAGTCTACCTTCCATCATCCCTGACCTACACATTGCCTCTTGGGTGCATCAAATGAGTAGAGGACCTGATGGTAGGCCCAGCGATAAAGATTTTCCAAACACTGCAAATTGAATATGATATTCCACCTCAGGATTATTATAGGTACTCACAAATACATCATTTTCTGCAACATACAAAACTATCCCATCTCGCCCTACCTTGGTGCATAGTTTGTTACCTTACCGCTAGTAGAACTGCATTGAAGGGAATTTCATTATTTTATGATGCTATACACGATAAAGAAACATTCCTCAAGACTGCTCCTTACTGTCATTGGGAGAGGGACTTCAGGAAAGTTTTCCAGGTTGAACAATGGCGAAGTGCCATCTCCTACACATATGCAGCCACCAGGAGCTATAACTTGTGGGAGATGACACAGAAGATCAACTTACGCTGGTATATGACTCCACACTGTACTTCTACGTTCTCCCCACATGCCTCTCCTCTTTGCTGGAGAAACTATGGAGAGATTGGCTCATTGTTTCCTTATATTATGGGACTGCTCGGGCTTAAGCGTGTTCTGGGAGAGAGTTTCTGAAGTCTTAGCTAAGGTTGGCAGAGTTTCCTTACAATTATCTCCCGAGCTGGCATTGTGCTCACTGGGAATTGAAAATATTCCCAAACATCTTAAAGAGGTTGTAAACCCCATTTTCTTTTCAACCTGAAAGAGAAACCCATAATGAGCTAGTATGCATCACATACTAGCTCATTATGAAATACTTACCTTAGAACAAGCCCACGCCATGCCGCCCGCTTACCTCTATGACGGGCGACATGTTCAGTCGCCCGTCTTCTGGGATCGCGGCATCTGGCCATTTGATTGCCCGGAGCCGCGGTGAGGTCACTCCAGCGCACGCGCACGGGAGCCGACGGTCACGGCATGGGGCTCTGAAGGAACGGCACCAGCGACCGTTCCTTCAGAGTGCATGCGCCAGTGATGTCACTGGCTGCATGTAAGGTAAATATCTCCTAAACGGTACATGAAGAAGATATTTACAGTACCTATAGGTAAGCCTTATCATAGGCTTACCTATAGGTACAACTTGCAGAGGAGGGTTTACTTCCTCTTTAAGACGTAATTTATCCATATTCTCCTGGCATCGCGCCTCACTGTCCTCAGACATTGGAGAGCATCTGTAGCCCCTGATGTAAATGAAGTAATATGTACCACTCATACCCATGCTACCTATGAACTAATGTTTGCTTCCTCTATAAATAAAGCTGATACAGCCCAAGTACTGTGGGCGCCATGACTGAAATGGTATTCTAATTCAGGCTTAGGCCATTGAAGATGCTGTTTCATGTGACAGTTGCTTCCCCTAGATATTATTATGCGGGACTTTCTCTCTTCATGCCTCTGATTCATATAAATTAAGCTGTGACCTGTTGTTTATTTTCTTTTATGTTCCTTCACTGTTTTGTTGATGTTCATCTACATGTCATTACTGGTATAATTGTGAATGGAATCAGGGAGGGGCTGGTGCCCATTTTGGGCCGGCCATGTGGGATGGGAGACCTGTCCGGGATGGGTGCTGGTGGCGATGGCCCTTGGACCATACATGAGGGATCTGTGGGGTCGGTGCTGGACCCGTGCTGGGCGGGGTTCTCTAGACCCCGTCTCCGGTATACTGAGCTCTCTTGTTACTCCGCTATGCAAGAATTTGCTTCTATTTGTATTCTGGACATCACGTGTTACACTGATTTTCTGTTGTGCATAAAAATTCAATAAAAATCTTTTGAAATTAAAATAAAGCTAAAAGAAACCTTTGTTGTGGACAGAGTGGAGAGGGATTAGAACACCTGTCAGGATTTACTGTTTTGTGTGCCTCTACTAGGTAGATCCTAGTGAAATCCTGTAATTCCCTCACTTAATTTACTGTTTTGACTATGCCCTTACTATATCCAAAATGAAAAAAAAAAAAGGTTTTGTGTTTAGTTTTTCTTTCATTTATTTACATATTATCAATAAGTGGTAAAATAGCTTTTAAACAAACCACCCTAATATGAAGTTATTCATTCTCAAAAATCCTCAAGTATCACAGGAAGCCCTCTACAAACAGTTTAGAAACACCTGATGGTTGTTTACATTAGAGGGTGGCAGACTGCTAAGATCTACTCTCCAGAGAGAAAAGCTGAGCTTGTGTTGTGAAAATTGATTTATCCACAATGCTTATAGATACATAGATGAATGGAGGCTCTTTAAGGGCTTTTATCGCTTGTCAAAAATAAATTAATATGTGTATCATATGGGTACAGGTTCACTTTAAGTCTAAAATTGTCAGCAGAAATACTACCATAACTGGATTTGAGTGGGTCTACTTTTAGCAGAGACAGTATGTGCTGCGCACACAAAGATTCATTCAAGCATGACAAAATACAATTTAGGTTGAAAACAACTAAATAAACAGATGAAAGCTTTACCTGCCAAAGGATTTCTATTTTTGTCCACCCAGTCTTGAGAGTTCTAGAGCTCCACTCCATGGCACAACCCTGCTATGCAGGTCAAAGGACCTGATCTTTCTCTGATGCAGTTTCCCTTTTACTTACAGGTGCTCTCCCTACCTCAACCCTAGTTAGACAGTAAGGTGAGAAACAGCAGACCAATGGGCTAATCTCTCTGTCACTCTGCTTCCTCTTCATAACCACATAGCTCCTTGCACTGAAGCCCACCCAGCTGACTTCTTGTGCTGCTTCTCCCTTGCCCTTTCTGATCTCCACTTTACAAGGGCTAATACAAATCAATTTCAGGCACTTACACTGCTTGAATTGAAGAAAAAAAATATAAATATAAAAAAATAAATATATATATATATATATATATATATATATATATATATATATATATATATGTATTAATGATTACAGAGCTCAATTAACGTTTGCCTTTTTATATGTGCTTTTGTAGCATTTTTTACGTAGGCTGAAATCCCACACAGATTGCTAGCTTTTTCTTTAACAGTGGCTGATTTAGAAACAGATTTTCTACTGATTTTGTCTTGACTTCATCATCATCTTTGTTAGAAGTGTATAATTGTTTGATCTCTGTTGGTTTATTCAGAACAATGTGTAATTTAAATAAGTAAACAAGGGACAAAATGCTGGCCATTTTAGGCCCAAGTCTGTCTTGTATTTGTACAGATCTAAGCCTAGTACTTGCAACTGTTTAACTGTGAGCTTCTAGGTTTACTCAGGCTGCTTTATAGAATATTACAGTATATTATCGCATTGCTACATATTTCTCACTTTGCGGGAGACAGCAACACATCTACCAATTAATATAATCCTGTGGCTCACTAGAATTACCAAGGTGTAGTTGAATAGCATAGGGAGAAGTGAAAGAACATTCTGCTGTTCAGAAAAGCTAAAGTATAAATGTTAGCTATACATATATGTCAAGAGGATGAGTACACTGTCACATTAAAAGATATAATTTAACTTTCATTAGTTTTGCAAATGAAAGATGGTTAAAATGAAAGCTTATCAGCAGGTCTAACACAGAAAGATATAATAAAATAGTATAATTCAGCTGGCTAGCCTAAGAACAAATGAAATCAATGTATACTTTTTAAGTGATGTTAAAACTGTTATAATTTATACATATGACACTTTTCTTGCCAATATAAAGGGAAAAAAAGAACATTTTTAATAATAGACTATACAGTATGTGAGTACACCCCTCACATTTTTGTAAATATTTTATTATATCTTTTCATGTGACAACACTGAAGAAATAACACTTTGCTACAATGTAAAGTAGTGAGTGTACGGCTTGTATAACAGTGTAAATTTGCTGTGCCCTCCAAATAACTCAACACACAGCCATTAATGTCTAAACCACTGGCAACAAAAGTGAGTACACCCCTAATTGGAAATGTCCAAATTGGGCCCAAATTAGCCATTTTCCCTCCCCGGTGTCATGTGACTCATTAGTGTTACAAGGTCTCAGGTGTGAATGGGCAGCAGGTGTGTTAAATTTGGTATTATTGCTCTCACTCTCTCATACTGGTCACTGGAAGTTCAACATGGCACCTCATGGCGAAGAACTCTGAGGATCTGAAAAAAAGGATTGTTGATCTACATTAAGATGGCCTAGGCTATAAGAACAAGACCCTGTAACTGAGCTGTAGCACAGTGGCCACTACCATACAGCGGTTTAACAGGACAAGTTCCACTCAGAACAGGTCTCGCCATGGTCGACCAAACAAGTTAAGAACATGTGCTCAGCTTCAGATCCAAAGGTTGTCTTTGGGAAATAGACCTATCCTGCCAGCTTGCTGCAGAGGTTGAACGGGTGGGGGGGTCAGCCTATCAGGGCTCAGACCATACGCCGCACACTGCATCAAATGGGTCTGCATTAGAGATTAACCGATTATCGGCAACACCGATATATCGGGGGCCGATATGCACTTATATCGGTGCTTCGCTGCAGTCAGTGCAAAAGTGCTAGAAAAAAAGCTAGACAGTGGATTGGAGTCAGTGGACTACTGCTGCAGTAGTGTGCCACTCACTGCTGCAATCATTTTAAATCACTACTGCAGTCACTGCAGTAGTGATTTAAAATGATTGCAGTGAGTAAGTGCCCTACTGCAGCAGTAGTCCACTGACTCCAGTCCAATCCACTGTGTACTTGTAGCCGATTTTTGGCCTCTGGTAATACAGTGGTCAAACTATGAGGTGAGGGCATATATGTGCTTTCTGGTGGAGGGAGATCACTGTGTGGAGTCGCTGTCTCCTCTATCCTCTTTTAATACCGATTGGACCTAAGGACTTTTTCATTCAATTTTTGGGACTCTTTTCTTCATGTATTAATAGGATTTGCGCTGCATCAATTTGTTTGCTATATCATTCTGGGATTTCTGCTGTGTGTCCTGGGTTGGTGTTCAGCCAGCATTTCCATTTGTCTTAGCATTATCCACCTGTCTGCGCTGATTGTTTTTTGTTCATTCATACTTGTAGCTGTTGCCTAGCTTTTTTTCTAGCAGTATTGCACTGACTGCAGTATTTGCAGTGTTTGCCCTACTGCAGTGGAAGTCCACTGTCTCCAGTTCCAATTCACTGTGTAGCTGTTGCCTAGCTTTGCACTGACTGCAGTAGTTGCAGTGATTGCCCTACTGCAGCGGTAGTCCACTGACTCCAGTCCAATCCACGGTCTAGCTATTGCCTAACTTTTTTTCTAGCAGTTTTTCACTGATTGCACTGCAGTAGTGATTTAAAATGATTGCAGTGAGTGAGTGCACTACTGCAGCAGTTTATCATGCATTCATGCACAATCAGATGGTGTGAAACTAAATGTCCCTACAATTGAAGTTTCCCTATCAGTTTTCATGCAGTTAAGGTGTGAAGAACGAGCCCTTAATGTTAAAAATGTTAATAAATAAAGATTTACATGTTCAGTAACAGATTTGTGTCAACATTTGTGTTTATTTTGCAAAATTTTTAATGTACAAAAATATCTGCCAATATCGGCCGATGCTGATATGTGATCGCCAAAATATCGGTATCGGTAACGAAAAAAACAATATCAGTAGATCACTAGTCTGCATGGCTGTTGTCCCAGAAGGAAGCCTCTTCTCAAGATGATGCACAAGAAAGCCCACAAACAGTTTGCTGAAGACAAGCAGATTAAGGACATGGATTACTGGAACCATGTCCTGTGGTCTGATGAGACCAAGATAAACCTATTTGGTTCAGATGGTGTCAAACGTGTGTAGTGGCAACCAGGTGTGGAGTACAAAGACATGTGTGTCTTGCCTACAGTCAAGTAGTGATGTCGCGAACCTAAAATTCGCCGTTCGCGAACGGCGAACGCGAACATCGGCAAATGTTCGCGAACCGGCGAACCGGGCGAACCGCCATAGACTTCAATAGGCAGGCGAATTTTAAAACACACAGGGACTCTTTCTGGCCACAATAGTGATGGAAAAGTTGTTTCAAGGGGACTAACACCTGGACTGTGGCATGCCGGAGAGGGATCACGCAAAAAAAAGTTCTTAAAAATTATAATTTTTTGATAGAGAGCCAATTATTGGAAAAATTAAAAAAAAATAAAAATAAAAAATTTATTTAGCATCTGGGGGGTCTAAAAAGTGTACCTATGAAGTTTCAGCTCTGTAGCATGTCCAGAACCCCTAAAAAACAGCATTTGTCTTATATTTTCAGGAATACGGCTTCTCTGCGGCTGGCTTTTTCTCTTGCAGGCATTTATCGGGCATTTTTTTAGGCAGGCATGTCATTTTTTGTATTTAGTGTCTGGGGGGTCTAAAAAGTGTACCTGTCAAGTTTCAGCTCTGTAGCATGTCCAGAACCCCTAAAAAACAGCATTTTTCTTATATTTTCAGGAATATGGCTTCTCTGCGGCTGGCTTTTTCTCTTGCAGGCATTTAGCGGGCATTTTTTTAGGCAGGCATGTCATTTTTTGTATTTAGTGTCTGGGGGGTCTAAAAAGTGTACCTGTCAAGTTTCAGCTCTGTAGTATGTCCACAACCCAAAAAAAACAGCATTTTTCTTATGATTTTTAGTAGAAAACTAATGCAGTGTCTTTCCAGCTGTCTTTTTTTCTTTCTGGCAAGCTGAAATATGATATGCCAAGGCAAACATGCCTATCAGTTGAGCTATGACACAGACAACACTGCACACATGGGGAAATATGTAAAACAAAAAACAGGAAAAGGAAATTAGGTGACGGTCACAAAACATGATATTGTGATTGGCCAAATAAAAAGTCGCCTCGCGATGAGGTCGCGCCAAAGTCGTGCTAAGTCGCGCCAAAGTCGCACTGGAAGCGACGCTACTTTAGTGGTAGCGGCAGTGTAAACCAGCACTAAAACATCCAGTGTGTGAATACGATCAGGTATGATGTTTTATCGGTCAAGTAGTGTAAGGGTTACGCCCGTCGCCCGCTTCACAGTGACAGACCAAACTCTGACAGACCAAACTCCCCGTTTAACAGTCAGTCAGTCCATTTGCACAACCGCAAACTCCCAATTTGCACAAGGTTGGATACCAAGCTAGCCATGTCCCGTTCCTTGTCCTCACTGACATCATTGAAGGTCTCTTCCTCCACCCAGCCACATACAACACCAAGGGTCCCCGAAAGGTGAGAACCAGCCCCCTGGGACGCCTGCTGTGGCTGGTATTCCACCTCCTCAAAGCCACCTTCCTCCTCTGACTTCTCTTCTTCAGACTCCTCTCTCTGCGTTGCCACAGGTCCAGCAATTGACAACGACAAGGCTGCTTCTGGTGGTGATGAGGACCACAACTCTTCCTCTTCATGCTCATCTACAGCCTGATCCAGTACTCTTCGCAGGGCACGCTCCAGAAAAAACGCATATGGGATGAGGTCGATGATGTTGCCTTGGGTTCGACTGACCACCAGGGTTGTCATCTCCGCAAAAGGACGCATGAGCCTACAGCCATTGTTCATGAGCATTCAGTAACGCGACCAAAAAATACCCAGCTCCGCAGAAAGAATGAAAGAAAATGAATGTTTTTTTTTATGAAAAATTATCCTGCGGATCGCTTTTGGTCTGTACACAATGAAGCAACGACCTTATCATCTGGGGTGTGCCAACACAATCCTAGAGGTGATCGCTTCATTGTGATACGCAAGCCCCTTCACCACGACAAGGTAACGATCACGAAGGGGAATTGACACATGTATGTGCCTTTTTTTTTGTTTTTTGTTTTTTTGCAGCCACAGTGTAGCACCAGAGGCCAGAAAAATTAGGCATGTACACATGCATGAAAAAGTAGGTATTGTTGCAGCCGCTGCTGTAGCAGCGGCCTGAAAAATTGAGGTTTTAAGGCAGAAAGTGCACTAAAACATTGCGGCTTGAACCGTAGTTGGTGGCGGAGACGTCACGTAAGTCATCCGGCATGCAGAGAATGATTATATACAGCAGCGTGTGGACCATTTTTAGGCCAAGGCATCTCAGTCATCACCAGGCCTTTTTTAGTCAAATGCATCCCCCACTGTCAGTCCCTTCGGGATCCATGCCTCATTCATCTTAATAAACGTGAGGTAATCAAGACTTTTTTGACCTAGGCGACTTCTCTTCTCAGTGACAATACCTCCTGCTGCGCTGAAGGTCCTTTCTGACAGCACACTTGAAGCGGGGCAGGCCAGAAGTTCAATGGCAAACTGGGATAGCTCAGGCCACAGGTCAAGCCTGCACACCCAGTAGTCAAGGGGTTCATCGCTCCTCAGAGTGTCGATATCTGCAGTTAAGGCAAGGTAGTCTGCTACCTGTCGGTCGAGTCGTTCTCTGAGGGTGGACCCCGAAGGGCTGTGGCGATGCATAGGACTAAAAAAGCTCCGCATGTCCTCCATCAACAAGACGTCTGTAAAGCGTCCTGTCCTTGCCGGCGTGGTTGTGGTGGTAGGAGGAGGATTATTTTCACCTCTTCCCCTGTTGGATTCCCGTTGTGCTGTGACATCACCCTTATACGCTGTGTAAAGCATAGTTTTTGACTTATTTTGTAGCTGCTGCATCCTTTGCGACTGCCGGTAATTGGGTAACATATCACAGACTTTCTGCTTATACCGGGGGTCTAGTAGCGTGGCCACCCAGTACAGGTCGTTCTCCTTCAGCCTTTTTATACGAGGGTCTCTCAACAGGCATGACAGCATGAAAGACCCCATTTGCACAAAGTTGGATGCCGAGCTACTCATGTCCAATTCCTCGTCCTCACTGATGTCATTGAAGGTGTGTTCTTCCCCCCAGCCACGTACAACACCACGGGTACCAGATAGGTGACAACGAGCACCCTGGGATGCCTGCTGTGGTTGGTGTTCCTCCTCCTCAAAGCCACATTCCTCCTCTGACTCCTCTTCCTCACACTCCTCTTCCAGTGTTGCCGCAGGTCCAGCAATCGATGGTAAGGCTGTTTCTGGTGGTGGTGATGGTGACCACAACTCTTCCTCTTCCTCTTCACGCTCATCTACGGCCTGATCCAGCACTCTTCGCAGGGCACGCTCCAGGAAAAAAACATATGGGATGATGTCGCTGATGGTGCCTTCAGTGCGACTCACTAGGTTTGTCACCTCCTCAAAAGGACGCATGAGCCTACAGGCATTGCGCATGAGCGTCCAGTAGCGTGGCAAAAAAATGCCCAGCTCCGCAGAGGCTGTCCTAGCACCCCGGTCATACAAATACTCGTTGACCGCTTTTTCTTGTTGGAGCAGGCAGTCGAACATTAGCAGTGTTGAATTCCAACGTGTCGGGCTGTCGCAAATCAAGCGCCTCACTGGCATGTTGTTTCGCCGCTGAATATCTGCAAAGTGCGCCATGGCCGTGTAGGAACGCCTGAAATGGCCACACACCTTCCTGGCCTGCTTGAGGACGTCCTGTAAGCCTGGGTACTTCTGCACAAAACGTTGCACAATCAGATTCAACACATGTGCCATGCACGGCACATGTGTCAACTTGCCCAAATTCAATGCCGCCAACAAATTGCTCCCGTTGTCACACACCACTTTGCCGATCTCCAGTTGGTGCGGGGTCAGCCACTGATCCACCTGTGCATTCAGGGCGGACAGTAGTGCTGGTCCGGTGTGACTCTCTGCTTTCAGGCAAGTCAACCCCAAGACAGCGTGACACTGTCGTATCCGGCATGTGGAATAGCCCCTGGGGAGCTGGGGGGGTGCAGTTGGTGTGGAGCAAGACGCAACAGCAGAAGAGGACTCAGCCGAGGAGGTTAGCAAAGAGGATGGAGTAGGAGGAGTAGAGGAGGTGGCAGCAGGCCTGCCTGCAAGTCGTGGCGGTGTCACCAACTCCTCTGCAGCAGAGCCACGCATTCCATGCTTGGCAGCCGCCAGCAGGTTTACCCAATGCGCAGTGTACGTTATATACCTGCCCTGACCGTGCTTTGCAGACCAGCTATCAGTGGTCAGATGGACCCTTGCCCCAACACTGTGTGCCAGACGTGACATGATTTCCTTTTCCACAATAGAGTACAGGTTGGGGATTGCCTTTTGTGAAAAATAATTTCGGCCGGGTACCTTCCACTGCGGTGTCCCAATAGCGACAAATTTTTTGAAGGCCTCAGACTCCACCAGCTTGTATGGTAAAAGCTGGCGGGCTAAGAGTTCCGACAAGCCAGCTGTCAGACGCCGGGCAAGGGGGTGACTCTGCGAGATTGGCTTTTTACGCTCAAACATTTCCTTCACAGACACCTGACTGTGGGCAGGTGACGAGCAGGAACTGCTGAAGGTGAGAGGCGGAGGGGCGGGTTGTTGATAGGGGGCATGG
Source organism: Pelophylax lessonae (assembly GCF_965119305.1). NCBI lineage: Eukaryota > Metazoa > Chordata > Amphibia > Anura > Ranidae > Pelophylax > Pelophylax lessonae. The sequence continues at coordinate 767,797,756 of NC_138768.1, forward strand.
AGGACAGCAGTGGTTGACGTGGCTGAAGATGCTGGACCAGGAGGAGGATGGTGGCTTTCAGTTTGTGTGCTGCTTTTACTCATGTGTTGATCCCATAGGCGTTTGTGATGTGAGATCATGTGCCTTTGCAAAGCAGTTGTACCTAGGTGGGTGTTGGACTTCCCACGACTCAGTTTCTTTTGGCACAGGTTACAAATGGCATCGCTGATATCAGAGGCAGACACACAAAAAAAATGCCACACTGCTGAGCTTTGCAAGGACGGCATTCTGGTGGTGGCAACAGCTTGCGTTGATTGGCGTGCTGTCTGGCTGACCCCGGGTGCCGAATCTACATGCTGTCTGACTGCGCCACTAGCTCCTTGCGATGACCTCCTCCCCCTGCTTCCAACTCGTCTCCTCCTCCTCTCTGTCTCCCCATCTGAACTTTCCCCCTCTTTTTCTGCTCTTCGAGCAGGCACCCAGGTGACATCCACAGACACATTGTCATCATCAGCCGCTTCACTTGACAACTCAGCAAAGGCAGCAGCAGCAGGTACAACATCATCATCATCACAATGTACGTCCATGTGTATAATGCTGCCTGACTGAGACATATCCCCGTTATCTACATCCTCTGGCACTAATAGTTGCGCATCACTTATTTCTTCAAACTGATGTGAAAATAACTCCTCTGACGGATCAAGTGAAGCGGCTGTGGTGCTAGTGTTGGTGGTGGTGCCGGCGGGCTGGCGAGTGGTAAATTGAGAGGTGCCCGAAGCTGAGCTGGAGGAGGATGGTGCATTAGGGTTCCGAGCGGAAGCTGTAGACGATTGGGTGTCTTGTGTAAGCCAGTCAACTATGGCCTCAGAATTTTTTGAGTTCAGGGTCTGTGGTGGCCTCTGAACACTGGGCATTATTCTAGGGCCTAAGGAAATCACAGCACCACGACCACGACGGCCCTTGCGGGGTGGCCTGCCTCTGCCTGTCATTTTCTTTTTTAATGTGTTGTGTACTATGAGTGCAAGGTGCTGTGCCACCCTATAGGAGTGTTGGGCAGTGGGTACAGTACACTCTGTGGACCTGACAGTCACTGGCACTCAGGCAACTGCAATTAAAAAATATATATATTTTTTTTACTTGGCAAGCTGCTGTGCCACCTTATATATCAGTGGTGGGTGGGCAGTGGCACAGTACACTCTCTGTGGACCTGACAGCAGTCACTGGCACCCAGGCAACTGCAATTTTAAAAAAATATATATTTTATTTTACTTTGCAAGCTGCTGTGCCACCTTATATATCAGTGGTGGGTGGGCAGTGGCACAGTACACTCTCTGTGGACCTGACAGCAGTCACTGGCACCCAGGCAACTGCAATTTTAAAAAATATATTTTATTTTACTTTGCAAGCTGCTGTGCCACCTTATATATCAGTGGTGGGTGGGCAGTGGCACAGTACACTCTCTGTGGACCTGACAGCAGTCACTGGCACCCAGGCAACTGCAATTTTAAAAAATATATATTTTATTTTACTTTGCAAGCTGCTGTGCCACCTTATATATCAGTGGTGGGTGGGCAGTGGCACAGTACACTCTCTGTGGACCTGACAGCAGTCACTGGCACCCAGGCAACTGCAATTTTAAAAAAATATATTTTATTTTACTTTGCAAGCTGCTGTGCCACCTTATATATCAGTGGTGGGTGGGCAGTGGCACAGTACACTCTCTGTGGACCTGACAGCAGTCACTGGCACCCAGGCAACTGCAATTAAAAAATATATATATTTTTTTTTTACTTTGCAAGCTGCTGTGCCACCTTATATATCAGTGGTGGGTGGGCACACAGTGGCACTGCAGTGGGCACAGTACACTCTGTGGACCTGACAGTAACTGGCAGCCCAGGCAACTGCAATAATAAAAAATATTTTTTTTTTTCAATTTATTGCAACAAGATGCTGTGCCACCGTATATATATCAGTGGTGGGCAGTGCACTGCAGTGGGTACAGTGCACTCTGTGGTCCTGACACAGCACTCACTGCAATTATGACAGAGGAAAAAAAAAATATTTTTTAAAATGCCAGGTACTGTGCCTGTGCCACCCGAAATGAGTGTGGTGTGCACACAGTACAGTCTGTGGTAGGTCTGTGGCCTCTCACACACAGCGGGCAGGCAACTGCAGTGTACAATAGATATATATAGATATATATATAAAGAAAAAAATCTATTACCTTACCAGCCCTTAAAAGGGCTTTTGGGGACACTATATATATATATATATATATGTATATATATAAATAAAAAAAATCCTCAATTACCAGCCCTTAAAAGGGCTTTTGGGGACACTAGATAGATATAGATATATATATATATGAAGAAACAACTCAATTACCAGCCCTTAAAAGGGCTTTTGGGGACGCTAGGTATATATATATATATATATATATATATATAAAAAAAAAAACACAAATACCAGCCCTTAGAAGGGCTTTTTGGGGTGCTGATATTACAGCAGTAGTGGACCAAGAACACTGCAAGACCAGGAACACTGACTAACTGTCCCTAGCTTAACAGCAGCAGCAGCAGCAGCAGCAGCTCTCTCCCTACTCTCACTACACACACTGCTTCAGAATGATCTAAGATGGATGCTGCCCTTGCTTATTTATAGGAGGTGGGAGGGTGTGGGAGGGAGGTACGCTGATTGGCTGGAAATGTGTCTGCTGACTGTAAAGTTCAGGGTCAAAGTTTACCTCAATGATGTCTTATGGGGGGCGGACCGAACATCGCATATGTTCGCCGGCAGCGGCGAACGCGAACATGCTAAGTTCGCCGGGAACTGTTCGCCGGCGAACAGTTCTATACATCTCTACAGTCAAGCAGTCAAGCATGGTGGTGGGAGTGTCATGGTCTTGGGCTGCATGAGTGCTGCTAGCACTGGGGAGCTATAGTTCATTAAGGGAACCATGAATGCCAACATGTACTGTGACATACTGAAATAGAGCATGATCCCCTCCCTTCGGAGACCGGGCTGCAGAGCAGTATACCAACATAATAATGACCGCAAACACATTTCCAAGATGACCACTGACTTGCTAAAGAGGGTAAAGGTGATGGACTGGCCAAGCATGTCTCCAGACCTAAACTCTATTGAGCATTTGTGGGGCATCCTCAAATGGAAGGTGGAGGAGCGAAAGGTCTCTAACATCCACCAGCTCCGTGATGTCGTCATGGAGGAGTGGAAGAGGACTCCAGTGGCAACCTTTGAAGCTCTGGTGAACTCCATACCCAAGAGGGTTAAGGCAGTGCTGGAAATAAATGGTGGCCACACCAAATATTGACACTTTGGGCCCAATTTGGACATTTTCATTTAGGGGTGTACTCACTTTTGCTGCCAGCGGTTTAGACATTAATGGCTGTGGGTTGAGTTATTTTGGGGGGACAGCAAATTTACACTGTTATACAAGCTGTACACTCACTACTTTACATTGTAGCAAAGTGTAATTTCTTCAATGTTGTCACATGAAAAGATATAATCAAATATTTACAAAAATGTGAGGGGTGTAGTAGATAAAGAGCTCAATAGGATCTATTGCATTATATTAAGAAAATATGTGTTCCCTTTTTCATTTGGAACAGTCTACTCCTTTACTATGGGGGAGATTTACTAAAACGGGTGCACTTAAAATCCTGTGCAGCTGTGCATGGTAGCCAATCAACTTCTAACTTCACGCTGTTCAATTAAGCTTTGGCAATAAAATCTGGAAGCTGATTGGTTTCTATTCAAAGTTGCAGCAGATTTTGCACTCTCCAGCCTTAGTAAATAACCCCCCCAAGTATCTAAGATCTATGTTTATAATTTGCCTAAAGGCAATTTATTCAGTATTGCATGGCTAAGGGAGGAATTCAGCTTTACTGGTAAACATGATCTGCAGCAGACATGATAGCCCAGTAAAACAAAGCTTTAAAAGCAGCAACATAGACCCCTAAAGACATTATGGAGTTGATTTACTAAAGGCAAATAGGCTTTTCACTTTGCAAGGGACGTTCCCCAGAGCTTAGTGAATGGGGTGGACCTAAACAAAACAATTCCTATATTACGCACTTTATAACACAGAGTAAGCTTGTGAACCCAACGAACATAGCTAATGTGTCAGGTATACCACATGAAGGTATCCAGCAAAGATGCCTGCATCAGTGGGCTTTACTTTAAGAAATCAGGTTGAAGGAAGGTAAATTAAGTTTATTAGGACAAATAATACAACTCCAACACCAACACCAGTAAATCATAAGCAATATAAGTGATATATAAAGCATAAAAATGTAGCAACCCAAATAACAACATAACTGGCTATGTACAAATGAAAGAAGAAAATCTGAGCAGGGCAAGGTCAGGACAGGAACATGCAACAAGTGTAGTAGGGAGCAAGGTTGATAGATACAAGCCGGCAACTTGTTGGACTCAAACATTGAAAATCTTTATTGATTACACAAGTACATCCAGTAAAACAATGCTACTTTCTTTCAGCCACTGTGGCCTTACTCATAGCATATTAGGACACACAATGAACACAACCTAAATGGGTTCAAGCATCTACTGCCCAACCAATTAAGTAGGCGGAGCCAAAAAACCAAAAACATTAGTAAAATGAAAAATTGGAAGAGGAAATCACTTAACCAATGATGGTGGACATATTCACTAATACATTTCAAATATATAAAGATTTAAGCATCATTGTCCCAACAGAACATTATTTAAAAAATTAGTCCAGGTCCCATTTATGGTTCAGATCAGAAGGAACCCTGGTGCCTAAGGTGTGTATCCACTAGACCTCTTGCTGCATATATTTGAATTGTATCAGTGTTCATGCCCACCATTATCAGTTTGGTGCTTTTCTCTTCCTGTTTGTCATTTTACTAATGATTTTATTTATCGGGCTGCGCATGCCTAATTGGTTGGGCAGTAGATGCTGGAATCCATATAAGTTGTGTTAATTTTGTGTCTTAATATGCTATGAGTAAGGCCACAAAAAAATTCCCATATTATGCACTTCATAACACAGAGTAAGCTTGTGAACCCAACAAACATACAGTAGGTAATCTGTCAGGAATACCACATGGAGGTATCCAGCAAGGATGACTATATCAGTGGGCTTTACTTTAAGAAATCAGGTTGAAGGAAGGTAAATGAAGTTTATTAAGACAAATAATACAATTCCAACACCAACACCAGTAAACCATAAGCAATAAAAAGTGACACATAAAACATAAAAATGCAGCAACCCAAATAACAACATAACTGGTTATGTACAAATGAAGGAAGCACATCTGAGCAGGGCAAGGTCAGGACAGGAACAGGAAACAAGTGTAGTAGGGAGCAAGGTTAATAGATATAAGCCACTATAAGCAACTGGTTGGACTAAAACATTGAAAATCTTTATTGGCTACACAAGTACATCCAGTAAAACATTGCTACTTCCTTTCAGATACTGTGGCCTTACTCATAGGATATTAGGACACAAAATGAACACAACTTATATGTGGTCCAGCATCTACTTTTCAACCAATAAAGGAGGCAGAGCCCAATAATTAAAATCATTAGTAAAATTAAAAATGGGAAGAGGAAATCACTTAACCAATTATGGTGGACATATTCACTAATACTTTTCAAATATATAAAGATTTAGGCATCATTGTCCCAACAGAACATTATTAAAAAAATTAGTCCAGGTCAAATCTATGGTTCAGACCAGAAGGAGCCCTGGTGCCCAAGGTGTGTATCCACTAGACCTCTTGCTGCATATATTTGAATTGTATCAGTGTTTATGTCCACCATCATCAGTTAAGTGCTTTCCTCTTCCCGTTTGTCATTTTACTAATGATTTAAATTATTGGGCTGCACATGCTTAATTGGTTGGGCAGTAGAGGCTGGAACCCATATACATTGTGTTCATTTTTTTAATGCTATGAGTAAGGCCACAGTGACAGAAACACATTAGCATTGTTTTATTGGATGTACTTGTGTAGCCAATAAAGATTTTCAACTTTTGAGTCCACCGAGTTTCCTGCTTATATCTATCAATGTTAACGGTGCTGAGGGACTGCACTGTTTTTCAGCCTTGGATGGCATCACAAGCAGTAGAGCTTGGGTATTGTATTTAATGATTCTAGGGAGCAAGGTATTGGGAGCTGGAAGCAGGGTACAGGGAGCTGATCACAGGAGCAGGTACAGTAACAAGGATCAAGATCAGGCAAGGACAAGGCTCAAAGGAAGAACACTGGAGCACTGAACTTCAGTCATTGGTGGAATTATATACCTTCCAGCAGCCCATGTCACATGCAGCCTAATTTCTCAGACAGCCCAGCTGTTGAGACACACCCATTGGTTGCCACCGGAACTGCCCCCTTCGATTCCGGGCTCGGAAAGTGTCACCCGCAGATGACCCAGGTAATGACAAAATTCCTAACATATTGTCTTTAGAATCTATTATGAATCCCTGTATGATCTAAAATCAGATCCTAGAATGCCCCAATCTACCTCTACCTTTTTTCCAGGTGGTCCACTTACCTACTCTCTTGAAAGAAGAGTTTGTTTCCATATCCCAACCTTTTACACTTCAGGAGATTTGCTCTACTTTTAAATTGCTTACCTGTTATAAGTCCCCTGGAGCAGATGGCTTCTCCAATGAATACTATAAGAAAATGACTACACATGTTTGCCAGCACACTGTGGATATTGAATTGCAGTCCAAAACTTTATTGCAGAAAGATCACAATACAACAGGATAAGTGCAATGTTTTATAAGCTATGCAGGACCCCTTTGCATCACATGCCTGACAAAGGGGTCCTGCGTAGCTGCGAAACATTGTTCTTATCCTGTTGTGGTGTGATCTTTCTACAATAAAAGTTTTGGACTGCAATTCAAGATCCATGGTGTGCTGGCAAACATGTGAATTTATCTTTGCTATGTCCAGTGTCCAGCTGGTGATTGCTGCAGCACCCACTACAGAGGGCCTTTAATCCAGGAACGTGTGCAATGGGAATATAGACAAAACTATAAGAAAATGTCTGATCTTGTTGCCCCACGTTTGTTCTCTTCTGTAATCTAGGCGCTACCTCTGGTTTTCCCACACCTGAAATGTTTTGTGCTGTTATTGTGATGATTCCCAAACCTAACAAAGACCCTGCCATAGTTACACATTATAGGCCAATCTCCCCTCTTAATAATGATGTACACAACCTTACAAAACTACTAACCCTTTGGCTGCAACGTGTCTTAACTCTCCTTATTCACCCAGAGCAAGTGGAATTCATTACAGGCCCCCAAGCCCCTGATGGAATGAGACAACTTTTAACCTAAAAGGCTGGCCTCTCACTGATGCCTTATCTTATTAGTGTCCACTGGAGATTCCTTAAAGAGGTCCTTTGTATATTTGGGATCACTGGATGGTTACAGTCAGCTATTTTATCTCTCTATTCATCTCCCTCAGCAAAGGTTCTCACCTCAGGCATCCTGTCCAATTAAATCCATATAACTAATGGCACACAACAGGGGTGTCCCCTTTCCCCATTTATTTTGACACTGCTTATGAAGATTCAGTCATCCTCATTCAAGACTTCATGGGCACCTATTCGAACATCTGGTGATCCAGCCATGTTTGGGGATACCTATGATGTATATCCAGTGTGTATGACCCATTTGTTATATGTTAATTTTGGTCCTTACCCTCTTAGGCACACTAATTTTTCATTTCACTGGTGTGGGGCTCTATCTGCAACCTGCAATCACCTATAGGAATTTGAATGCTTCACTTTCACTTGGGACTCACCTTATATGAATTTCAGTTCATATTTATTTATTTTTCTCAACGCGAATTCACCAATGTTTCACTAGTTTTGTTATATGAATTTCAGCTCTACGCTTTTTTCATATTACTTATGGAACCCCTGGCTGAATGCATTAGGGCAAACCCTTGAATCACAGGCATTTTTAACATAAGATTAGTTTATTTGTGGACAATGTCATGCTTATTATATCTAACCTTAAAACCTCCCTCCTGGAAATTCAGGACATCCTCTTCTATTTTAGTGCAGCATCCTTTTACAAGTTAAATGCCGCTAAATCTCTGATTTCCTTTCTAGGCATCCAACTCACATCAAATATCTCATGGAATTCTGATCACAACTTTAGGCCCTTTTTAGCCTCCCTCTCTCAAGTCCTGGCCAAATTCAAGTCCGGGAACTTTCTAAAATAGCTAGAATTGCAGTGTTGAAGATGATATTACCAAATTGCTATACTTATTTCAAACCCTTATCATTCCACTAACTGCCAGCTTCCTCTTGACTGTCCAAAAATGTTTTAATTATTACATATGGGGCAACAAACCCTCTAGATGCTCTCTACTCATAATGATGAGACACAGACCGAACGGTGACATGGGTGTATCTAACATCATCCATATAAATTCTAATAATAATATAGACCGGCACTGATTCTAATGTGTAATACAATAAAAAATCTCAGAGCATATAATTAAAATGCATAACATGCAGTATATATATAATAATTCATAAATAAATGATAAATAATTAAAGTCCAAAAAAGGTTCCTGTAGATGTGCAATAGATAACTTGATTGTGATAAATAGTGGTAAATAGTAAAAGTCCATAAAAAAGTTCCTGTGAATGTGCAGTAGAGGTATGATAAATAGAATAGTGATCCAAAACGTGATGATAAAATCATCCACATAGTGCCATATGTGAGAAAATCTCCAACACACAATCCACCGATAAGTGGAATGGCCGCTCACCTCAATGGTAAATAAATCAAGCATTCATCTAGAGTATAAGGTTCATCAGTATGGCTGGTAATGACTCAGATAACAATAGAGGTGTAGATGGACTGCCAGGAGTTTTGGAAGGAATATCTCGTTGGCGTATTCATATAAAAACAAATAAGAGCTACTTAGTGTAGTATTTAATTATTATTTAATGAAAAAAATAGCAAACTTACTAGTTAATTTGAAGAGATGTACATGGAGAATGGAACGCAGTTTTATTATATCTTTTCATGGGTCAACACTGAAGAAATCACACTTTGCTACAATGTAAAGTAGTGCAGTTTGTAGTACAGTTTGTATAACAGTATAAGGTTGCTGCCCCCTCAAAATAGCTTAACACACAGCCATTAGTACCTGAGTACCTGTCACCCCGACATTGCAATGTTGCTGAGGTTGTTCTTTGCCTGCAACTGCATCTGCAGGACTTTAGTGGACAGAATTTTGGATTCTGGCGGTAACTCCATGTCCCGTTTTTTCCTCCTTCCTCTTTGGAGGTCCTTTGGATGGGACAAATGGGACAGTTCCATTCCCTACAACTGGGACACTCCTTGGTACTATTTGAAAACGTCATCTGTGACGAAACGGCTTTAGGTCACGGCGTGCTGATGCCATTTCCGGAAGCGTCCGACAAGTGCGGATGTGCATAGCTGTCCGACCGGCGGCTTATACAAACGTTCTCCTGTTCCCTGTTCCATGTGAATGTACTACCATTTTTTTATAATAAATTTGTAAGTTTTTACGCTATGGCGGCTTTCTCCTTTTATGTTTTTAATGCATTGGGGCCTTGTCAATTTTGAGCATCTGTGGGGATCTCAATACTCATCCACTCTAGGATATATATGCAGATATAAAGTTTCAATCTGGTAAGGGGGCTATATTGGTGTCAGTGTACCTGCTTGCCTGGTGGAGTGCTACTGGTCTGTTACTCATGAGTGATGTAAATACAGTCTGGTAAGGGACTGACCTATTGGTGGTGGATTTTTGGTGTATACCTACCATTTCCCTGTCTTGGTAAGGAGTACCCTTGAGTACTCTCCCTGGTTTGGGTCTATCCCTATATCTACAATTGCGCATTTGAATTTAGTTCTGGTAAGCAGCATTAATGTTGGGGGTGGATTCACTATATCACCTTTTCTTTTTCACATATTTTAAATTTTTGATTTTTCACATTTCTGTTGAGTCACTGGTGATTTATTGCTCTATCACATTATCAATATATGTTTGTGGGATGTCTAAACCACTGGCAAAAAAAGTGAGTACAACCCTAAGTTAAAATGTCCAAATTGGGCCCAATTAGCCATTTTCCCTCCCTGGTGTCATGTGACTCGTTAGTGTTACAAGGTCTCAGGTGTGAATAGGGAGCAGGTGTGTTAAATTTGGTGTTATCGCGCTCTCTCTCTCTCATATTGGTCACTGGAAGTTCAACATGGCACCTCATGGCAAAGAACTCTCTGATGATCTGCAAAAAAAAGACCATGAAACTGAGCAGCAGCTTGGTGTCTAAGACCAAACAGCGGTTTACCAGGACAGGTTCCACTCAGAACAGGCCTCGCCATGGTTGACCAAAGAAGTTGAGTGCACATGCTCAGCATCATATACAGAGGTTGTCTTTGGGAAATAGACATATGAGTGCTGCCAGCATTGCTGCAGAGGTTGAAGGGGATGGGGGGGGGGGGGTCAGCCTGTCAGTACTAAGACCATATGCCACACACTGCATCAAATTGGTCTGCAGGGTTATCGTCCTAGAAGGAAGCATCTTCTAAAGATAATGCACAAAAAAAGCCCACAAACAGTTTGCTGAAGACAAGCAGACTATAGATATTGATTCCTGGAACCATGTCCTGTGGTCTGATGAGACCAAGATAAACTTATTTGGTTCAGATGGTGTCAAGCATGTCTGGCGGCAACCAGGTGAGGACTACAAAGACAAATGTGTCTTGCCTTCAGTCACGCATTTTGGTGGGAGTGTCATGGTCTGGGGCTGCATGAGTGCTGCCTGCACTGGGGAGCTACAGTTAATTGAGGGAACCATGAATGCCAACATGTACTGTGGCATACTGAAGCAGAAGAGGATCCCCTCCCTTCAGGGACTGAGGGCTGCAGGGCAGTATTCCAACATGATAATAACACCAAACACACCTCCAAGATGACCACTGCCTTGCTAAAGAAGCTGAGGGTAAAGGTGATGGACTGGCCAAGCATGTCTGCAGACCTAAACCCTATTGAGCATATGTGGGGCTTCCTCAAATAGAAGGTGGGGAAGCAGGTCTTTAACATCGACCAGCTCCATGATGTCGTCATGGAGGAGTGGAAGAGGACTCCAGTGGCAACCTGTGATGCTCTGGTGAACTCCATGCCCAAGAGGGTTAAGGCAGTGCTGTAAAATAATAGTAGGCCACACATAATATTAACACTTTGGGCCCAATTTGGACATTTCCACTTTGGGGTGTACTCACTTTTGTTGCCAGCGGTTTAGATATTAATGGGTGTGTGTTGAATTATTTTGAGGGGACAGCAAATTTTCACTGTCATACAAGCTTTACACTCATTACTTTACATTGTAGCAAAGTGTAATTTCTTCAGTGTTGTCACATGAAAAGGTATATATATATATATATATATATATATATATATATATATATATATATATATATATATACAGTGCCTTGCAAAAGTAATCGGCCCCCTTGAGCTTTGCGACCTTTTGCCACATTTCAGGCTTCAAACATAAAGATATAAAACTGTAATTGTATGTGAAGAATCAACAACAAGTGGGACACAATCATGAAGTGGAACAAAATTTATTGGATATTTCAAACTTTGTTAACAAACAAAAAACTGAAAAATTGGGCGTGCAAAATTATTCAGCCCCTTTACTTTCAGTGCAGCAAACTCTCTCCAGAAGTTCAGTGAGGATCTCTGAATGATCCAATGTTGACCTAAATGACTAATGATGATAAATAGAATCCACCTGTGTGTAATCAAGTCTCTGTATAAATGCACTTGCACTGTGATAGTCTCAGAGGTCCGTTTAAAGTGCAGAGAGCATCATGAAGAACAAGGAATACACCAGGCAGGTCCGAGATACTGTTGTGGAGAAGTTTAAAGCTGGATTTGGATACAAAAAGATTTCCCAAGCTTTAAACATCCCATGGAGCACTGTGCAAGCGATAATATTGAAATGGAAGGAGTATCAGACCACTGCAAATCTACGAAGACCTGGCCATCCCTCTAAACTTTCAGCTCATACAAGGAGAAGACTGATCAGAGATGCAGCCAAGAGGCCCATGATCACTCTGGATGAACTGCAGAGATCTACAGCTGAGGTGGGAGACTCTGTCCATAGGACAACAATCAGTCGTATACTGCACAAATCTGGCCTTTATGGAAGAGTGGCAAGAAGAAAGCCATTTCTTAAAGATATCCATAAAAAGTGTCATTGAAAGTTTGCCACAAGCCACCTGGGAGACACACCAAACAGGTGGAAGAAGGTGCTCTGGTCAGATGAAACCAAAATCAAACTTTTTGGCAACAATGCAAAACGTTATGTTTGGCGTAAAAGCAACACAGCTCATCACCCTGAACACACCATCCCTACTGTCAAACATGGTGGTGGCAGCATCATGGTTTGGGCCTGCTTTTCTTCAGTAGGGACAGGGAAGATGGTTAAAATTGATGGGAAGATGGATGAAGCCAAATACAGGACCATTCTGTAAGAAAACCTGATGGAGTCTGCAAAAGACCTGAGACTGGGACGGAGATTTGTCTTCCAACAAGACAATGATCCAAAACATAAAGCAAAATCTACAATGGAATGGTTCACAAATAAACATATCCAGGTGTTAGAATGGCCAAGTCAAAGTCCAGACCTGAATCCAATCGAGAATCTGTGGAAAGAACTGAAAACTGCTGTTCACAAACGCTCTCCATCCAACCTCACTGAGCTCCAGCTGTTTTGCAAGGAGGAATAGGCAAAAATTTCAGTCTCTCGATGTGCAAAACTGATAGAGACACACCCCAAGCGACTTACAGCTGTAATTGCAGCAAAATTTGGCGCTACAAAGTATTAACTTAAGGGGGCTGAATAATTTTGCACGCCCAATTTTTCAGTTTTTTATTTGTTAAAAAAGTTTGAAATATCCAATAAATTTAGTTCCACTTCATGATTGTGTCCCACTTGTTGTTGATTCTTCACAAAAAATTACCGTTTTATATCTTTATGTTTGAAGCCTGAAATGTGGCAAAAGGTCGAAAAGTTCAAGGGTGCCGAATACTTTTGCAAAGCACTGTCTATATATATACACACACACACATATACACACACACATACATATATATATATATATATATATATATATATATATATATATATATACTAGACAACCGTATTTTGAGGTTATAATTCTTTTTGCTTGAATGCACAGTACAGTGCACACTGCATATTACATCTTACCCAGTTGAATTTCTATAAACTATAAACTTCCAATAGAAACAATAAACTCTCTATGTGGATTATTGTGTAAATTATTTGCTCACTGCAGTCACCTACAAATCATCTAAAATAATGTTCAGGTAAAGGAGGTTTGTATGAATTAATTCCTGATACGTCACAGTTTGCAGAAAAAGTAGACAGAATCCTAAATCCTTTAGTTTCCACTGACCCCCCCCCCCCTTTCTAATTTTCTGGCAAGTAACGCAGTCGTTTTAGAAAAGGGTGCATCAGGGTTCTCTATGCAGCAGCAGAATATTTATTTTAACATTATTTATAATGCATAGACTTAGTATAGAAATCATTTATCTCTTGGTCAATTTTAGAAACTGTAAACCCACAAAAAAAAAACACAGAAGAAAACAATTTCTCTTTAACATTAAAAATAGTTATCTTTCAGTGAAGAACAGACTATGCAGTATCCAATGGCAAAAAGATTATATAAGAATCAAGATGGGTGAAATGCTATCATCTTTCATTGTTTTTTAGACAGTAAAAAATTATATGTAAATTATACATTATATTGTTATCACACGTTTTACTGCAGAAAAAAAAAATACTTTACTATTGTAAATCTCTAACCATGTTCCACTTCTTAGCAAGCAAACAACAAGTCTTTAAATTATTTCATTTTAGGGGAGGTAATTAAATCATAAAACATGTTTCTAAAGGAATTGATATTATTTAATAACGTATCTGATATTCCAAATATTTCTTGTAAACTCCTGGGAAAACAAAACAATATGCAGCTTTACTCAGGATCTCATTTAATTGTGGTTTTAGGGAAAAATGCTGTTTTCTTTTACCAGGGTAAAGAATAAAATATCCTTGGGGCAGTTAGATTGCCATGGGGGACCATTTATTTTTTTTTAACCTACATCTGCACAAAATACTAATGAGACCGCAGGGATGTCTGCATTCCAAGCATGGTGGACAGTGGTATCGTACTATAGCCACAGTTTCTAGTAAGATATATTTTTTGCCTTTTTTGTGTGTTTTTAATTTATTAAAGTAAAGTCATAAATAGCCTTAAGAGATTTTTATATAGTTATTTAGTACTTTTGCTTACTTAAGAAGGAAAGTGTGTAGTATTGCAATACCAGGTATTATTTGTAAGGAAAATGTCATCTTTTACAAAGTTTTGTTTAAGCAAAACGAAACTGACAAAACTTTCTCTTTGATATTTATGTGCTTTTAAATAAATGAATTAAATAGTATGGAGCCACTTGATCCTGCAATCTAACAGGTCCTGGCAATTATGGCTGTAGCAAGGTTTCCAGGCCTATGGCCTGATGTGGGTCTGCCATTAGTACCGGTAATCTCTCCAGCCCATGTGAGCTGCGACCCTGGGTGTGACAAATGAAGCAGCAACAACTCTGGCATCTTTGTTTGTGGTTTTTATTGGAATAAAGGGTATGGGAATGAGTGGGTCACTCCTTGAGGCTTAAACTAATTACAATTGGGACTTTATTTCTGAAATGCCCATTGGCGCTTCCTTGATGCCAGCCGGTGCCAGCCAACGCTCACTGACACTGAGAACACTCTGTAGAACAGAAGAAGTGCTGAATCCTCGACTTATAGTCCAGAAGATCCAAGACTGAGAACTGTAGAACTCCTGACACTGTTGTACTATGAAAGTCACTGAATACTTTTCCCCGCCTGGCACAGCTTGAGGTAGTATATAGTAGAACTCTGTATAGCTGTCACTTTAACTGGCACGCTCTGTGCAATTCAGGGCCCAAACTGCAGGTGCCCCCTTTGACCTTGAACTCTTCAGGGTCCACTTATTATGTACCCCCTCTGTAGCTTCAGGGTCCTTAACCTAGGTTAACCCCCTTTTACAGCTAGCTGACACTGGATCCCAGAACCTCTTCCAGAGTGGTCCCCTCTAACTTCAGGCAGACCCCCAGGGGCAATCCTTAGTAATCACGACCTGTGTAGGCTTTCCTGGGACTGGACCCCTCTCTCTCCGCAGGATTGCGGCACACCGGATCCCCTCAGCTCAACTCAGCACTCTCTCTGGACACTCAGGCAACACCCTGAGACATCAGCCTTCCTCAGACAGGAGGAGAGACAGCCAAACTCTCCTTCCTGGGACTCTGCTCCTTCCAAAGACACCATGCCACGCACTTCCCCCCAAACTTATACCCACTTCCAGAATCCTTTGCAGCATAATCTGCCTTCTGGGGTAGTTACAAGCTGGGATGCATCCCCTGATTTGTCTTCCCACACTGCCCTATGAGAATCCTTTCACATGAGCCAGTGGGGATACTTCTCCCCTCAGCAGGCACATCTGGAAGCCCTGACACCCTAGCTAAATAAATCACAGCCCTGCTGTTAGGCAGACAAGGCCCACTATACATTTACCTAGCACCTACCTGTAGGTTGCTACATGGCTATAAGATATTAAAACAGTAGTTGTAAAAGTAAAAAAAAATGTATTAGAAAAAGTGGGGAAGGAATTGAACCTCTGTCAGGTTTTTATGCACTCTGTGATTTCATTGGAGGGATTATCCTTTCTTTCCTGTTGTGTTATGCAAAATTTCTCAAGTGAGGACACAGGTTGCAACAAAAACATCTCGTTAAGCAAAATGAGGAATGTTTGTAACCTCTAACAGGGTATTATTAGTGCCTATGTCTTTCTTTTTGTCCAACAATGGCTCCCCTCATTTCTTGTCCTGCTGTTACAGACTGCCCTCCTCCTACAGTTTAAGGGTATCAATACACATCTGACAGGGGTTCTAACCTACCAATATAAAAGGTTTTCTAGAATTTGGCTTATATTCTTCTGTTCCCTTATATACTATGGGAATACGTACCCAATAAGAAATTCACATTTCCTTACATATGGCAAGAATTCTTCTGATAATTATAAAAAAAGGTTGACTTTTAGAATCTACAGACTGTGAAAATTTAAAAATATTCACTAAAGGTTTTTTTTTTGTTTTTTTTTTATCAAACAGATACAGTGCCTTGCGAAAGTATTCGGCCCCCTTGAACTTTGCCACCTTTTGCCACATTTCAGGCTTCAAACATAAAGATATAAAACTGTAATTTTTGTGAAGAATCAACAACAAGTGAGACACAATCATGAAGTGGAACGAAATGTATTGGCTATTTCAAACTTTTTTAACATGACAAGAGAAAACACTACATGTGCAAACGCAGCTCACTGTGCATATTGGGCAATGCAGAATTTGATGGAACTCCCACCCATGCGTGGGAGTGACATAATTTTGGCCCGACCAATGATGGTAGCCAGTTAATTGAGACCCGGAAGCTGGTGACCCCAAGATGTCAGTGGCCGGCAAGGAGTTGCGAGGAGGACGCATCACTAAATTCAAGTATATTTCTGCTTTAAGTTTGCCTTCCCTATTGACTCCAATGGATTTGAAATGTTAGGGAAATGAAAACTCTCAATCTTGCTCATCACTACTGCTGATCATAATAAAAAAGGGTATATACAGTATATACAGTACTGTGTAAAAGTTTTGGCAGGTTTTAAAAAATGCTTTAAATTAAGAAAGCTTTCAGGAATATAATTATTTATTGTTTATTATTATCAATTACCTAAATTAGTTAAAAAAAAAAGTAGTAAGTAAGTAGTAAGTAAATGAACAGAAGAGAAATCCAAACCAAATCAATATTTGATGTGACCACCCTTCGCCTTCAAAACAACATCAGTTCTTCTAGGTACACTTGCACATATTTTAAAACGAACTCAACAGGTAGGTTGTTCCAGACATATTGGAGAACTAACCACAGGTCTTCTGTGGATGTAGGCTGCCTCAAATCTATCTGTCTCTTCATGTAATCCCAGACAGACTTGATAATGTTGAGACCTGATGGCATGGCATGATGATTAAGTATCTGCCTGTATTTCTGCATTCACAAAACATGTATATATTGCAGTGAACCAGATACAGTGCACTTTCCAATATGAGTTTTCTTTATTATTGGTGTTTTCTTCAATCACTTTCCGACCACCTCACGCAGATTTACTGTGGCAGGGCAGCTCGGCTGCACATAATCATGTAGATCTATGTGAATATGTGCACGCTGTCTCAGCGGTGCGCGCGTGTCGTTGGAGCCATGCTCCTGCTGTGATTACACACAGTGGGAGACAGACCTCGGGAGGAGCGGGCTCGATCGCCGCCGGCCTCCCGCAATTTTCACAAAAATGTAAACAAAGCAGGCGACTCTTTTGTCACACGGGCACAGAGAGATCATGTGTTTCAGCTAAGCTTACAGGACCCGCTGGCAGCAGGGAAAATGATCCACGCTCCTCACAGTCAGGAAGTGTTTTTTTTTCCAAAAAGATTGCGTTTGGAAGACCGCTGCGCAAATACGGTCTGATAAGAAATATTGCAATGATTACCATTTTATTCTATAGAGTCTCTGCTAAAAAAAAAAAAAAAAGTATATAATGTTTGGGGGTTCTAAGTAATTTTCTAGCAAAAAAAACGATTTTAACAAGTGTCAGAAAAAGGCCCAGTCCAGAAATGGTTAAGGGGGTAAAACCTTCTAGAGCGGAAGTGGTTAAAGCGTAACTCCACTTTTGTTAAGAAAAAAACATTCCTCTGTGGGTGATCTATGTGCATTGCAAGAATTCTAACAAACTTGCAGATTCCTACCCTTTATTATTCTGAAGAAATCTCTGTTTGCTCCTCTGGGCCCCTGTGCCGAATGAGTCTAATGGGAGTGGTTTTATAATTATTAATCAGCTGCTGCAGATTTAGGGCTCTAATGAGGAAGGTGTCAGGGTCTGCATCCCTTTAGATGTTATTTCCCATTGGGAGTATCTAAAAATTACATTTTTGTTGCAGGGGATGCCAAAAATCTAACTTGTGTGCAGACTTCTGGGAAAATCAGTGAGCCAATTACACAAGCAGGAAATTATGTTTCTGGGGGGCATTCTGTACACATTCTGTGTACAGAACACCTCCAGGTAGCCATATTGCATTGCACTTTACAATAAGAGCTGCAGATTGAAAAAGAAAGGTATATGTTAATAACATTTAATTACAATATGACTTGTGTAGCAATTGTATATGCTATATTATTTTTTTAGGTGTTATTTGTTTTCCCATGAAGTGGAGTTACCCTTTTATTAAAAATAGTGGTATAAATATAGAGAGCACTATAGATACTCTTCTTTTTTTCACATCAAGTGTCCTTAGTGACATTTTTGTTCATTGTCACTACCATATTTGCATTAAATCACTACAAACTGGGTTATCAGAATATTTTAGGTGAAAAGAAAATATCAAGCACAACCATTTGATGTACAGTATGTCCTAACTGTGAAACCAAGCACGCATATGCAATAAGTAAATGCAGATATAATCTATATATGGATAATTACAAACTGTAAATCAAGCAAATGCTTTTTAAATACAAATGTAGGTTTCCTTTTTAGCAAATTAGATATGATATGATATAATGTACTGTATATTAGCCGACTACATTTCAATATATTTAAAAGAACAATTCATTTCAATGAAAATCATTGACTGCTTCTAATTCCCATATTGATATGTGATAGAAAGTCAGCATTCCAATAAATATGCTCAATACTACTTCATCTTTGTTTTGCATTTTAACGCAGTTCGATGAGAACTAAAAAGTGCTTACTTCTATGTGAAATTAACTTTCCATTCCCTGCTGTAGATCAAATGGCAAGCTTTATTGACATTTGGCAAATGTACAGAAATAAATAGAGACTTAAACAACAAAGCTGGCTAGAGTTTTAATTATTTCTATATCCATCACTTTTTCCTTATTAGAGATAGTGATGCCTGTAGCCCTTAATAGATATCATTTTATCAGCAAATCTTGTCATAAAACCCTGGAATTCCTCCCATGGGAAAAGTTAATCTTCAAAATAACCTTAGAAAAGATTGAATGAAGCATGAAAAATGATCAAATTAGCTGATATCAGCAGAGAAACTGATTAAACCCTTGTCCCTACTTCTTAGTAAATTATTTCACTTAGCATATGCTCTTGTCTCACTTTCATTGCTTAGATTTAGCTCTTTATTACACCGAATCACACAAACTCTTCAGTTTTAAAAGAACCCTAACCTATAGCTGGTGGAAAAATGGTAAATAATGTATATTCACAAACTAAAAGTTATTTTACAGTGCCATTTTGAGGCAATGCTGGGCATTTTGGAGGGTGAGATTGAATGTTTATACAAAACTAAAGTTACTACATGATTTACAATAAATGCGTAGAAACCCTCTTTGTCCAAGAAGAGGTATTTTTGGTGTGCAAGACTACTGTGACAAATGACATAGTTGAACACATACACAGTAATGTATTGCATATAGAACTTTAACAAGGAACTGAAAAAGTACTCAGCAGAGAGAACAGTGAGAAGCACAACAATAAAAGCACCAAAACACCAAATTATCTAAAATGAACAGTCAGAGGCAGTAATGACTTGGATCTCACATTGCAGATATACGGTTATTAGGCTACCAAATACAAGAAATGGGCAATTTGGGACTTTATATGAGAACTGGCGAGCACTGCACAGTGTCTCCATCCCTGTCAATTGAAAAACAAGATGGGATAAATGAGGGTGTGTGAAAAACAGCTGATCCCTAGTTTGAAATACTTACCCACCAGTCTGCTAACAAACCAAAATAAACCTGTCTAACAAATAAGTTAAAAGCAGGAGTTTAGTTAGCACATATTTGCAAATGCATGCGGAAGCTGCAAGGCCAGCGACAAGGCATCCTGCATTCTTGCAGAACCTAACACTAAATAACACTGCTCAACCTGAGTGTATAAGTGTCTTCACAAAGGGAAGTACATGCTTGCTAATAGGTGGATTGGAAACAGATGGGATTAGAGACCGCCCAATCCTCCCCCACATGCTCCAATCCACGACTGGCAACGAAAAACGCATGGCTGCACAAAAAAACCATGGGGTGCAAACTAAATGTGACCAGCTGGGAGACACACACCCCCATCCCTTTAGTAAAGATGCCATAGGCAAATGGGGACTTTGAGTGAGACACCCGCCTGTAAAGCAAGCGTCTCCATCCCTAGTACGATACAAGAAATGGGCAATTTGGGACTTTATATGAGAACTGGCGAGCACTGCACAGTGTCTCCATCCCTGTCAATTGAAAAACAAGATGGGATAAATGAGGGTGTGTGAAAAGCAGCCGATCCCTAGTTTGAAATACTTACCCACCAGTCTGCTAACAAACCAAAATAAACCTGTCTAGCAAATAAGTTAAAAGCAGGAGTTTAGTTAGCACATATTTGCAAATGCATGCGGAAGCTGCAAGGCCAGCGACAAGGCATCCTGCGTTCTTGCAGAACCTAACACTAAATAACACTGCTCAACCTGAGTGTATAAGTGTCTTCACAAAGGGAAGTACATGCTTGCTAATAGGTGGATTGGAAACAGATGGGATTAGAGACCGCCCAATCCTCCCCCACCTGCTCCAATCCACGACTGGCAACAAAAAAGGCATGGCTGCACAAAAAAGCCATGGGGTGCAAACTAAATGTGACCAGCTGGGAGACACACACCCCCATCCCTTTAGTAAAGATGCCATAGGCAAATGGGGACTTTGAGTGAGACACCCGCCTGTAAAGCAAGCGTCTCCATCCCTAGTACGAGGCTGCCAAATAGGAATGGCTTTCTTATTATGGAAATGCACCCCTTTTTTATAAAGAAATAAATACAAAAAAAGCATTTTCTTGGCACAAATAATATTTCTAGATGCTCCCTATAGCATAACAAAAAATCCCTTCCTTAATTCAATTCCACTTTAAAGCCATATACACTCTAGCAGGACACAGACTCAGACTAAGAAATGTGTCAATCTAGCAGAGGTTAGAAAACCTTGTATTTTTTGGAAATTCTGTAGCATATACAAGCTCATGGAAGCTGTTCCAGTTCCATAATTTTACCAAGACAATAAAGGCACTGTTTGATAGACATGAATGCAACAGACTTTGCAAAGTTTGTCAATGGACAAAAACACAAGCCGGGACTTCTACATATCAAGGCTACTTTTTTCCTGGCAACATTGGAAGAGAATTTTTCTTTAGGTGTGTCCAGCTGTAATGGATGTAATCGATTGTGTATAGTGAAATGCCTATTTCACCTAATGATGCATACCTTATGCATTATGCCTTATGTATATATATGTTATTGCTCTGATTTACTATACTACCTTACTCAAAATGGCCGCTAGACCATGCCTCCCTTCTTACTGTAACATGGAATCCAAGATGGCGCGCCTCCAGGGAGACTACACCCAAGATAGAGTTTGTCATATCCTGGAAGAAAATCATAGTCACATAGCTACATCCAATCATGAGCTTATATGTTCTTCGCTACTTTTTATCAACGCCAGGTCTATACAAGTATTTCTTGGAATGAATTTCCTTATGCTTTATAAGCTTAAAAAGAGGAAACAAATAAACAGAACTATCTTATCTCTGACAGTGTGTCAGCGTATGATTTTTTTCCTGTGTGTACAATCTGTGTGTATAATCTCAGACTATTTTGGTCCAAATGCAAAACACAGGTGCAAATACTTGTGAGCGCTAATGCGAGTGCTGTTAATATATTTGCTTAGTGAGATCATTAGAAAATGTAAGGCATAAGGAATGCAAAAAGGCAACTGAGAGCTTGGAGGTAACACAGCAATGGTAAATTGTACATTTTGTAAACATGCATTCTTTTATATTCCTTTTGATTTTACAAGAATATTCAAATTACATTAAAAATGTCAATATACTTCCTGTGTTTCAACCATGTTACTTGATTGTAGAATGTTTCACATATTTGTTTTACTTATTTTAAGGTGTTTTTAATTGCTACACTTTTAAACAAGTCAATAGATCATTAACCCATTTATAAATTATGATTCTAACTCTTATTTGGTGCATTTAATGCTACGTCATAATTTACTGTTAATAAAATTAAAACATATCAAGTAACCATATGACATGTTATTCCTATGTATGTATTAGAAGAAAATAAAAATAGAGTTGCACTGGAAAATGATTTAAAACCTACATATTCATATCAGCTATCGTTTGTGTGTATCCTGAATCCTATAAATATATTTAATGTACTTGAAAAGACACATGCTCACTTGCATTATTTAATAAAATACTTGAAACAGAAAAGACACATGCTTATACATAGATTAATATTACAAAAGCGGGTACTTATGTGTCTATTATACAACAATATTTAAATCCTCTCTTTTAAGTGCCTTTTTAAAATCCTGTTGCCCTGAGATAACAAGCCTCTTAGTGTGATTGTCTGACCAGTCAGGAAGTGAATTGCTGCTCCAGCATTTTGAATAATTTTTATGTATATTGTCAGAATTGAAGAAAAGTTAAATCCTTCTCAAAATAATAAAGCTTTTAATGTAAAGTCAA
The DNA here is from genome assembly GCF_965119305.1 of Pelophylax lessonae. Lineage (NCBI taxonomy): Eukaryota > Metazoa > Chordata > Amphibia > Anura > Ranidae > Pelophylax > Pelophylax lessonae. The sequence goes on from NC_138768.1 coordinate 767,820,479, forward strand.
ACAGAAGATTTTCTTGTTTTAATTAAATGTATTTGAAATTATATCTAGTAAGCAATATCAGTGAGAATGTATATCAGGCTATTATTGTAAAATTATTCTGTAATTTATATATTTAATGTAATTTATTTTGTATGGATCACGAGTGAACACAGACTTATATGAACTTAATATTTATTTATTTTTATTTTCGTTTTTATTGATTGGTTGTGCATATCAATTGCACTTTCCCACATCGATTGCTATTTTAGATCAATTGCTAATGCACTTTTTAATTATTGATTGTATCTTTTTAACATTGCCTGTATTTTGAATGGCACAGAATATTTGCACTTTATTTATGATTTACGATGATACAAGAAATTTGACATTTTAGTATTTTATTTTAATTGTTATGCCTAATTTATTCAAACATTGGTTTCTATAGCACAGCACTTTTCATATACAATGCTTAACACATACACTATATGTGCTTGCAGCTGAACATTATTCTTGATGCACACATGTTTTATTATTATATGTTTAGGATTTGAAGTGACCACAGTAAGATTAGATTCCTTTAAACAGGTACTAGGTCTGTAGCAACCATGAATCGTTGTTGCAATAAAAAAGTATATACAAATGCTTTGCAATGTGAATAATGATTTCCTTTCTAACCTATTCAGGTTACATATCTTGTTCAATATAAAAATATCCTTTTTGGATATCCAACATGCACTGTATGATGTAAACAATAGTAATCCGGGATAGAAAACAATATACAGCATAGAATAACTCAAGAATAGGGTTGAGCGAACCCGAACTGTAAAGTTCTGGTTCGTACCGGACTTTAGGGTTTTTGGTACCCGGACCCGAACCCAAATATTTTACTGTATGTTTGGTATTGAGTTTGGTGTTCGGCAATTTAATGGCGCGTTAAAAAAGGCTGCAGGGCAGCCAATCAACAAGCGTTTAATTCGTGTGCCCTTAGAAGCCATCACAGCCATGCCTACTAATGGCATGGCTGTGATTGGCCAGTGCAGCCATAGATTTTGTTGTGAGGGTGCAGTGCACAAGCACCAGTGACAGAGAAAAATTACTTTTATCCGTCTGTTAGTTAGGTGGGCGGCGGGGGGGGGGGGAGGGAGGGAGCATTTTATGCAAGCTCAATGCACCAGCACTGCATATGTGCTTTTGGGAAATTTTTGACACCCTTTTTTGGCAATACCCTCCAATTGGGGCCTCTGCACCATTATTCAGTGTGCATTTTAAGCTATATAGCTATAATTTTCTGGGTTTTTAAAAATACCCTTTTTGTGCTAAAATCCACAATTTTATAGCCCTTGCTGCATCTGTACATGTAGAATTCAAGCGTTATATACTGCTGTCATATTGTGTTAGTAAAAAAACACAATTTTTAGGCAATATACACAATGTTACAGCCCTTGCTTGGTGCATCTGTGATAAAAACAAGCTTGAAATATTTCAAGAATTTTCAGGCTTTGAAAAAACACCCTTTTCTGGCAATACCCTCCATCTGGGGCCTCTGCCACATTATTCAGTGTGCATTTTAAGCTATATAGCTATAATTTTCTGGGTTTTTAAAAACACCCTTTTTGGGCTAAAATCCACAATTTTATAGCCCTTGCTGCATCTGTCATAGTGAGATACATCCTTTAGATACTGCTGTTCTATTCTGCTATTCAAAAAACACCCATTTACGGCAAGATCCTAAATTTGAGAAATATGAGGAGAACGTCAAATAAGGGACATGGCTCGGTCGTTGTGCTGCTGGTGGAGCTCTTGTTGCAAGGAGAGGACGTGGTCGATCTGTGCTAGCTACACGCACAAGTGAAACACCTTCCTCAGGTGCGAGTAGGCGACAGAACCTGGAGCAGTATTTGGTTGGGCCTAATGCGGCTCTACGAATGTTGACGCCTGAACAAGGACAGGCGATAGTAGATTGGGTTGCTGACAGTGCCTCCAGTTCCATCACATTGTCTCCCACCCAGCTCCTGCTGAAAGATCAGAGTTGGCACCTGCAGCCGATGTCCATCAGTCTTTCACCTCACCCCTTGCAAATCAGCCAAGCAGTCTGAGCCCCAAGTCATGCAGCAGTCTCTTCTGCTTTTTGATGACTCTGTTAGCAGGGTTTCCCAGGGCCATCCACCTAGTCCTGCCCCAGAAGTGGAAGAGATTGAGTGCACCGATGCCCAACCACTTATGTTTCAAGATGAGTACATGGGAGGACCATCGCAGCACGTCTTGGATGATGACCAAACACAGGTGTCAACTGCTGCGGCTTTTGGAATTGTGCAGACCGACAAGGAGGGCAGGGGTAAAGACTGGGTGGAAGATGATGTGGAGGACGATGATGTCCTCAACCCCACATGGAATCAACGTCATGCAGGTGACCTGTGTGGTTCATAGGAAGAGACGGTGGTCGCACAGAGCCACCAGCAGAGCAGAAGAGGGAGCAGGGTGCAAAAGTGGAGCGGAGCAGCCGTCCCCTAGACAGTACGCCTGCTACTGCCCAATGCAGCAAGGGACCGAGCACACCAAAGCTCCAAGGAGTTCCCCAGCATGGCAGTTCTTCAGATAATGTGCTGAGTGGTTTGCATGCTGTGCAATCAGAGCCTGAAGCGAGGCATACATGTTCTCAACCTGAGCACAACCTGCATGATCAGCCATCTAAGTGCAAAGCACGAGCTGCAGTGGAGTAGACACCTAAAAAACCAAGAAAGGTCTCTGGCTTCTCCTGCTTCCTCTTCTGCTGCAGTCTTGGCCTCTTTATCCACCTCTGTAGTGACAGTGGCACCTGCTACCCCACAAACAGAGGATCTGCCAGCAAAACCACCACCTGGGTCACCAACCATCTCCACAATGTCCCATGGAAGCGTTCAGCTCTCTATCTCCCAAACACTGGAGTGGAAGAGGAAGTACCCCCCTACCCACCCACGATCCCTGGCCCTGAATGCCAGCATTTCAAAATTCCTGGCCATTGAAATGCTGTCATTCCATCTGCTGGAGACGCAGAGTTTTAAAAGCCTTATGGTGGTGGCTGTCCCACAGTACAACGTGCCCACCTGCCACTACTTTTCCAGGTGAGCCATCCCTTCCCTGCACAACCAAGTGGGGGACAAAATCAGGTGTGCACTGTGCAATGCCATCTGTGGCAAGGTCCACCTAACTACAGATATGTGGACCAGTAAGCATGGTCAGGGACGTTATATCTCCCTAACAGCAAACTGGGTAAATGCAGTGGTGGCTAGGCCTGAGGCCGATAGCAGTTTGGCGCATGTCCTTCCAGCACCGAAGATTGCAGGGCGCTTCAGTTTGCCTCCTGTTGCTAACTCCTCCTACTCCGCTTCCTCATCCTCTACCGCCTCCTCATCCGGTCAGTGTAACACCTTCACCACCAACTTCAGCACAGCCAGGGGTAAACGACAGCAGGCAGTTTCAGAACTTGCCTATTTGGGGGAAAAACCCCACACCGCACAGGGCCATGGAACAACAGACTGATGAGTGGTTGGTGCCAGTGAGCCTCAAGCCCGGACTGGTGGTGTGCGATAATGGGCGAAATCTCGTAGCAGCTCTGGGCCTAGCCAGTTTGACGCACATCCCTTGCCTGGTGCATGTGCTGAATAGGATGGTGCAGAGGTTCTTTCAAAATGACCCCGATATGTCAGAGCTGTTGCAGAAAGTGCGGGCCATCTGTGCGCACTTTCGGTGTTCTCACCCTGCTGTTGCCTTGTTGTGCTGTTTCGAGTATTCCACCAACATGGCCAGTGCCGATGACGCTGTTCTCAGCGTTACTATCCCACTTCTATGCCTCCTTGAAAAAAACAGTTCGGGCGATGATGGAATAGGATGTGGCACAGGAGGAGGAAGAGGGATAATTTCCAAAGCTTTCAGGGCAGTCATTCACAAGTGGCTCCGAGGGTGGGTTCCTGCACCCACAAACGTCAGGTACACAATTGTCCAGCAAGGGCACAGTTATGGAGGATGATGAGGTGGAGGATGAGGAGGAAGAGATGGAGGAAGAGGAACCATGTTCACAGCAGGGTGGCACCTAGACCATCTCATGGCCATCACTGGTGCATGTCTGGGGGGATACAGAGGACACAGACGATATACCTCCCACAGAGGACAGCTTTTCATTGCCTCTGGGCAGCCTGGCACACATGAGCGATTACATGCTGCAGTGTCCCCGCAACGACCGCCGAGTTTGCAATATTATAACTTGTGCTGATTACCGGGTGGCCATGCTGCTGGATCCCCATTACGTAAGATGGGCGAGTGCAAGCGCACACTGGTAGATGCGCTGCTGGTGGCATTCCCATCTGACAGCGGGGTCACAGTGAAAGCACAAGGCAGAGGAGGAGGAAGAGGTAGCCAACGCAGCCGGGGCACTGCCAGCACCTCAGAAGGCAGGGTTAGCATGGCCGATATGTGGAAAAGCTTTGTCAACACGCCACAACAACCAGCACCACCAGCTGATATGGAACGTCTTAGCAGGAGGCAGCATTTCACCAACATGGTGGAGCAGTATGTGTGCACACGCCTAGACGTACTGAATGATGGGTCTGCCCCCTTCAACTTCTGAGTCTCCAAATTGGGCACATGGCCTGAGCTTGCCCTTTACGCCTTGGAGGTGCTGGCCTGCCCTGCAGCCAGTTTATTATCTGAACGTGTATTTATCACAGTAGGGGGCGTTATCACATACAAGCGCAGCTGCTTTTTCAGAGCTGATGTGGACAAGCTCACGTTAATTAAAATGAACCAGGCATGGATCCCACAGGACTTGTCCGTACCTAGTGCAGAATAGACATGTATACCGGCCTTACCCAGCCATTGTTGTATTTTTGATCTTTCTCACTCTTTTGGGGTGTACCCTAATTTAAAAAAAATAAAACTAAAAACAAAAACCAGTGTTGGCTACCTCGTCCTCCTCCACCGCTGCTTCCAGCTACACCGCCACATCCACCGCCACCTCAACCTTCTACTCCATATGGAGCTCGTCCTCCAAGATCAAGATTATTATTTTTTATTTTTATGTATTTTATGTTATTTTAAGTTATTTTCCTATCCACATGTGTTTGCAGAGAACTTGCCATGCTCTTAACAACATTTTGCTGCCATTTGCAGCCCTATAGCCCTTTCCATTACTTTTTTAGAGCCATTTTAGTGCTCAAAAGTTTGGGTCCCCATTGACTTCAATGGGGTTCGGGGTCAAGTTCGGGTTAAGTTCGGGTCCCGAACTCGAACTTTTTTGTGAAGTTCGGCCGAACCCCTCGAACCCAAACATTCAGGTGTCTGCTCAATTCTCCCGAAGAAACATCACATGATTTATTTATAAGAATTACATATTGTAGAGATGTCAATGAAAAATAGGTTAGATCTATTTTACCTTCCTGCTTACATTTTATGTTTTATCAACAAGTCTAAATAATGGGAAATTACTGTTAATGCCTGTGACGGGAGTCACTTTGGTTGGGGGGCCCGTGGAACCCAGCTTACCTTCCAGAGGTAGAGAAATCCCTCTCTCAGCTCCCTAGGCCCCTCTTATGTGTTAGTCACCCTGTGTCTATTAGGGGCACAGAGGGGCCAAGAAAATGATTGACAGCCACTTAATGGGCACTAATATTTATCAACAATATCCCTCAAGAAATATGAAGATTTAATCCCACTTTACACTATAAGACCTATAGCCTGTTGTAGACCATTTGCCATAAAGTCTGTGGCCAACCGCACCGGGCGCAAAATCTGGGAGGGGCGCATCCCGTGGCCGCGCCAGTGTCACGCTGTCATTTAGGAACCGCTCAGCCATCCTGAACAAGCCCTGCATGGACGGCGGGAGGCAGGAGGCTGATATCAGAGCCAGTACAGCTCCGGATGGAAGGCGGGATTTCAAGATAATCCGCAGGTGATTGCTAGCAACCAATCACAAGCTGGTTACCTGGAAAAGTTGTGCAGATCCGGCCCTCCTTCCAGAGCTGTACTGCTCCTGATGTCAGCTTCATGCTTGCCACCGTCCATGCGGAGCTGTCCAACTCTGTGAGTGATGTGGATTGTGGAGGAAGCTGAGGACAGGAATCTGAAGATGGAGGGGGGGAGGGTCAGGACAGGAATCTGAAGATGGGGGGGAGGTGAGGACAGGAATCTGAAGATGGGGGGGGGGTGAGGACAATAATCTGAAGATGGGGGGGAGGGTCAGGACGGGAATCTGAAGATGGGGGGGGAGGTGAGGACAGGAATCTGAAGATGGGGGGAGGTGAGGACAGGAATCTGAAGATGGGGGGGAGGGTCAGGACAGGAATCTGAAGATGAGGGGGAGGTGATGACAGGAATCTGAAGATGGGGGGGATGGGTGAGGACAGGAATCTGAAGATGGGGGGGAGGGTCAGGACAGGAATCTGAAGATGGGGGGGTGTTAGGACAGGAATCTGAAGATGGGGTAAAGCTGAGGACAGGAATGTAAAGGGGTAGTGGGGGGACAGGAATGTAAAAGGGTACTGGGGGACAGGAATGTAAAAGGGTACTGGGGGACAGGAATGTAAAAGGGTACTGGGGGACAGGAATATAAAGGGGTAGTGGGGGGACAGGAGTGTAAAGGGGTAGTGGGGGGACAGGAATGTAAAAGGGTACTGGGGGACAGGAATGTAAAAGGGTACTGGGGGACAGGAATGTAAAGGGGTAGTGGGTAACAGGAATGTAAAGGGGTAGTGGGGATGAGGACAGGAAGGTAAAGGGGTAGAGGGGACAGGAAGGTATAGGGGTAGAGGGGACAGGAAGGTAAAGGGGTACCGGGCTTGTAAAGGAGTGGGGTGGGGGGGTGAGGACAGGAATGTAAAGGCGGAAGGGAGGTGATATTAAGGGGTTAAGGACAGGAGTGCAGAGGAGGGCTGAGGACAGGGGGGGTGATGAGGATGTGAAGGGAGGATAAGAAGGTGGGCTAAGGACAGTAATGTGAAGGGGGGGGGGGGGTTGTGATGTGCAGGGGGGGCTGAGAACACTATTGTAATGACAGGATTGTGATGTGAAGGATATGAGGCTTCCTGTGTTCTGCATGTAGGCAGCCCATTCATTTCATTTTGTGTAATTGGGTAGGTCAGTGAAGTGATCAGGTAGGTCAGTGTAGTGATCAGGTAGGTCAGTGTAGTGATCAGGTAGGTCAGTGTAGGTGGCGCAATTTACTTACCTTGCCCCAGGCGCTGACAACCCACGCTACGCCACTGGTGACTCCTAAATAATCAAAGCATTGCTTAGATGTGTATTGCATATACTTCAATGTAGGAGACGGAAAGGGGTCAGTTCATATTATCTGTATAAAAGGTGATCTGTGTTTATACTTAGGATAATGTGTAATGTATAGAGTTGAGCGGACACCTGGATGTCCATGTTCGGCGGGTTCGGCCGAACTTGAAAAAAAAGTCCGGGTCCGTGTCCCGGACTTTTTCCGAACGTTACCCCGGACACCGAACCCCATTGAAGTCAATGGGGACCCGAACTTTCAGGCACTAAAATGGCTCTAAAACACCAATGGAAAGGGCTTGAGTGCTGCAAATGGCAGCAAAACGTAGTTAAGAGCATGGCAAGTGCTCTGCAAACAAATGTGGATAGGGAAATAACTTAAAACAACAAAAAAATAAACAGAAAAATATAACAATGTTATTCATCTGTGAAGGACGAGGCCCATATGGAGTAGGAGGGAGGTTGAGGTGGTGGTGGATGCGGTGTAGGTGGAAGCGGCGGTGGAGGAGGACGAGGTAGCCAACACTGCTTTTTTTCAGTCATTTTAAATGAGGGTACACCTCAAAAGAGTGAGAAAGATCAAAAATAGAACAATGGCTGGGAAAGGTCGGTATCCATCTCTATTCTGCACAAGGTACGGAAAAGTCCTGTGGGATCCATGCCTGGTTCATTTTAATGAATGTGAGCTTGTCCACATTGTCTCTGGACAGGCGGCTGCACTTGTCTGTGATAACGCCCCCAGCAGTGCTAAATACACGTTCAGATAATACACTGGCTGCAGGGCACGCCAGCACCTCCAAGGCGTAAAGGGCAAGCTCAGGCCATGTGCCAAATTTGGAGACCCAAAAGTTGAAGGGGGCAGAACCGTCAGTGACTACATGTAGGTGTGTGCACACATACTGCTCCACCATGTTGGTGAAATGCTGCCTCCTGCTAAGACGTTCCATATGAGCTGCTGGTGCTGCTGTTTGTTGTTGCGTGCTGACAAAGCTTTTCCACATTTCGGCCATGCTAACCCTGCCTTCTGAGGTGCTGGCGGTGCCCTAGTTGTGTTGGTGACCTCTTCCTCCTCCTCCTCTGCCTTGGCCTTGTGCTTCCACTGTGACCCCGCTGTCAGGTGGGAATGCCAGCAGCATCGCGTCTACCAGCGTGCGCTTGTACTCGCACATCTTGCGATCGCGCTCCAGTGAGTGAATTAAGGACGGTACATTGTCCTTGTAACAGGGATCCAGCAGCGTGGCCACCCAGTAATCAGCACAAGTTAGAACGTGGGCAACTCGCGTTCGTTGTGGAGACACTGCAGTATGTAATAGCTCATGTGTGCCAGGCTGCCCAGAGGCAACGAAAGCCTATCCTCTGTGGGAGGTGTATTGTCTGTGTCCTCTGTATCCCCCCCAGCCACGCACCAGTGATGGCCATGAGCTGCCCTGGGTGCCACCCTGCTGTGAACATGGTTCCATCTCCTCCTCCATCTCCTCCTCCTCATCCTCCTCATCCTCCAGAATTGTGCCCCTGCTGGACAATTGTGTCCCTGGCGTTTGTGGGTGCAGGAACCCACCCTCGGAGCCACTTGCGAATGACTGCCCTGAAAGCCTTGGAAATGTTACCTCTTCATCCTCCTCCTCCTCCTCCTCATCCTGTGCCACATCCTCTTCCATCATTGCCCGAATCGTTTCTTGAAGGAGGCATAGAAGTGGGATAGTTAAGCTGACAACGGCGTCATCGGCACTGGCCATGTTGGTGGAGTACTCAAAACAGCGCAACAAGGCACACAGGTCTCGCATGGAGGCCCAGTTATTGGTGGTGAAGTGGTGCTGTTCCGCAGAGCGACTCACGCGTGCGTGCTGCAGCTGAAACTCCACTATGGCCTGCTGCTGCTCGCACAGTCTTTCCAGCATGTGCAAGGTGGAGTTCCACCTTGTGGGCACGTCACATATGAGGCGGTGAGCGGGAAGGCCGAAATACGCTGCAGCGCTGACAGGCGAGAAGCAGCAGGGTGAGAACGCCGAAAGTGCGCACAGACGGCCCGCACTTTCTGCAGCAGCTCTGACATATCGGGGTAATTTTTAAAGAACCAATGCACCACCAAATTCAGCACATGCGCCAGGCAAGGGATGTGCGTCAAACCGGCTAGGCCCAGAGCTGCTATGAGATTTCGCCCATTATCGCACACCACCAGGCCGGGCTTGAGGCTCGCTGGCAGCAACCACTCATTTGTCTGCTGTTCCATGCTCCTCCACAACTCCTGTGTGGTGTGTGGTTTTTCCCCCAAACAGGCAAGTTTTAAAAGTGCCTGCTGTCGTTTACCCCTGGCTGTGCTGAAGTTGGTGGTGAAGGTGTTACGCTGACCGGATGAGGAGGCGGTAGAGGATGAGGAAGCGGAGTAGGAGGAGTTAGGAACAGGAGGCAAACTGAAGCGCCCTGCAATCCTCGGGTGGTGGAAGGACATGCGCCAAATTTCTATCCACCTCAGGCCCATCCACCACTGCATTTACCCAGTGTGCTGATTTTTTCCCCCACTTGGTTGTGCAGGGAAGGGATGGCTTGCCTGGAAAAGTAGTGGCGGCTGGGCACGACGTACTGTGGGACAGCCACCGACATAAGGCTTTTAAAACTGTGCGTTTCCACCAGACGGAATGACAGCATTTCAAAGGCCAAGAATTTTGAAATGCTGGCATTCAGGGCCAGGGATCGCGGGTGGGTAGGGGGGTACTTCCTCTTCCTCTGAAGTGTTTGGGAGATGGAAAGCTGAACGCTTCCACGGGACATTGTGGAGATGGTTGGTGACCCAGGTGGTGGTGTTGCTGACAGATCGTCTGTTTGCGGGGTGGCAGGTGCCGGTATCACTACAGAGGTGGATGGAGAGGCCGAGACTGCAGCAGAAGAGGAAGCAGGAGGAGCCAGAGACCTTTCTTGGTTTTGAAGGTGTCTACTCCACTGCAGCTCGTGCTTTGCAGATGCCTGATCATGCAGGTTGTGCTCAGGTTGAGAAGGATTATGCCTTGCTTCAGGCTCTGATTGCACAGGGTGCAAACCACTCGTGTCCTGTCATCAGCACATTTTCTGAAGAACTTCCACGGTAGAGAACTCCTTTGAGCTGGCTTTGGTGCGCTCGGTCCCTTGCTGCATTGGGCAGTAGCAGGCGTAGTGTCTAGGGCACGGCCGCTCCGCTTCTGCACCCTGCTCCCTCTTCTGCTGTGCTGGTGGCTCTGTGCGACCACCGCCTTTTCCTCCAAACTACTCAGGTCACCTGCATGACCTTCATTCTATGTGGGGTCGAGGACCTCATCGTCCTCCACATCATCTTCCACCCAGTCGGAGACGAGTTGCAATGGTCCTTCCATGTACTCATCTTGAGAAATAAGTGGTTGGGCATCGCTGCACTCAATCTCTTCTTGGGCAGGGCTAGGTGGATGGCCCTGGGAAACCCTGCTGACAGTCATCAAAAAGAAGAAGAGACTGCTGCATGACTTGGGGCTCAGACTGCTTGCCTGATTTGCAAGGGGGTGAGGTGAAAGACGGTTGGACATTGACTGCAGGTGCCAACTCTGAACTTTCTGCAGTAGACTGGGTGGGAGACAATGTGAAGGAACTGGAGGCACTGTCAGCAGCAAACCAATCTACTATCACCTCTACTTGTTCTGGCCTCAACACTTGTAGAGGCGCATGATGCCCTACCAAATACTGCTGCAGGTTCTGTCGCCTACTCACACTTGAGGAAGGTGTTTCACTTGTGCGTGTAGCTGGCACAGATCGACCACGTCCTCTCCTTGCAACAGGAGCTCTACCAGCAGCACCACGACCCAGGCCACGGCCCCTATTTGACGGTCTCCTCATATTTCTGTAATTTATGATCTTGCCCTAGAAAGGTGTTTATTGAATAGCGGAACAAAACAACAACAGTATCGCACAGGTGTATCTCACAGTCAAATATGCAAACTATGCCACAATTTAATTTTTTTTTACCCCAAAAGGGTGTTTATTAAATAGTGGAATAGAAGAACAGTATACAAATACAACGGGTGTATCTCACAGTCAAATATGCAAAGTATGACGCAAATTTAATTTTTTTCCCCCCAAAAGGGTGTATATTGAATAGCGGAATAGAAAAAAGGATATAAAACGGTGTATCTCACACGTACAAACACAGACTAGGCCCCGATTACAATTTTTTGTACCCTAAAGGGAGGATGAGGAAGAGGAGTAGGAGGAGTTCGGAACAGGAGGCAAACTGAAGTGCCCTGCAATCCTTGCCGGTGGAAGTAGATGCGCCAAACAAATTTAAAAGGTGTATCTCACACATACCGATACAGACTATGCCGTAATTAAATTTTTTACACTCCAAAAGGGTGTATATTGAATAGCGGAATAGAAAAAATTGCATAAAACGGTGTATCTCACACGTACAAACACAGACTAGGCCCCAATTACAATTTTTTGTACCCTAAAGGCAGGATGAGGATGAGGAAGAGGAGTAGGAGGAGTTCGGAACAGGAGGCAAACTGAAGCGCCCTGCAATCCTCGGCGGTGGAAGGAGATGCACCAAACAAATTTAAAAAGTTGTATCTCACATGTACCGATACAGACTATGCCGTAATTTAATTTTTTACACGCAAACAGGGTGTATATTGAATAGCTGAATAGAAAAAATGTTATAAAATGGTGTATCTCACACGTACAAACACAGACTAGGCCCCAATTACAATTTTTTGTACCCTAAAGGCAGGATGAGGATGAGGAAGAGGAGTAGGAGGAGTTCGGAACAGGAGGCAAACTGAAGCGCCCTGCAATCCTCGGCGGTGGAAGGAGATGCACCAAACAAATTTAAAAAGGTGTATCTCACATGTACCGATACAGACTATGCCATAATTTAATTTTTTACACTCAAACAGGGTGTATATTGAATAGCGGAATAGAAACATTTTTATAAAACGGTGTATCTCACACGTACAAACACAGACTAGGCCCCGATTACAATTTTTTGTACCCTAAAGGCAGGATGAGGATTAGGAGTAGGAGGAGGTCGGAACAGGAGGCAAACTGAAGCACCCTGAAATCCTCGGTGGTGGAAGATGCACCCCAAAAGATTGGAAGGTGTATCTCACACGTACCGATACAGACTACGCCGCAATTTAATTCTTTTTACCCCAAAGGGTGTAGATTGAATAGCGGAATAGAAAAAATTTTATAAAACGGTGTATCTCACACGTACAAACACAGACTAGGCCCCGATTACAATTTTTTGTACCCTAAAGGCAGGATGAGGAGTAGGAGGAGTTTGGAACAGGCAGGAGGCAAACTGAAACACCCTGCAATCCTCGGCGGTGTAAGATGAGCCCCAAAAATTGGAAAGGTGTATCTCACACGTACCAATACAGACTATGCCGCAATTTAATTCTTTTTACCCCAAGGGTGTAGATTGAATAGCAGAATAGAAAATATGATATCAAAAGGTGTATCTATCTCACACGTACAGACCCAGACTAGGCCCTGATTACTATTTTTTGTACCCTAAAGGCAGGATGAGAAGTAGGAGGAGTTCGGAACAGGCAGGAGGCAAACTGAAGCACCCTGCAATCCTCGGCGGTATAAGATGCGCCCCAAAAATTGGAACCGATACAGACTATCCCGCAATTTAATTATTTTTACCCCAAGGGTGTATATTGAATAGTGGAATATAAAAAAAGTGTATACAATTGAAAATCACTAGCACATGTGAACACAGCAGTGTCTTATGTCAGTCAGCTCTGCTGCAGGCTATGAAGGGAAAAAAAAAAGAAAATTCCCCTTTAAGTTTGTAATTTTTAAATAGATTAGTACAGACTATGCCACAATTAAATTTTTTTAACCCAAAAGGGTGTATATTGAATAGTGGAATAGAAAAAAGTGTATAAAATTTAAAATCACTCAATAATAGCACACGTGAACACAGCAGTGTCTTATCACAGTCAGCACTGAAGGAAAAACGCTGCACACAACTGACTGATAAAAATAGATTTTTTTCTCCCTCCTCCTCAGCGGGCAAAAAGATTGTGTTCACTGCACCACCCCACACACAGCAAAATTGATGTAGAACACTGACCCTGTCTATTCTCCAGCCTCGCCCTAATATTGTCGATAAGATTGTTCACTGGCACTGCGCAACCAACCCCCCACACAGCAAAATCGACGTAGAACACTGACCCTGCCTATTCTCCAGCCTCGCCCTAAAATGCCCTAATAACTCACCCTGCCTGCACTCCGACCTGACCCTGCATTCTTTTCGGACACAATACAATTTTTCACTGTCTGTCCCTAATCAGCAGCCAGCACGTATGATGTGTGCTCTCTCCCTAAACTACAGCAGAATGAAGCAGCGCGCTGGGGCTCTCGAACTTATAAAGACATGGTCACATGCTTCAGATGGCCAATCACAGCTACTAATACATTAGTAGGCATGGCTAGGATGGCTTAAGGCACACCAGTTAAACGCTTGTTGATTGGCTGTTGAAAGCCCGCCATTAAAAGCGTGCCATTACATACAAACCCCGAAAAAAAATGACCGAACTTTAAACCCGAACATACAGTAAAGTTTTCGGGTCCGTGTTCGGGTAACAAAAATCCAATTATCCGGTACGAACACGAATAATGCAGTCCGTGTTCGCTCAACACTAGTAATGTATTTTGCTTTAGCCTTTTTGCCGGCAGTCTGGTCATCCAGGCTGGTTTAAGTACGCTGAGTTAGTTATTATATAGTAAAGATGTTATTTATCCCAATGTGCATCTAGGAACATTAGACCAATAACATTAGCAGTGCTGATGTATTATCTTAATACACCATCCTTATTTCACAGAAACAAAGATACAGTGCCTTGCAAAAGTATTCGGCTCCCTTGAACTTTGCGACCTTTTGCCACATTTCAGGCTTCAAACATAAAGATATAAAACTGTAATTTTTTGTGAAGAATCAACAACAAGTGGGACACAATCATGAAGTGGAACGAAATTTATTGGATATTTCCAACTTTCTTAACAAATAAAAAACTGAAAAATTGGGCGTGCAAAATTATTCAGCCCCCTTAAGTTAATACTTTGTAGCGCCACCTTTTGCTGTGATTACAGCTGTACGTCGCTTGGGGTATGTCTCTATCAGTTTTGCACATCGAGAGACTGACATTTTTGCCCATTCCTCCTTGCAAAACAGCTCGAGCTCAGTGAGGTTGGATGGAGAGCGTTTGTGAACAGCAGTTTTCAGTTCTTTCTACAGATTCTCGATTGGATTCAGGTCTGGATTTTGACTTGGCCATTCTAACACCTGGATATGTTTATTTGTGAACCATTCCATTGTAGATTTTGCTTTATGTTTTGGATCATTGTCTTGTTGGAAGACAAATCTCCGTCCCAGTCTCAGGTCTTTTGCAGACTCCATCAGGTTTTCTTCCAAAATGGTCCTGTATTTGGCTCCATCCATCTTCCCATCAATTTTAACCATCTTCCCTGTCCCTGCTGAAGAAAAGCAGGCCTAAACCATGATGCTGCCACCACCATGTTTGACAGTGGGGAGGGTGTGTTCAGGGTGATGAGCTGTGTTGCTTTTACACCAAACATAACGTTTTGCATTGTTGCCAAAAAGTTCAATTTTGGTTTCATCTGACCAAAGCACCTTCTTCCACATGTTTGGTGTGTCTCTCATGTGGCTTGTGGCAAACATTAAACAACACTTTTTATGGATATCTTTAAGAAATGGCTTTCTTCTTGCCACTCTTCCATAAAGGCCAGATTTGTGCAGTATACGACTGATTGTTGTCCTATGGACAGAGTCTCCCACCTCAGCTGTAGATCTCTGCAGTTCATCCAGTGTGATCATGGGCCTCTTGGCTGCATCTCTGATCAGTCTTCTCCTTGTATGAGCTAAAAGTTTAGAGCGAGGGCCAGGTCTTCGTAGATTTGCAGTGGTCTGATACTCCTTCCATTTCAATATTATCGCTTGCACAGTGCTCCATGGGATGTTTAAAGCTTGGGAAATCTTTTTGTATCCAAATCCAGCTTTAAACTTCTCCACAACAGTATCTCGGACCTGCCTGGTGTGTTCCTTGTTCTTCATGATGCTCTCTGTGCTTTAAACTGACCTCTGAGACTATCACAGTGCAGGTGCATTTATACGGAGACTTGATTACACACAGGTCGATTCTTTTTATCATCATTAGTCATTTAGGTCAACATTGGATCATTCAGAGATCCTCACTGAATTTCTGGAGAGAGTTTGCTGCACTGAAAGTAAAAGGGCTGAATAATTTTGCACAGCCAATTTCTCAGTTTTTTATTTGTTAACAAAGTTTGAAATATCCAATAAATTTTGTTCCACTTCATGATTGTGTCCCACTTGTTGTTGATTCTTCACAAAAAATCACAGTTTTATATCTTTATGTTTGAAGCCTTAAATGTGGCAAAAGGTCACAAAGTTCAAGGGGGCCGAATACTTTCGCAAGGCACTGTAATTAGCAATGGTTAACAGTCCATAAAGTTCACACAGCCGGTGCTCATCAAAGGTGTTTGAGTTCTTATGAGTACAAATAATGTGCTCCTCCACCACACTGTTCGTGCTCCCCCTCTAAGGCAATGGACACTCACCAGACTAAAGATGATAAGCACCTTTGAATTTATTAAATTTTTCTCTCCAGTCCACTCCGCTTTCACTCCACCAAGCACCTTTCACTTGATTAGACCCTTGCTCTCCAAGGTTCACTTCTCCAGGTGTACCTTCACAACTTGGAGAGAAAAATTCAAAGGCGCTTATTATCTTTAGTCTGGCGGGCCCCTGGAGGTGCAAATTAGGTTGTGAAGGTACACCTTGAGAAGTGAACCTCGGAGAGCAGGGGTCTAATCAAGTGAAAGGTGCTTGGGGGAGTGAAAGCAGAGTGGATTGGAGAGAAAAATTCAAAGGCGCTTATTATCTTTAGTCTGGTGTGTGTCCATTGTCAGAGGGGCGGGGGGGCACGAACGGCGTGGTGGAGGAGCACATTATTTGTACTCATAGAAAATCAAACACCTTTGATAAGCACCGGCTGTGTGAACTTTATGAACTGCTAACCATTGATAATTATCTTTGTTTCTGTGAAATAAGGATGGTGTATTAAGATAATACATCAGCTCTGCTAATGTTATTGGTCTAATGTTCCCAGATGCACATTGGGATAAATAACATCTTTACTACATATATGTTCATTGATTGCTTATAGTAGCTGCTACAATATTTTAACTAAAAGCTTTTGGGGTGAGTCGTGTAGATTCACTTAATTTGAGTACTGGGTGAGTGTTTGCAGGTGTTCTCATTAGCAACCACTAATATTTGAGTTAATTAGCATGTTAATGATAACATTGTCTAGATGGAATTAGCCACGAGTCAGCTGTACCTCGTTATCTAACCATAGTGTGATGTTTTGGGTAAATATTTGAGTCATTGTTCATGTAGTGACTGATATACTTCTCTAGTGTATAAAAAGTCTGTTTCTTGTTCAATAACGTTTCTTTTTTCTATACAAGCTAAATTCAGGCTCATTTTGTATGGGGGCGCTGTAATACCTATGTTCAAACTGGAGGCAGCGGTATTCTGAGGGAAGCCCACAAGCACAACGTGGGTTGCGGTTCCTTTACAATGCCCATATCTTTTTTCATACCAGAAGTAATAAACTGCAGTTATGATTTGCTTCAAGACACATCAGTTTATATTTACATTGTTTTAACAATCAAAAGGCTATACCCTTTTTTTACCTCTTGTTTGATACATTATTTTTCTCAGTAATTTCGCCTGAGTCCCAATAGTTTAACCAACCAGATGATAATCCTCTATGCCCTCTGAATACAATATGAATGCTTGATTAAAGCTTACTTTGTTAAAATTATCTTTGTTCTGTAGCATATTGAGTTAGGTAATGGTATGTATTTTATAACAGAATGCAGAGCATCTTTGCTCAGTTACTGCATATATTACCTAATTGTTTTATTGGAACCTACCTCACAGTTGGTGTCTGGTTTCAAGCTGCCAAGCTTCCAGGAAATAGCTTTTTTCCCCTGTCTGATTTGTAATGTTGGCTACTCTGCCTTCCAATTAAAGATACACAAATATCTAAAACATGTGCATAAAAATCACTTTAATGTATTTTTTAAAGTTTACCAGTTTCCGTGCTTATGCACATACACTTCAATCATTGTAGGAATATTGACATATACACAGCTGGATTTGAGTTCTTACACAAAAGAGGTAGTTCCATCCGCAATACACATTTGATAATAGGGTTACATAATATATAAAAATTACACACTAGACAGTATTTACAACACAATGTACAGTATAAGTCCCCTGAAATGATATTTAAACATTACACATAAAATCATATTTACAATACAATGTACAAGTATAGAGTTAGCTTACCTCTACACTTTAGATCTGGTCATGCTGACTGTCGTGTGTCCAAACACAAACAGAGTGCACAGCTTGGAGAAAAAGCATTATAATCCCCTCTCCTTTCTGTATTGTGGCCACTCTAATGCTCCCTAATTGATCACTGTACCTAGCAAATGTTTATTGGGCACCATCTAAATGGAGGATAAAAAGAAGGCTGCTGTTCACCACCCATGTGATAAGGGAAAGTGAAAAGCCAGACCTTTGAAGTGGGAAACGATTTACAGTAACACCAACATCCCACTCAATAGTTTCAATATATTTCCATCTAACTAAAATATATTTCTAATTATAATATTACTAGACATTAAGCCCATTAAATTAACGGGTGCTAGAACATATGTGGTCAAACATTTGTAAAAACAGACTTGTTCCAGTAAAGGCCCGTACACACGTACCGATCGTCGGCATACAAACGTCGGTGGACGAAGGATCTGCCGATTGTACGTGTGTTAGTATGGTGCCTCCGACAGATGTCTGCGCACAATCCGCGGACAAAAGTCTTTCGTGCAAACATGAAAATATTTGTATGCCGACACCAGAACGGACGATTGTTCGCCTGTCAGTACACAATTCGGCCGACAGACCGCAGATTTGCAAGACTGGGCATGCTCAGAAAATAGAAAACACAGGGAAAGTTAACCATTACATGACATCACTTCTGCAGTCGGCAGACAAAATTCTTGTGCTGTCCTTGTGCTGTCTTTGCACTTTTCAGCAGACACCGACATCCCGGGGAGAAAAGAGGAACATTTGTAAGCCGACCATCGGTACGTGTGTACGGGGCTTAAGGCATACTTTGCTACTAAAGTCAGTTTGCTTATAAATGTCCCTTAAATAGCGTGTCTATGTTCTGCGATTTTTTTTTTTACAGTAATGCACCTACAGTCGCAGATTTCATTCAAGCGTGTTTTGCGTCTGCAGTCTTTCTATTTGCAAATGTCCCGTTCAAAACGTGTCTTTACTTTCCATTTTTTTGTAAGGTTTCGCAATCACACTCGCAGATTTTCTGTAGGCGTACTTTGCTACTAAAGTCAGTTTGCTTATAAATGTCCCTTTAATAGCGTGTCTATGTTTTGCATTTTTTTTTTTTTTTTACAGTAATGCACTTACAGTGGTAGATTTCAATCAGGCAATGTCCCTTTAACAGCGTTTCTACAGTCGCAGATTTGCTTTGCTGAGTGTAACAGGATTTTTCCTCTGTTTAAATGATCCTTTTCCTGACAGCAACAGCTTTTTTCCTTGGCTCTATTCGCTTTTTTCACCACAATAATTACAGTCAAAGGGTTTGCCAAGTATAAGTTTCCTCATGCAATTCCAAGTATAAGTTCCCTCATACAATGTCCTTTTAACCGCTTGCCGACCGCCGCACGACTATTTACTGCTGCGGTCAGCCCCTCACAGGCAAAGTGACTTAGTACTACGTCGCTTGCCTGTGAGGCTCTAGGGAGCGAGCGCGCGCTGCCGGAGGCGCGCTCCCGCTCCCACTCTCTCACGGACCCCCCGGCCCGATATCCGCCGGTCACTCGCAATCGTCGGTTACACTGGGAGAAAGGCAGGCGGCTAATGTAAACAAAGCCGCCTGTCAATCTCCCCTGTGTAACAGCACAGATCATACGGTCCTGCTATGTAGGACTGTTGATCTCTGCTGTTACACACACAGCCACATCCAATCACAGCTAGAATCACGCCCCTAGGGACACACTTAACCCCTCCCTCTCCAATAAAGTTAACCCCTTCCCTGCCAGTGTCATTTTTACAGTAACGGTGCATATGTATAGCACTGATTACTGTAGTAATGTCACTGGTAACCCCAAAAGTGTCTAAAATGTCAGTCAAGGCTCCGATCTGTCCGCTGCAATGTCGCAGTCCCGCAAAAAAAAACGCAGATCGCCGCCATTACTCGTTAAAAAAACAAAACAATTGACAAAAATCTTTCCCTTAGTTAATAAACGCAATAAATTTTGCGCAAACCAATCAAAATACGCTTTTTGTGATTTTTTTTACTAAACATATGTAGCAGAAAACAAATTGGCCTAAAATGTTAAATAATTTCGATTTTTACATTTTTTGGGGGGAATTTCATATAAAAAAAATGTGAACAATTTTTTTGTTTATAGCGCATGATCAAAAAATCGCACAGGTGATCAAATACCACCAAAATAAATCTCTGTTTGTGGGGAAAAAAAGGACGTCAAATTTGTTTGGGTACAGCGTCGCACAAACGCCCAATTGTCAGTTAAAGTCACGCAGTGCCGAATTGCAAAATAGGCCCTGGTCAGGAAGGGGGTAAAATCTTCTGGGGCTTAAGTGGTTAATATCTTTAAGTCTCTCCCTCATCAGCCTCCTTGTCCGACCTGTCATGCACTGTGCACTGCGTCCCTGTTGCTCTAGCAATCCAATCTAGTGTCCCCATCGCAGTGCCTCCTTACATCAGTGTCTCCATTGGAGTGCTCCCTTACATTAGTGTCCCCATCGGAGTGCCTCCTTACATCAGTGTCCCCATTGGAATGCCTCCTTACATCAGTGTCCCCATTGGAATGCCTCCTTACATCAGTGTCCCCATTGGAGTGCTCTCTTACATTAGTGTCCCCATCGGAGTGCCTCCTTACATCAGTGTCCCCATCGGAGTGCCTCCTTACATCAGTGTCCCCACTGGAGAGTGCTCCCTTACATCAGTGTCCCCATCGGAGTGCCTCCTTACATCAGTGTCCCCACTGGAGAGTGCTCCCTTACATCAGTGTCCCCACTGGAGAGTGCTCCCTTACATCAGTGTCCCCATTGGAGTGCTCCCTTACATCAGTGTCCCCATCGGAGTGCTCCCTTACATCAGTGTCCCCATCGGAGTGCCTCCTTACATCAGTGTCCCCATCAGAGTGCCTCCTTACATCAGTGTCCCCATCGGAGTGCCTCCTTACATCAGTGTCCCCATCTGAGTGCCTCCTTACATCAGTGTCCCCATCGGAGTGCCTCCTTACATCAGTGTCCCTTTATGTGTCTGGGTCAGAGTTCCCCTGTATGAGCCCCAGTTAAAGTGCCCCTGGTCAGAGTCCCCCTTTCATAATGCAGTCGGAGTCCCCCTTTAATAATGCCGTCGGAGTCCCCCTTTAATAATGTCGTTGGAGTCCCCCTTAATAATGCAGTCGGAGTCCCCCTTAATAATGCGGTCGGAGCCCCCCTTTAATAATGCGCTCGGAGTCCCCCTTTAAAAATGCGGTCGGAGTCCCCCTTTAGTAATGCGGTCGGAGTCCCCCTTTAATAATGCCATCTGAGTCCCCCTTTAATAATGCAATCGGAGTCCCCTGTTAATAATGCGGTCGGAGTCCCCCTTTAATAATGCCGTCGGATTCCCCCTTTAATAATGCCGTCGGAGTCCCCCTTTAATAATGCCGTCAGAGTCCCTCTTTAATAATGCCGTCGGAGTCCCCCTTAATAATGCCGTCGGAGTCCCCCTTTAATAATGCCGTCAGAGTCCCTCTTTAATAATGCCGTCGGAGTCCCCCTTAATAATGCCGTCGGAGTCCCCCTTAATAATGCCGTCGGAGCCCCCCTTAATAAAGCCGTCGGAGTCCCCCTTTAATAATGCCGTCGGAGTCCCCCTTTAATAATTCCGTCGGAGTTTAATGTGCTCCGATAAGAGCTGTGTTTGTGTTCTCTAATCAGACAACATTCCTATATATATATATATATATATATATATATATATATATATATATATATATATATATATATAATATCCACAGTACAATATGTCAGCTTCACAGAGTAATGAGACGACTCCTACTCTCTCTCTCTCTACTTATCTGCTATGTAACCCCGATGGTGTACACAGAGCCTATGTGTGCTGTTGAGCAGATAACTTCTACTGTCTGATTGGTAGGTGGGAGAGGTTTATAGAAATTACCAACAGAACTGCAGAGCTGATCACATGCTGAAGTGTAATGCTGTATTTATTCTTTTCTAATATATATATATTGTGCAGAATGAAATGTAAATAAAGTCTTTAATATATATGTGCATTATGAAGTACATTGAATACAACATTTAAATGGCTTTTATTATTCATGACAAAATTCATCACCGTAACGTGAAAAGGCAGTTGTTATGGGCTGGCAGCAGTGACTGCCAGCTATTTACTCAGATGCGGCTGTGGGTTGCCACCAATAGATTGGGAAGTCCTGCCCTAACAGACTGAAGTAGGGTGGGGCGAAGCCACTGCACTTCCAACGGCTGTCTGTGGGGCACATGCGCAGTAGCGCAATCCCACGGACACTGGACGCAGAGACACTTGGATTTTATTATTATAGATTTACAGCTGTTAATGGAGATTTCACATAAACACATTATCCAACAGTGAAACTAGGTGACACCTAAAATAATGGTTTATGTGTAATCTTTTATTCAGATTTTTTCTTGTATTATGAGAAAAAAAAAAAAAAAAAACACGCTTTGGAAAGGCTCCTAAAACTCTCCATCACTACAGTTTACCTTTCTAGATCTTAGTATCTGTAGTTCATCACTTGTTCTGAATGTAATAAGCCCATAATACTATTAAAAGACAAAACCCCAACAAATTGAGGATCTTGATTCTCAACAGTCTAACAATAATATTATCATTATTATTATTATTAATAATAATAAAATTATATAATGCATATTTAACCTTGTTGCACTTGCTTCTTAAACATCCTTCCATGTCAGTTTCATTTGGTACAGTGCATTCAGTAAAGGTATTTGGATCAGCTTTCCTAGCTTTTCGAAAATATACTTTATTATTATGGGCACTAAAATAATAAAAGAAAAATCAGGCTTCCTAAAGGAGCAATTTTTTTTAAGACATACTCATTCACAATGAATCTTATCTTGAAATTCAGAGTATTATGGACCTTTGTTTTAAAATTGCTATAGATGTACTGTGACATAATCATGAGACCTTTTTACATTGCCACATTAACAATTTAGATGGGTATTACCTTAAGCCCCATTTCTCTGGTTCCACAACACCCTCATTCATAATCCATTGTCATATGCCTGCAGCTCTGCCATGCCTTCTGCTGTTTACCACTGTGTGTGTGTGTATGACCCTTCAAGTCTCCATTGGGGATCTTCTTGCAATTGCAACTCACCACTAAAAACTGTTACTGGAATCTGTGCCCAGTTCTACAAACCTTGATGGGCTAAAGTCTTGTGGCTGGTGCCACACATTTGTGCAAATAGTTCCGCCCTTGGCTACTGTGTTTAATTACTATATGAGTCATGCCTTTAGTAGGCTAAGGAAGATGTCCCAGAGCCAACAAAATAACTTATTAAAAAAAATGACCACATATGATGTCTGACACATATTAGGACTGTAGAGAGGACTTTGTATAACATGTACAAAGGAAAAAGTTGCATGACTGTTGTCATAGTTGGCAATAGCTAAATGACATAAGGAAGCATCAATAATAATAATAACAATAAAATAATTCTTCAATGTTGGAAGGAGAGGAAACATTTTTCTAAAATGTATCCAAACACAAACTACTTCTAAAATTTGCCTAAACACAAACTGCTTCTATATATTCTATAGATATATATTCTATATTGCAAATGTGCAATGTTCTTCATATAATATTCTTCATACTCCCCTCTTTCTTTATTTTTTGTTTCACCATAGCAAAACCCAACCACGGGAAAATCACTCAGGAAGAATAAGGGTGATACAAGAAAGAAAGAAAAAGATGAATAGAAGAAAAAAACAAAACAAAAAAAAGTAGATTTAAAGTGTTTGTTACCCCAGCATTTCAAATTCCTGATATGTGCCTGCTGTACCATGTACTTGAATGACAAGGTATCCTGTCCTCTTTGTATTGCTTTATGTGAAATCCCAGGTGTTCCTGCCAATCCCTTGTCCATGGTTCAGGTGGATGCACAGTAGTATCGTTACGCCGAGGACCGGTGTGTGGCTTCCAGCTGTCTGCGGGCTCCATTGAAGAGCTCCGGGACATCCAGACCTTACACCAGCCATCAAGAGGGTTGTGGCTATAAAAGACATGCCCTTTTTATCTGCTACTATGTGAGTGCATTCTTTTAAAGTTTTAATCTTTACAATAAATTGGATTACACTAGGGCGGTCATGAATTCTCCTTTTTGTGTTGTTTCAGTATCTACTCTATATACATACACCTGCTTTATATGTAAATACTTTTTTTTTTATCTCACTGAACCTGAAAAATATAACATATTGAGATTACCCTTTTCTTTAACACACAAAGAAACCAAACAATACCACATTGTTACATTTACATTGGTATATGGTTAGTTTCATCCACACTTTGATCTGGTGAAAATAGAAATACTTAGACCAAAGACATCTGAATCACATATTAGATTCATCCCCTGTTTCTACATTGCTTATCAAGTTTTGTTCCCAGTAGGGTGGAGTCCTAGCAGATAACATAGATAGATTGGGCCTCCCTCTTATATTTTCTGTTTGAATGGAACAGACTGTTTTCTGTGGAACCTTAACAATTTGATCCAAAGATTGTTTTATTTAATTCAGTTCTTTCCTACGCTGAATCACATCTGCATGGCATGCTTCATATTTTACCTTGACAGCATATTATGATGTTTTCATCATTTTATTATTTTTTTCCCATTTACTAATATTAGACCTCAGTAATTCCATCTAATTTTTAAGAGAGTTAATTGTGATATTTAACTCAAGTTCCTTCAGAACTGATATCCTGTGCTGTAATCTAATTTCACTTTTTCATGGCACTTTTACATGTAATGTGAAACATGAGGCTATTTGCCTATGACTAGGGTTGAGCGGACACCTAGATGTCCGTGTTCGACGGGTTCGGCCGAACTTTAAAAAAAAGTCCGGGTCCGTGTCCCGGACTTTTACCGAACTTTTCCCGGACACCGAACCCCATTGAAGTCAATGGGGACCCAAACTTTAAGGCACTAAAATGGCTCTAAAACACCAAAGGAAAGTGCTGCAAATGGCAGCAAAACGTAATTAAGAGCATGGCAAGTGCTCTGCAAACAAATGTGGATAGGGAAATAACTTAAAACAACAACAAAAAAACAGAAAAATAAAACAATGTTCTTCTTCATCTCTGAAGGACGAGGCCCATATGGAGTAGGAGGGAGGTTGAGGTGGTGGTGGATGTGGCGGTGACATAGGCATGCGCACAGGGTGTGCCGGGTGTGCCTGGGCACACCCTAATCACCTAGGGCACATAGCATTGCCAGTGAGGAGATGGGAAAGATCTCCCTCGGACCTGCTCTGCTCTATTTCTCTTTGCCTACAGGTACATGGCCCCGATACATTACTCTCCCTGCTGGCAAACACATGCATGTGTATTTCAACTTTGGGGTGCACACCTTAATGCAATAGGCTGCGCACACCTATGGGTGGTGTAGGTGGAAGCGGCGGTGGAGGAGGACCAGGGCCGGATTAGGAGCATCATGGGCTTGGTGCTGAGGATTTTGAAGGGCCTTAAGGGCCGTGCCTTGCCATGCACCCAGAGGAGGAAGGGTGCAGCCATGCATGCCTAATTCAACATGGGATGCTGTCTCTGAAGCCCATAAACACATCCATGCATCGGCAACTGTCCCTCCTTGTCCGGCCTTCGCGCTGTGTGGGGAGGTTCTGAGGGTGCTGCCTGGGGAAGCGAGCATAGAAGCCAGACTTCTGTGTTTACAAGTGACAGAAGAGCGGTAACAGTGAATATGGCCAACCCGGGGCCTATATAAAAGGTAGGGGCCTGGAGCTGCAGCTCCAATAGCCCCTACGTTAATCTGGCCCTGAGGAGGAGGACGAGGTAGGCAACACTGCTTCTTTTCACAAATTTTAAATGAGGGTACACCCCAAAAGAGTGAGAAAGAGCAAAAATGGAACAATGGGTGGGTAAGGTCGGTATCCATTGCTATTCTGCACAAGGTACGGAAAAGTCCCGTGGAATCCATGCCTGGTTCATTTTAATGAACGTGAGCTTGTCCACATTGTCTCTGGACAGGCGGCTGCGCTTGTCTGTTATAACGCCCCCAGCCGTGCTAAATACCCGTTCAGATAATACACTGGCTGCAGGGCACGCCAGCACCTCCAAGGCGTAAAGGGCAAGCTCAGGCCATGTGCCCAATTTGGAGACCCAGAAGTTGAAGGGAGCAGACCCCTCATTCACTACATGTAGGCGTGTGCACACATACTGCTCCACCATGTTGGTAAAATGCTGCCTCCTGCTAAGACGTTCCATCTGAGCTGCTGGTGCTGCTGTTTGTTGTGGCGTGCTGACAAAGCTTTTCCACATTTCGGCCATGCTAACCCTGCCTTCTGAGGTGCTGGCGGTGCCCTGGTTGCGTTGGCGACCTCCTCCTCCTCCTCCTCCTCCTCCTCTGCCTTGTGCTTCCACTCCGGCCCCGCTGTCAGATGGGAATGCCAGCAGCATGGCGTCTACCAGCGTGCGCTTGTACTCGCGCATCTTGCGATCGCGCTCCAGTGAGTGAATTAAGGACGGTACGTTGTCCTTGTAACGGGGATCCAGCAGCGTGGCCACCCAGTAATCAGCACAAGTTAGAATGTGGGCAACTAGGGCGGTCGTTGTGGAGACACTGCAGCATGTAATCGCTCATGTGTGCCAGGCTGCCCAGAGGCAACGAAAGGCTGTCCTCTGTGGGAGGTGTATCGTCCGTGTCCTCTGTATCCCCCCAGCCACGCACCAGTGATGGCCATGAGCTGGCCTGGGTGCCACCCTGCTGTGAACATGGTTCCATCTCCTCCTCATCCTCCTCATCCTCCAGAACTGTGCCCCTGCTGGACAATTGTGTCCCTGGCGTTTGTGTGTGCAGGAACCCACCCTCGGAGCCCCTTGCGAATGACTGCCCTGAAAGCCTTGGAAATGTTACTTCTTCATCCTCCTCCTCATCCTGTGCCACATCCTCTTCCATCATCGCCCGAATTGTTTTTTCAAGGAGGCATAGAAGTGGGATAGTTAAGCTGAGAACGGCGTCATTGCCACTGGCCATGTTGGTGGAGTACTCAAAACAGCACAACAAGGCACACAGGTCTCGCATGGAGGCCCAGTTATTGGTGGTGAAGTGGTGCTGTTCCGCAGAGCGACTCACGCGTGCGTGCTGCAGCTGAAACTCCACTATGGCCTGCTGCTGCTCGCACAGTCTTTCCAGCATGTGCAAGGTGGAGTTCCACCTTGTGGGCACGTCACATATGAGGCGGTGAGCGGGAAGGCCGAAGTTACGCTGCAGCGCTGCCAGGCGAGCAGCAGCAGGGTGAGAACGCCGAAAGTGCGCACAAACGGCCCGCACTTTCTGCAGCAGCTCTGACATATCGGGGTAGTTTTTAAGGAACCTCTGCACCACCAAATTCAGCACATGCGCCAGGCAAGGGATGTGCGTCAAACCGGCTAGGCCCAGAGCTGCTATGAGATTTCGCCCAGCCTGGGCTTGAGGCTCGCTGGCAGCAACCACTCATTTGTCTGCTGTTCCATGCTCCTCCACAACTCCTGCGCGGTGTGTGGTTTGTCCCCCAAACAGGCAAGTTGTAAAACTGCCTGCTGTCGTTTACCCCTGGCCGTGCTGAAGTTGGTGGTGAAGGTGTTACGCTGTCCGGATGAGGAGGCGGTAGAGGATGAGGAAGCAGAGTAGGAGGAGTTAGGAACAGGAGGCAAACTGAAGCGCCCTGCAATCCTCGGTGGTGGAAGGACATGCGCCAAATTGCTATCCGCCTCAGGCCCATCCGCCACTGCATTTACCCAGTGTGCCGTTAGGGAGATATAACGCCCCTGACCGTGCTTACTGGTCCACGTATCGGTAGTTCACTGCACCCCAAAAAGATTGTGTTCACTGCACCCCAAAAAGGGTTTTGTTCACTGCACCCCAAAAAGGATGTTGTTCACTGCACCCCAAAAAGGATTTTGTTCACTCCACCCCAAAAAGATTGTGTTCACTGCACCCCACAAAGATTGTATTCACTGCACCCCAAAAAGGATTTTGTTCACTGCACCCCAAAAAGATTGTGTTCACTGCACCCCACAAAGATTGTGTTCACTGCACCCCAAAAAGGATGTTGTTCACTGCACCCCAAAAAGATTGTGTTCACTGCAGCCCAAAAAGATTGTGTTCACTGCAGCTCACACACAGAAAAATGGATGTGGATCACTGACACCTGCCTATCTCCTATCCCACACCACACAGCAATATCGATTGTAGTTTGTAGAACACAGTTTCCCTAAAATTCAGCAGCAGCCTCTCCCTAACAGGATTGAGAAGAGATCGTAGATCGGGACTAAGTGCAGACCCCACACAGCAATATCGATTGTAGTTTGTAGAACACTCTGACCCTAAAATTCAGCAGCAGCCTCTCCCTAACAGGATTGAGAAGAGATCGTAGATCAGGATTGAGTGCAGACCCCACCCCCCACACAGCAATATCGATTGTAGTTTGTAGAAGACACTGACCCTATAATTCAGCAGACTCTATCCCTAAAATGCCTACAACTCGCCCTGCCTAAACACTCCGACCTGTCCCTCAATTCTATCCGGACACAAATGGTTTTTTCCTGCCTGTCTTTCCCAAATCAGCAGCCAGCACGTTGATGTGTGCTCTGTCCCTGATCTAAGCAGCAGAATGAAGACGCTGCGGCTGCCTGGAACTTATAAAGACTTGGTCACATGCTTCAGACGGCCAATCACAGCTACTGAGACATTTGCAGGCATGGCTGGGATGGCTTAAGGCACACCAGTTAAACGATTGTTGATTGGCTGTTGAAAGCCCGCCATGAAAAAGAGCACCAAAGCATGCAAAACCCGGAAATAAAACGACCGAACACGGATTTTTACCCGAACATACAGTAAAGTGTCCGTGTCCGTGTTCGGGTACAAAAAATCCAATTATTCGGTACGAACACGAATAATACAGTCCGTGTTCGCTCAACACTACCTATGACTAGTGACTGGGTAGTCATGTCTTTTGATCTTATCTTTGAAGGCATTGTAATTGTGATGGTGCCTTTTTCTGTTTGAAAAGGCCTCGTTGAAACATGGCCAACATTCCAGGAATACGAAAACATTTATGGACAGATGGAGCCAATTTATGACATACTCCCTCCCTTCGGAGGACATCTCCCTCCACATGCTGTCTTTTCTGTTCAACAGCTCCGAAGACCTAGCAAATGCCCTGAATACCCTGATGCTGGTGAATAAAACTTCTACAATCGTCCACAGCTCCACAGATCCCCTGATACATTCCAACAACACCCCCCTCTTTCTCTCTCAACTTGCTACTTCATCTCTATACTAGGGATGATCGAACTTTTGAAAAGTTCGGTTCGGCCAGAACATCCGAACTTCCCGAAAGTTCAGCCCGGATTTCAGAACCCCATTGAAATCAATGGGACCCGAACTTCGGTAATCAAAAAACACAATTTTTAAGCCCTAAAACCCAATAAATGCCCCTAAAAAGTGCCTAGGGTTCTGGGTCATGCCCCATTAACTATTAATCACACAAAAAAAGTTCTTAAAAATTGTCATTTTTGATAAAAAAGCCAATTATTGAAAAAAAAAAAAGAGAGAGATTTTTTGATTTTTACTTTGGATTTCGTATCTGGGGGGTCTAAAAAGTGTACATGTGAAGTTTCAGCTCTGTAGCATGTCCAGAACCATTAAAAAAAAAAGATAATTTTTCAGTAGAACAGGGATGTGGGACCCTCCTTTAACACCTATATGATCTTTTTTCTGGTTCTGGACATGCTACAGAGCTGAAATTTCACAGGTACACCTTTTAGACCCCCCAGACACTAAATCACACAAAAAAGTTCTTAAAAACTGTCATTTTTAATAAAAAAGCCAATTATTGAAAAATTAAAAAAAAAAAAGAGATTCGCTGCTGTAACACCTTGCCGGTTTAATAGCAGGCATTTTTTTGGGTTCTTTTCAGTCAGGAAAAACATCTGAACTTGTGTATAGTGGTACTGTGCACAAGTTCTGATGTTTTGCCTGCCTCCAAAAACCCCCAAAAAATGCGTGCAAAAACACACCTGGGCATTTTTTTTTGACCCTAGCGTTTTTTTTGGCATTTTTTGGGGTTTTTGGAGGCAGGCAAAACATCAGAACTTGTGTATAGTGGTGTATATACACACATACATATATTTATATACACACCTAGACATATATAGGTGTGATAGTAGCAGAAATATATGCTTGCGCTAATGAAATCATTTACAGTAATATATTTCTGCTACTATCACACCTATATATGGCTAGGTGTCTATATACATATAATTATGTGTGTATATATACCACTATACACAAGTTAAGATGTTTTGCCTGCCGGGGCGGAGCCGGCAGCCAGAGCGGATGGCCGTGTGATTCCATCGCTCTGTCTCAGCGGGCTAAATTAAGCAGCACACAGCGTACTTTCAGCTCCTTCAACCTGCCACATCCCTTCCCGAGACTCCGGAGGACAAGATGTCGCAAACAGGCAAGAGAAAGCAAAAGGATCGGCCGAAGAAACTGACCGAATTCTTCTCTCCAGCCGCAGGCCGTTCCTCCCAAGATGGCGCCGGCGCCTGGTCCCGCGCCAGCACCTCGGCGAACACAGCTGCCGATCGGACCTCACAGGCATCGGAGGAGGTAGGAGATAATCACATCCTGACACAGCAGGAACGTCCATCCCCTTTCACAAGCCCTCTAAAACAACGTAGAAAGCTGACAGAGAATGGGGAAGAGCAAGGTCAGGAGGACTCCTTCCTTGAGGAGGGGGAGGCTATGGAGCAGACCATCTCGTATGGGCAGCAGCTAGACTCATACCCCACAACTGGCCAAGCTATCACTGATACAGCCATGAAGGAGATGATGAGAACTCTCAGGGGGGCACTTCAGCAGGACATGAATGCCTTCATGAAAAGCACTAACAGACAGATTGATAAGCTGGGGGACAGAGTGGATTACACAGAACGCAAAATGGGAGACTTTACAGCAGCACATAACGATCTGGTGGACGCTCACTTTGAGTTAGAGGAGGAGCTTAAACAACTGAAATTGAAAGTGGCGGACATAGAGAACAGATCCCGCAGGAACAACGTAAAATTCAGGGGGGTCCCGGAATCTGTTAAGCCTGCGGAGCTATCTTCTTACTTGCAACACCTTATGCAAACTGCACTTCCCTCCCTGACTCCATCGGACCTCATCATTGACAGAGCGCATAGACTGCCCAAACCGTCCTACATACCAGAAGCGGTCCCTAGAGATGTGATAGCTCGCATACATTTTTACCACGTAAAAGACCAGCTTATGCGTTTCTCAAGACAACACCCAGCTCTCCCAGACCCGTTCGCTGGCATCTCCCTATTCACGGATCTGTCTCAAGCTACCCTGGCGGCCAGACACACCTTGTTGCCTATCACAAAAATTCTCAGAAATCATAAAGTCCTTTATAAATGGGGCTTCCCAGCCAAGATCACAGTGACTGTCAATAATGTATCGCACACCATCTCCTCCCTCCCTAAGGGGTTGGAACTCCTCCGACAATGGGGCTACCTTCCCCGCGAAGACGACCCGCCACCTCTACCTCAGCGTAGCCCTTCAAGCAGACCAACCACTTCCCATACTGCGGCTAAATGAGAACCCCTTATATGGGGTACATAACCACCCATATTCACCCTCCGGTGACTTCTACTGGCTTTTACGTCTTGCTTCCGGAGTCGCCCACTGGACCACACCTATGTTCTGGCAGGGCCACTGCACGCCCGCTGTGCGGTTCACTGGTTTTGTTCCCTCCCTTGGAACCGGTGCGGGATGACCCGCATACTTGTTGGAACTTTTCCTTTTTTGTTTCCTTTTATTTTTCTTTTGGTTTGGCCCCTTTTTGGGCTCTTGCAGTCTTTCTTCACTGAACCCCCCAGGTCTAGAACAACTTCCTTGAATACGGTTTTTCACACTGGACCTGGTCTTGGTCTCCTTACCCCCTTGATGGCTTCCCCTTCCCTCACCCTCCCCGGCACTTCCAATGTTATTTATGCCAGCATCTTCTTCCACCGCCATGTCCATTAGACTAATGTCACTAAATGTTAGAGGACTCAACAGCCCCTTGAAGCGTAAATCTCTATGGAAAACGGCTTTGGAACACAAATGCGACATCATTTGTGTCCAGGAAACCCACTTTGCGAAGGGCAAAGCCCCGAACTGCTCCCATCGGAAATTCCCGCATGTTTTTTCTGTGAATCATACTGCTAAAAGAAACGGGGTTTTGATAGCAATTAGAGATACTGTTTCTTTTAAGCTGATTGCCTCGGAAGAAGACTCTATAGGTAGAACCCTGCTATTGATTGCTGAGGTGAATGGTAAACTCTACACTATAGTAAATATCTACGCTCCAAACAAACATCCCTTGAAATTTGTGCGGAAAACCATCACATGGGCGAGGAAACTGGCTAAGGGAAATTTGATATTTTGTGGGGACTTCAACGCTGTCATGAATATAGACATGGACTGCTCTTCAGCGGGACGGAGGCGTAGACCTAACATGGGCCCCTTCTGTGTTGAGGAGAGGCTATATGATCCCTGGCGTTCTCTCCGCACCTCTGAAAGGGACTACTCCTTTTATTCTACAGTACATAATTAGTGTTGAGCGAACACGGACTGTATTATTCGTGTTCGTACCGAATAATTGGATTTTTTGTACCCGAACACGGACACGGACACTTTACTGTATGTTCGGGTAAAAATCCGTGTTCGGTCGTTTTATTTCCGGGTTTTGCATGCTTTGGCGCTCTTTTCATGGCGGGCTTTCAACAGCCAATCAACAATCGTTTAACTGGTGTGCCTTAAGCCATCCCAGCCATGCCTGCAAATGTCTCAGTAGCTGTGATTGGCCGTCTGAAGCATGTGACCAAGTCTTTATAAGTTCGAGGCAGCCGCAGCGGCGTCATTATGCTGCTTAGATTCAGGGACAGAGCACACATCAACGTGCTGGCTGCTGATTAGGGAAAGATAGGCAGGAAAAAACCATTTGTGTCCGGATAGAATTGAGGGACAGGTCGGAGTGTTTAGGCAGGGCGAGTTGTAGGCATTTTAGGGATAGAGTCTGCTGAATTATATAGGGTCAGTGTCTTCTACAAACTACAATCGATATTGCTGTGTGGGGGGTGGGGTCTGCACTCAATCCTGATCTACGATCTCTTCTCAATCCTGTTAGGGACAGAGTCTGCTGAATTTTAGGGAAACTGTGTTCTACAAACTACAATCGATATTGCTGTGTGGTGTGGGATTGGAGATAGGCAGGTGTCAGTGATCCACATCCATTTTTCTGTGTGTGAGCTGCAGTGAACACAATCTTTTTGGGCTGCAGTGAACACAATCTTTTTGGGCTGCAGTGAACACAATCTTTTTGGGCTGCAGTGAACACAATCTTTTTGGGCTGCAGTGAACACAATCTTTTTGGGCTGCAGTGAACACAATCTTTTTGGGGTGCAGTGAACAAAATCTTTTTGGGGTGCAGTGAACACAATCCTTTTTGGTGTGCAGTGAACACAATCTTTGTGGGGTGCAGTGAACAAAATCCTTTGTGGGGTGCAGTGAACACAATCTTTTTGGGGTGCAGTGAACAAAATCCTTTTTGGGGTGCAGTGAACAACATCCTTTTTGGGGTGCAGTGAACACAATCTTTTTGGGGTGCAGTGAACAAAATCCTTTGTGGGGTGCAGTGAACACAATCTTTTTGGGGTGCAGTGAACACAATCTTTTTGGGGTGGAGTGAACAACATCCTTTTTGGGGTGCAGTGAACAAAATCCTTTTTGGGGTGCAGTGAACAAAATCATTTTTGGGGTGCAGTGAACACAATCTTTTTGGGGTGCAGTGAACACAATCTTTGTGGGGTGCAGTGAACACAATCTTTTTGGGGTGGAGTGAACAACATCCTTTTTGGGGTGCAGTGAACAACATCCTTTTTGGGGTGCAGTGAACACAATCTTTTTGGGGTGCAGTGAACACAATCTTTGTGGGGTACAGTGAACAGAATCTTTGTGGGGTGCAGTGAACACAATCTTTGGGGGGTACAGTGAACACAATCTTTGTGAGGTGCAGTGAACACAATCTTTGTGGGGTGCAGTGAACACAATCATTGTGGGGTGCAGTGAACTCAATCTTTGTGGGGTACAGTGAACACAATCTCATACTGAAGGTTTGAGGGTGCTGCCTGTTCCATACTCCCCCTACTCCTCATCTAGCCTTTTAGGGGTACAAACAATAGTAATTGGGGCCTAGTGTGGTTGTGTACGTGTGATATACATACACTTTTTTGGGATCATATTTTCTATTCCGCTATTTAATCGAAAACCTTTGGGGATCAGTTAAATTGGGGGATAGTCTGTGTTGGTACGTGTGAGAGAGATCCACCTTTCCAAGTTGTTGGGGTTCATCTCATACTTCTGAAGGTTTGAGGGTGCTGCCTGTTCCATACTCCCCCTACTCCTAGCCTTTTAGGGGTACAAACAATAGTAATTGGGGCCTAGTGTGGTTGTGTACGTGTGATATACATACACTTTTTTGGGATCATATTTTCTATTCCGCTATTTAATCAAAAACCTTTGGGGATCAGTTAAATTGGGGGATAGTCTGTGTTGGTACGTGTGAGAGAGATCCACCTTTCCAAGTTGTTGAGGTTCATCTCATACTTCTGAAGGTTTGAGGGTGCTGCCTGTTCCATACTCCCCCTACTCCTAGCCTTTTAGGGGTACAAACAATAGTAATTGGGGCCTAGTGTGGTTGTGTACGTGTGATATACATACACTTTTTTGGGATCATATTTTCTATTCCGCTATTTAATCAAAAACCTCTGGGGATCAGTTAAATTGGGGGATAGTCTGTGTTGGTACGTGTGAGAGAGATCCACCTTTCCAAGTTGTTGGGGTTCATCTCATACTTCTGAAGGTTTGAGGGTGCTGCCTGTTCCATACTCCCCCTACTCCTAGCCTTTTAGGGGTACAAACAATAGTAATTGGGGCCTAGTGTGGTTGTGTACGTGTGATATACATACACTTTTTTGGGATCATATTTTCTATTCCGCTATTTAATCAAAAACCTTTGGGGATCAGTTAAATTGGGGGATAGTCTGTGTTGGTACGTGTGAGAGAGATCCACCTTTCCAAGTTGTTGGGGTTCATCTCATACTTCTGAAGGTTTGAGGGTGCTGCCTGTTCCATACCCCCCCTACTCCTCATCTAGCCTTTTAGGGGTACAAACAATAGTAATTGGGGCCTAGTGTGGTTGTGTACGTGTGATATACATACACTTTTTTTGGATCATATTTTCTATTCCGCTATTTAATCAAAAACCTTTGGGGATCAGTTAAATTGGGGGATAGTCTGTGTCGGTACGTGTGAGAGAGATCCACCTTTCCAAGTTGTTGGGGTTCATCTCATACTTCTGAAGGTTTGAGGGTGCTGCCTGTTCCATACTCCCCCTACTCCTCATCTAGCCTTTTAGGGGTACAAACAATAGTAATTGGGGCCTAGTGTGGTTGTGTACGTGTGATATACATACACTTTTTTTGGATCATATTTTCTATTCCGCTATTTAATCAAAAACCTTTGGGGATCAGTTAAATTGGGGGATAGTCTGTGTTGGTACGTGTGAGAGAGATCCACCTTTCCAAGTTGTTGGGGTTCATCTCATACTTCTGAAGGTTTGAGGGTGCTGCCTGTTCCATACTCCCCCTACTCCTCATCTAGCCTTTTAGGGGTACAAACAATAGTAATTGGGGCCCAGTGTGGTTGTGTACGTGTGATATACATACACTTTTTTGGGATCATATTTTCTATTCCGCTATTTAATCAAAAACCTTTGGGGATCAGTTAAATTGGGGGATAGTCTGTGTCGGTACGTGTGAGAGAGATCCACCTTTCCAAGTTGTTGGGGTTCATCTCATACTTCTGAAGGTTTGAGGGTGCTGCCTGTTCCATACCCCCCCTACTCCTCATCTAGCCTTTTAGGGGTACAAACAATAGTAATTGGGGCCTAGTGTGGTTGTGTACGTGCGAGATACATACACTTTTTTTGATCATATTTCCTACTCCGCTATTCAATAAAAACCTTTGAGGATCAATTGAATTGCGGGATAGTCTGTGTCGGTACGTGTGAGAGAGATCCACCTTTCCAAGTTGTTGGGGTTCATCTCATACTTCTGAAGGTTTGAGGGTGCTGCCTGTTCCATACTCCCCCTACTCCTCATCTAGCCTTTTAGGGGTACAAACAATAGTAATTGGGGCCCAGTGTGGTTGTGTACGTGTGATATACATACACTTTTTTGGGATCATATTTTCTATTCCGCTATTTAATCAAAAACCTTTGGGGATCAGTTAAATTGGGGGATAGTCTGTGTCGGTACGTGTGAGAGAGATCCACCTTTCCAAGTTGTTGGGGTTCATCTCATACTTCTGAAGGTTTGAGGGTGCTGCCTGTTCCATACCCCCCCTACTCCTCATCTAGCCTTTTAGGGGTACAAACAATAGTAATTGGGGCCTAGTGTGGTTGTGTACGTGCGAGATACATACACTTTTTTTGATCATATTTCCTATTCCGCTATTCAATAAAAACCTTTGAGGATCAATTGAATTGCGGCATAGTCTGTGTCGGTACGTGTGAGAGAGATCCACCTTTCCAAGTTGTTGGGGTTCATCTCATACTTCTGAAGGTTTGAGGGTGCTGCCTGTTCCATACTCCCCCTACTCCTCATCTAGCCTTTTAGGGGTACAAACAATAGTAATTGGGGCCTAGTGTGGTTGTGTACGTGTGATATACATACACTTTTTTTGGATCATATTTTCTATTCCGCTATTTAATCAAAAACCTTTGGGGATCAGTTAAATTGGGGGATAGTCTGTGTTGGTACGTGTGAGAGAGATCCACCTTTCCAAGTTGTTGGGGTTCATCTCATACTTCTGAAGGTTTGAGGGTGCTGCCTGTTCCATACTCCCCCTACTCCTCATCTAGCCTTTTAGGGGTACAAACAATAGTAATTGGGGCCCAGTGTGGTTGTGTACGTGTGATATACATACACTTTTTTGGGATCATATTTTCTATTCCGCTATTTAATCAAAAACCTTTGGGGATCAGTTAAATTGGGGGATAGTCTGTGTCGGTACGTGTGAGAGAGATCCACCTTTCCAAGTTGTTGGGGTTCATCTCATACTTCTGAAGGTTTGAGGGTGCTGCCTGTTCCATACCCCCCCTACTCCTCATCTAGCCTTTTAGGGGTACAAACAATAGTAATTGGGGCCTAGTGTGGTTGTGTACGTGTGATATACATACACTTTTTTTGGATCATATTTTCTATTCCGCTATTTAATCAAAAACCTTTGGGGATCAGTTAAATTGGGGGATAGTCTGTGTCGGTACGTGTGAGAGAGATCCACCTTTCCAAGTTGTTGGGGTTCATCTCATACTTCTGAAGGTTTGAGGGTGCTGCCTGTTCCATACCCCCCCTACTCCTCATCTAGCCTTTTAGGGGTACAAACAATAGTAATTGGGGCCTAGTGTGGTTGTGTACGTGCGAGATACATACACTTTTTTTGATCATATTTCCTATTCCGCTATTCAATAAAAACCTTTGAGGATCAATTGAATTGCGGGATAGTCTGTGTCGGTACGTGTGAGAGAGATCCACCTTTCCAAGTTGTTGGGGTTCATCTCATACTTCTGAAGGTTTGAGGGTGCTGCCTGTTCCATACTCCCCCTACTCCTCATCTAGCCTTTTAGGGGTACAAACAATAGTAATTGGGGCCCAGTGTGGTTGTGTACGTGTGATATACATACACTTTTTTTGGATCATATTTTCTATTCCGCTATTTAATTTAACTGGGCCTCCATGCGAGACCTGTGTGCCTTGTTGCGCTGTTTTGAGTACTCCACCAACATGGCCAGTGGCAATGACGCCGTTCTCAGCTTAACTATCCCACTTCCATGCCTCCTTGAAAAAACAATTCGGGCGATGATGGAAGAGGATGTGGCACAGGATGAGGAGGAGGAGGAGGATGAAGAGGTAACATTTCCAAGGCTTTCAGGGCAGTCATTCGCAAGGGGCTCCGAGGGTGGGTTCCTGCACACGCAAACGCCAGGGACGCAATTGTCCAGCAGGGGCACAGTTCTGGAGGATGAGGAGGATGAGGAGGAGGAGGAGCTGGAGGAGGAGATGGAACCATGTTCACAGCAGGGTGGCACCCAGGCCAGCTCATGGCCATCACTGGTGCGTGGCTGGGGGGATACAGAGGACACGGACGATACACCTCCCACAGAGGACAGCCTTTCGTTGCCTCTGGGCAGCCTGGCACACATGAGCGATTACATGCTGCAGTGTCTCCACAACGACCGCCGAGTTGCCCACATTCTAACTTGTGCTGATTACTGGGTGGCCACGCTGCTGGATCCCCGTTACAAGGACAACGTACCGTCCTTAATTCACTCACTGGAGCGCGATCGCAAGATGCGCGAGTACAAGCGCACGCTGGTAGACGCCATGCTGCTGGCATTCCCATCTGACAGCGGGGCCACAGTGGAAGCACAAGGCAGAGGAGGAGGAGGAGGAGGTCGCCAACGCAACCAGGGCACCGCCAGCACCTCAGAAGGCAGGGTTAGCATGGCCGAAATGTGGAAAAGCTTTGTCAGCACGCCACAACAAACAGCAGCACCAGCAGCTCAGATGGAACGTCTTAGCAGGAGGCAGCATTTTACCAACATGGTGGAGCAGTATGTGTGCACACGCCTACATGTAGTGAATGACGGGTCTGCCCCCTTCAACTTCTGGGTCTCCAAATTGGGCACATGGCTTGAGCTTGCCCTTTACGCCTTGGAGGTGCTGGCGTGCCCTGCAGCCAGTGTATTATCTGAACGGGTATTTAGCACGGCTGGGGGCGTTATAACAGACAAGCGCAGCCGCCTGTCCAGAGACAATGTGGACAAGCTCACGTTCATTAAAATGAACCAGGCATGGATCCCACGGGACTTTTCCGTACCTTATGCAGAATAGCAATGGATACCGACCTTACCCACCCATTGTTCCATTTTTGCTCTTTCTCACTCTTTTGGGGTGTACCCTCATTTAAAATTTTTGAAAAGAAGCAGTGTTGGCTACCTCGTCCTCCTCCTCAGGGCCAGATTAATGTAGGGGCTATTGGAGCTGCAGCTCCAGGCCCCTACCTTTTATATAGGCCCCGGGTTGGCCATATTCACTGTTACCGCTCTTCTGTCACTTGTAAACACAGAAGTCTGGCTTCTATGCTCGCTTCCCCAGGCAGCACCCTCAGAACCTCCCCACACAGCGTGAAGGCCGGACAAGGAGGGACAGTTGGCGATGCATGGATGTGTTTATGGGCTTCAGAGACAGCATCCCATGTTGAATTAGGCATGCATGGCTGCACCCTTCCTCCTCTGGGTGCATGGCAAGGCACGGCCCTTAAGGCCCTTCAAAATCCTCAGCACCAAGCCCATGATGCTGTTAATCCGGCCCTGGTCCTCCTCCACCGCCGCTTCCACCTACACCGCCCATAGGTGTGCGCAGCCTATTGCATTAAGGTGTGCACCCCAAAGTTGAAATACACATGCATGTGTTTGCCAGCAGGGAGAGTAATGTATCGGGGCCATGTACCTGTAGGCAAGGAGAAATAGAGCAGAGCAGGTCCCAGGGAGATCTTTCCCATCTCCTCACTGGCAATGCTATGTGCCCTAGGTGATTAGGGTGTGCCCAGGCACACCCAGCACACCCTGTGCGCACGCCTATGTCACCGCTAGGCTTGTGACGGTATCAGATTTTCATGCTGCGATTAATTGATTAAGGTTTTGCCACGGTATACGGTATTATCACGGTATTCTATTATTAAATTTAAATTATTAAATTTCCACCTCACTTCAATTTCATTGCTGAATTTAGGGGCTTTGGTTCACTTATGCACATTATTATATAGTCAGTCAGTACAGACTCTGTGAACCAGGCCTAAAATAGGTCATCAAGCAGTGTCTGGCCTAACTGGTGATAACTGGTTCTGGCGCTCGGCTCCGATCCGATGGCCTGGTCATTAAGAGGGCAAATCCTTGT
This sequence comes from Pelophylax lessonae, assembly GCF_965119305.1. Classification (NCBI taxonomy): domain Eukaryota; kingdom Metazoa; phylum Chordata; class Amphibia; order Anura; family Ranidae; genus Pelophylax; species Pelophylax lessonae. Next base: position 767,860,238 of record NC_138768.1, read on the forward strand.
GGTCAAGAAGTGGTTAAACCTGAAGGAGGTGTTGTTTATAAATTACTTTACTATTGCTTTAGGCCTGGTTCACATGTATGCGGGTTGGTGGTTCACATTTGCACAGGCATAGCAGCCCATTGATTTGAATGGGCTGCTATGCCCTCATTTTCCGCAGAAAAAAGGTGCATGCAGCATTTTTTTAAAATTCAGTGGCCTTGAAATCCATCCTGCTTTTGCACCATGCGACTAACCTGCAGTTCCTGCTCTGGCAAGCTTTCTGCATTTTTTGTATACGTGGGCACGGCATTTAAAAATAAACAGTTTGCGTGTGCAGCAACGGCAGGTAAGTCGCATGGTGCAAAAGAAGGATGGATTTCATGGCCACTGCATTTTTTTAAATTATGCATGCACCTTTTTTCAGCTGAAAACGCAGGCATAGCAGCTCAAGCCCATTCACATCAATGGGCTGCTATGCCTGTGCAAATGTGGGCCCCCAACCCGCATACATGTGAACCAGGCCTAAAGCAATAGTAAAGTCATTAATTGGTTAAACCTGCAGGAGGACCGGTGTTTTTATCTATTAATGACTTTACTATTGCTTTAGGCCTGGTTCACATGTATGCGGGTTGGGGGCCCACATTTGCACAGGCATAGCAGCCCATTGATGTGAATGGGCTTGAGCTGCTATGCCTGCGTTTTCAGCTGAAAAAAGGTGCATGCAGAATTTAAAAAAATGCAGTGGCCATGAAATCCATCCTTCTTTTGCACCATGCGACTTACCTGCCGTTGCTGCACACGCAAACTGTTTATTTTTAAATGCCGTGCCCACGTATACAAAAAATGCAGAAAGCTTGCCAGAGCAGGAACTGCAGGTTAGTCGCATGGTGCAAAAGCAGGATGGATTTCAAGGCCACTGAATTTAAAAAAAATGCTGCATGCACCTTTTTTCTGCGGAAAATGAGGGCATAGCAGCCCGTTCAAATCAATGGGCTGCTATGCCTGTGCAAATGTGGGCCGCCAACCCGCATACATGTGAACCGCCAACCCGCATACATGTGAACCACCAACCCGCATACATGTGAACCAGGCCTAAAGCAATAGTAAAGTCATTAATAGATAAAAACACCGGTCCTCCTGCAGGTTTAACCACTTCTGGATCGCAAGGATTTGCCCCTTTAAAGACCAGGCCATCGGATCAGAGCGCCAGGACCAGTCATCACCAGGTAGGCCAGACACTGCTTGATGGCTATATAATAATGTAATGTGGGCTGCTAGGCGTGTGTGTGTGTATATATATATTTATTAGAGCTGCACGATTCTGGCCAAAATGAGAATCACGATTTTTTAGCTTGGAATAAAGATCACGATTCTCTCACGATTCTCTGTGTAACAAAAAAAAAAAAAATTGGGATAACTTTACTGTTACGTTTTTTTTTTTTTTTTTATTCATTAAAGTCTAATCATTGCGTTTGAAAGACTGCTGCGCAAATACAGTGTGACATAAAATATTACAACAATCGCCATTTTATTCTGTAGGGTCTCTGCTAAAAAAATATATAAAATGTTTGGGGGTTCTAAGTACTTTTCTAGCAAAAAAAAAACTGATTTTAACTTGCAAGCAGCAAGTGTCAGAAAAAGATCCAGTCTTTAAGAGGTTAAACTTCCTTTCTCCCTGGCAGAGGGAAGGAAAAGATACAAATGTAATCATTTTTGTTTATAGTTAGGAGACTTAATGCTGAAAGGTGTTAGCTGAGTGAGTGAATGAGTCATCCAGCTCACTGAAATGTATCAATTCACAAGTCAGGCAGACTTGACAGAGAAACTCGGTATTTTAAAAATGCCACAATAACAATACCGTGGCTATGCAATACCGCGATATATCGAATTACCGAAAACCGGCATATGTCTAGTCACCGCCACATCCACCACCACCTCAACCTCCCTCCTACTCCATATGGGCCTCGTCCTTCAGAGATGAAGAAGAACATTGTTTTATTTTTCTGTTTTTTTTTGTTGTTTTAAGTTATTTCCCTATCCACATTTGTTTGCAGAGCTCTTGCCATGCTCTTAATTACGTTTTGCTGCCATTTGCAGCACTCTAGCCCTTTCCTTTGGTGTTTTAGAGCCATTTTAGTGCCTTAAAGTTCGGGTCCCCATTGACTTCAATGGGGTTCGGTGTCCGGGAAAAGTTCGGTAAAAGTCCGGGACACGGACCCGGACTTTTTTTTAAAGTTCGGCCGAACCCGTCGAACACGGACATCTAGGTGTTCGCTCAACCCTATACATAATAGCTATTCCAGGATTGATATGTTTTTGACTGACAAATTTCTTTTACAAAAGATTCCTAGAGCGGACATCCACTCCATCACGTGGTCGGATCATGCCCCGGTCACGATAGATGTGGTGGATGGTCCGGTAGGAAACTGTGCTCCGGTGTGGCGCAACGACACCTTTGTCCTGGCCCATCCGGAATATAGTGAGGAACTTAAAGTGAAAGTTGCGTAGTATTTCAATCTTATTGATAATGGGTCTACGTCTCCTGAAATCACATGGTGCGCGCATAAAGCGGTGGCTAGGGGTTTATTAATCCAACAGAAGGCTAGAGATCGGAAGAGGAAAACTGCTCACATAACCCACCTACAATCCCAAATAGCTCAGCTGGAACAGCAACACAAAAAAGATGCATCTCCACAAACAGATATCCTGAAACGACTCACAGACCTTAGAAATGACTTAAAAAATACCCTTCTATGTGATTACGACACCTACTTTAAGAGATTAAAAATGTCTTGGTACTCACAAAGCAATAGAGCAGGCAAACTATTAGCTTCTCAACTTAAAAAGCAACGTGTAAAATCACACATCTCACTCATTAAACATCACAAGACGGGCGCAACCTTTTGTAATCCGAAAGAAGTGGCTAACGTCTTTAAAGACTACTACAGCTCCTTATACAATCTAAGAGACGACCCTGACACATACAAGCCAACACCTAATGACATTGACTCCTTTCTACATGCCCTGAAACTTCCCTCCATCGACGAAGACTCTTTACAAACACTGAACGCCCCTATTTCCCCAGAAGAAGTTCTAGAGGTCATAAGATCTCTTCCTCTACATAAATCTCCGGGCACTGATGGATTCTCCTCGGAATACTACCAATTACTGGCCCCCATCCTCACCCCGCACTTAGTTCGACTATTCAATGACGCTCCCAAAATAGGCAAATTTCCAAAAGAAATGTTACAGGCGACAGTAGTCACTATACCCAAACCAGGGAAATCGACAGACTCCCCCCTAAACTTTAGGCCTATTTCTTTACTCAATGTTGATCTAAAAATTTATAGACTCCTATACTGCACATCATATCTTTTGGGTCTAGATCAAGTCGGGTTCGTGAAGGGCCGGCAGGCCCCTGACGGTACTCGACGTATGATAAATCTACTGACTGCTGCTGAAGGGTCAGGAACTCCAACGGTTTTCTTAGCCCTGGACGCTGAGAAAGCCTTTGACAGGGTCCATGGGGATTTCTTGACAAAACCTTGACTACTTTCGGATTCAGAGGCTTCATCCACTCTGCAATCATGGCATTGTATTCTAACCCTTCGGCGAAAGTATTAACGGATGGAATCCTATCTGACTCTTTTGATCTTTCAAACGGCACTCGCCAAGGCTGCCCGTTATCCCCGATAATTTTTTCCCTAGTAATTGAACCACTGGCGGAAGCAATTAGGAGCAACCCCAACCTCCAAGGCATTAAAATAGGTCAGACGGAACATAAACTAGGACTATTTGCAGATGACATAATTATCACTATGACATCTCCCCTTGCATCTCTAAATGAGCTTCAATCCCTTATTCGATGGTTTGGAAATGTATCTTACTATAAAGTCAACACAAGCAAATGTTTTGCTCTTCCGATCTCAATCCCGGCTTCCGAAGTATGTAAGCTAAAATCAGTTTTTCCATGTAATTGGGAAGCACCTTCCATCACGTATTTGGGTATCCAACTTACATCTCCGGTATCTAGACTATATGAATGCAATTTCCTACCCCTTTTGTCTAAAATAGGAGAAGAGTTCTCCCACATTGGAAAAGTACACCTCTCCTGGTTAGGAAGGATCGCTGCATATAGAATGCAGGTTCTCCCAAAGCTTTTGTACTATTTCAGGACCCTTCCGATCCCTGTGCCACAAATCTTTTTTAATAAACTAGCCTCGTCATTAAGAAAGTTCATTTGGAACGGCAAACCTCCTAGAATAGCCATGTCTACATTATACAAACCCCGTAGATTTGGTGGAGTAGGTCTTCCAAATGCCCAAGCCTATTACAATGCAACTTTACTATCGCAGACGCGATACTGGTTAACGGCACAAGAGGATAATTTATGGAACCAAATAGAACGTAAATTCACCCCAGGTCATGATCTATACGCCTTGCTGTGTGCGGCCACCAAACGCCACAATATGAACATTCCTGCCTTCCCTACGGTTCAAGCCACCATTCTGGCATGGACAAGAATTATAAAAACTGATTTTACTAAAGAAGTATGTGTGCATATTCCCACCCCTCTAGCAGCCTATGATCTCCTGATTCCAGGTGTGTCAACCCTCAACTGGAGGAAGCGTGGCTTCCGATTTCCTGGCAACCCTACCCACCCCGACTCTGCTAGTGACCTGCTGACCGAATATCAGATAGCTGCTTTTGATCGCTCCCACAAATCCCTGAATACCCTGTTCCCGAAAATACTATGGCACTATCTCTTAAATAAAGGCAATTCCCAGGCGAAGGGGATCTCGGTCTGCTATCGCTTTTACAATTACCACCACCCTTTCCGTAAATCCCCTACCATTCTGAGATGGGAGGATGCCTTACAACAATCTTTCTCGGTTGCACAATGGCTGAGGGCTTTTAAAACCAATTATGCATCCTCGGCATGTGTGGACCACTGGGACAACTCACAGAAACTTCTACATAGGTACTATATGACACCTACTAGACTTAATGCCATTGACCCAAAGTGCTCTCCCCTTTGCTGGCGTGAATGTCAGGAAAGAGGAAATCTGCTACATGTCTTCTGGAGCTGCCCAGTGGTTCAACCATTATGGAAAGAGGTCTTCATTTGGGCATCTTCATTGTTGGGAACCAACCTCCCCCCTTCCCCGGCCCTCGCACTTTTCAGCCTGGGTCTAGAGGACCTCCCTCCTAGCTCCAGAAAAGTTCTGGCTCATATTCTATTTGCAACAAGAATTACAATTGCTGCTAAGTGGCGAGAAGCATCCTCTCCCCACTTGACAGCAATTAAAAACAGGGTGTCCACTCAATGTGAGATGGAAAAATTGTTGGCGTTTAAGAACTGCAGTGCGGCCACCTTTCTGAAACAATGGCAGGTTTGGTTAAATCATTCCTCTAACATATTATAGCTACTCTGATAAATGTGATAATATACATGTAAATGTGAATTTTACCTAAGCATATTGGAAGGGCCCCCCCCCCCCCCCTCCACTACTTCCCCTTATCTTCCCCTCCCCCAAACCCTACTTAAACTCCACGTCATAACTCCTCGGCCCGAGGTCTCTTGTATAGGTAGTGGCGACACTTATACAACTGTGTGGTGTAAGTCTGGTCCAATCCCTCACAGTTTGCACCCGTTAGGGGTGAGGGCTTTGGGCATTTAAGTGCACTCAGGTAGACCCGCCCAGAGGAAATAGGTAAGAGCGGTAGTTCCTATATTTGTTTTTTTTTTGGATTATATGTTATACTATCATTCAACTGCCCCGCGACAGTTGAGTCATTTACTGTATAGCCAGTTTAGATGTCTATATTCGGTAACAAAGTACCCATCGCTGGCTCTTAAGCTATTGAAAGAATCTTATTGCATAATGTTGATGTTCTGTATAACCCTGATATGCCGTAAACGACCTACTGTGACTGTTTCTGTTATTTTATGTAAAGTTCTTATCCTGTGTATATGGATCTACGGCTATGTGTTTATACATGCTTGTATTTTTCTTTTCTTACTTAAATAAAAATTTATTGAAACGTAAAAAAAAAAAAAAAAAAAAAGATGTTTTGCCTGCCTCAAAAGAACCCCAAAAAATGCCAAAAAAAATGCTAGCGTCAAAAAAAAATGCCCAGGTGTGTTTTTGCTTGCATTTTTTGGGAGTTTTTGGAGGCAGGCAAAACATCAGAACTTGTGCACAGTACCACTATACACAAGTTCGGATGTTTTTCCTGACTGCAAAGAACCCAAAAAAATGCCTTCTATTAAACCGGCAAGCCATACTCCTGTGCTGAAAGTTTTCTAATACAAACAATCTTTTTTTTTTATGGTTCTGGACATGCTACAGAGCTGAAACTTCACATGTACACTTTTTAGACCCCTCAGATCTGAAATCCAAAGTAAAAATCAAAAAAATCTCTTTTTTTTTTTTAATTTTTTCAATAATTGGCTTTTTTATCAAAAATGACAATTTTTAAGAACTTTTTTGTGTGATTTTGTGTCTGGGGGGTCTAAAAGGTGTACCTGTGAAGTTTCAGCTCTGTAGCGTGTCCAGAACCAGAAAAAAAAGGATTGTTTGTATTAGAAAACTTTCAGCTCGGGGGGTTAGCTTCTCTCCTCGGTTTTCACACCTTGCCCCCTAGTCACTCCAATCACATTCCTAGCATTTTTTGGGCAAAAAGTTCTACATTCGGCCGAACCTCGAACACCCAATGTTTGGGCCGAACCGATGGTCGACCCGAACCGTTTGATCATCTATACTCTACCTGTCCTACTTCAGTTCCTTTACCTGACCCTGCTATGCTTCCCCCAGGCTTCCACATGGATCAACTTTTTTATCCATGCATGAAGTGTTTCTGCTGTATCACCCCAACCCAGATACTACTTTCATTACTTGCAAAGTTACTATTATGGGCCTCAGGCTCAGCATTTTAAGCTGTTACTTTTCACCTTGACGCGATCTGTTCTATGCTTATGTGAAAATTTCAACTGTTCGCTCATGTTATGTATGTTTTCTTTTTCTGCACATTCTTCAATAAATATATTGGAAAAAAAAGACTTGGACCTTCTGAATACATGGAAATACTTGTGCATACAGTCAATGTTTGTAAAGGAAATTTGTACATTCTGTATATTATTGTATTATATTTTGTATGTATTGCACACTGCACTCATTGTGCACACAGCACTAATAATGTTTTCATTAAATGTTTGCATTCTTTTGAGTCCTGATTAGAATTAGCCTGTCTATGTTATGCCCCTTGTTACCATAAAAGTACAATTGTAATAATAATGTGATACCTTCTCAATTATGTGTATAAAAGCCTTCAATTGCATCAAATAAAGCAGAACAGTTATTTTGAAAAGATGCGGAGTGTATCTTTTTGTGTCTGTTCCCTACTGCAGTAGTTATTCGTTTTGAACCACTAATCAATATGAGGATAGGAGTTGCCTATCTATAAAATGTTCAGAACAATATGAATCTTTGAGAGGATTAAAAAAAAATTCACATTTAATTTTAGATATTGGATGGGCATTAGATATTAGAAAGGTTTTGTACTCTGGGTCCTCTCTGTGCCCATTGCTCCTTTTGACTAAATAGTAGGTTGGCCATAGACTGTTTGCATAATAAAGTGGATTCTCATTATTTCCCTGCTTTGTTCTGTATGCCGCTATTAAGCCTATGTCAAGGGATGAAATATTTTAGTAATTCATCTACAGTTTTATTGTAATCCACTCTTCTTTCTTTAACCTTGCTAGCGGTATCCCCGAACGTGACTCGGGGTAGGAATTTTCTGCTATTAGCGGTATCCCCGAGTCACGCTCGGGGTGAATGGCAGAGCTATGCAGACAGCGCAGCGGAGCGTCTCTTACCTTATACTAGCGATCCAGCGATGAGCTCTCATTGCTGTGACCGCCAGCCGAGATCTTCGCCGCTCGTCTGTCGGTAGGAGGACTTCCTAGTTCCGTTCCCTGCAGCAGCAATGCTGCATGGGAGCGGAACTAGAGAGGGAAATTCAAAAAAAAAAAAAAACGTTGCACAAAACACATAACACATTTTGTATTATATATATGCATATATATATATATATATATATATATATATATATATATATATATATATATATAATATGCATATATATATATATATATATATGTGTATATATATATATATATATATACCTATATACACGCATATATATATATATATATATACACACATATATATAATATATAACGCATGAATTATAATATAATCAATAATATAATTTTATTATATATATTATATATTAAATAATAAAATAATATTATTGATTCGATTATAATTCACTTGTTTGTGTTTCAAATTTATCACATCTGAGATGTCTACCAGAGTCTTGTTTTGGTCAGGTTTAAGTCAGTAATTACTAAGAATTGTAGGCCTATAATACATAACGCCAAATTTCCATGAAAAGAATTGTACCGCTTCTGGAACAGAATTCCTGACAGAATCATACCGCCAGGGAGGTTAACAGGATCTGGTAAGGAAAACCATGTGTCTAAATTAACTGTTAAAACCCTATTACCTGGTCTCTGGAGTTGGTAACTCCTATTGGTTTACATTGTTGCAAGACATTGTCTGCATGAAATGTTATGTGCACTCCTGGCAACATTTTACCAATAATATTAGTTACAAGTAGCGCATTTTCTACAGCCGGTCTGTCCTCCCTACCCATCTTTTGTGCTGCGCTAGCAATTCCTGTTGATCTGCATACATGCACTTCATCAGATGCAGGAAACATCTTTTTGTTTTTGTTTTAAATAGACTGAAGATTCACGCAATGAAATGTTTGTTATCAGTTCAGCAACAGTTCTTTTCATCTCATTCTCAAGGAACTGAACTCCTCATGTACAAATTCTATTATATTATAGCCTTTGAACTGTACACATAATGTTATGTATTTCTTAATATATTACCAATAAGCTACCAAATAATTACAAACTGCACCACAAAGCTATTTGCAGGGGCATACCTAGAGCATTTGGCACCCGGGGCGGATCCTATATCTGGCACCCCCCCCCCCCGGCGTGCAGGCGACAACCGCACATTGACCCGGCGACCAGGCCCCTCCTCCTCTGCAAAAACGGCGCCGATTGACTTGAGGCGCCAGACAAAAATACATGTAACTGCCAGTGGTGTCACTAGGGTTGGTGTCACCTGGTGCAGTAAACCATGGTGTCGCCCCCTCCCCCCCCCCAAAAGAATTATTTTCCTGTTTTCTGAAAGCGCGCCAAAGGTGCAGCATGCAAGACTTTTGGTGCGCTTTCAGAAAATGCAGAAAAAAAATCTATAGGACTGCAGTAATAACTGCGAGTAAAATGTAGGAAGACCCCCTTTACATTACACAGCCCCCGTACCCCTGGACCCCTTTACATTACACAGCCCCCCCATTGGAACCCTTTACATTACACAGCCCCCCCCATTGGAACCCTTTACATTACACAGCCCCCGTACCCCTGGACCCCTTTACATTACACAGCCCCCCCATTGGAACCCTTTACATTACACAGCCCCCGTACCCCTGGACCCCTTTACATTACACAGCCCCCCATTGGAACCCTTTAAATTACACAGCCCCCCCCCCCATTGGAACCCTTTACATTACACAGCCCACACCCCCCTCATGGAAACCTTTATGTTACACAGCTCCCGCCCCCCATAGAACCTTTTCCATTATACAGCCCCCGTCCCCCAATAGAACCCCTTACATTACACAGCCCCTATCCCCCATGGAACCCTTCACATTACACAGCCCCTGCCCCCCAAAAGAACCCCTTACATTACACAGCCCCCACCCCCCCATAGAACCCTTTACATTACACAGTTTCCGCACCCCCCAATAGAACCCTTTACATGACATAGCCCTCGCCCCCCCCCCTCAATAGAACCCTTTAAATTATACAGCCCCCAATAGAACCCCTTAACAATACAAAGCCCCTGCCAATAGAACCCCTTTACAATACAAACCCCCCAAATAGAACCCCTCTACAATGCAAACCCCCCAATAGAACCCCTTTACATAAAAACACCCCCAATAGTACCCCTTTACAATGCAGACCCCCCAATAGAACCCCTTTACAATACAAACCCCCAAATAGTACCCCTTTAAAATACAAACCCCCCCAATAGAACTCTTTACAATACAAACCCCCCCATAGAACCCCTCTACAATGCAGACCCCCCCAATAGAATTACTTTACAATACAAGCCCCCCAATAGAACCCCTTTACAATGCAGACAACTCCCCCCCTCCAATAAAACCCCTTTACAATGCAGACCCCCCCAATAAAACCCCTCTACAATGCAGACCCCCCCCCAATAAAACCCCTCTACAATGCAGACACCCCCCCCCTCAATAAAACCCCTCTACAATGCAGACCCCCCAATAAAACCCCTCTACAATGCAGACACCCCCCCCCCCCCAATAAAACCCCTCTACAATGCAGACACCCCCCCCCCCATAAAACCCCTCTACAATGCAGACACCCCCCCCCCAATAAAACCCCTCTACAATGCAGACACCCCCCCCCAATAAAACCCCTCTACAATGCAGACAACCCCTCCCCCCCCTTCCAATAAAACCCCTCTACAATGCAGACCCCCTCCCCCCCCGACTGTCTTTACAATACAATTGTCCCCCCCCCCCGCCCCCTTACCTTATGAGGAGGAGAGCAGAGAGGGAGGAACTGTTCAAAGCAGAGAATGGGAGAGAGGCTCACGAGCCCTGCATACACAGCGGTCAGCGGGAAATGCCGAAGTTTACAGTGCGGTGATTGGTTGCTAGGCGGTCCTAGCAACCAATCGCCTTCTCATTATCTAGCAGAGTTAACTTCGGCATTTCCCGCAGTGTATGCAGGGCTCGTAAACGAAGTGAGTCTCTCTCCCATTCTCTGCTATACAGCTTCTCCTCCTCTGCGCTCCTGTATAAGCGAGCGGCGGAGGCAGTCCGGCGGCCAGCCCCGGGTGTCACCCTGGTGCTCGCTGACACCCCCCTAATGTGTGGCACCTGGGGCGGACCGCCCCCCCGCCCCCCCTATTGGTACGCCACTGGCTATTTGTTATACCCATTTCTATAGAAAACATCTAGAGCACCCTATGTTCATTTTTAGCCTTCAATAGAAAACCCATCATTAGTATTCTTTTGTAAATATTACCACCACTTAAAATATTGCAGAAAGAGATCAAATTTGCATCTAAGAAGTCATTGCCATCTGTTAACTAGTTTCTGCGTATATGTACATACACTTAAATCATTGTAGGAGTATTTACATATACACAGCTAGATCTTTGAGTTCTTACTAAAAAGAGGTAGTTCCATCCGCAATGCACATTTATTGATAGGGTTACATAATATGTACAAATTGCACACTAAACAGTATTTACAACACAATGTACAGTATACGTGCCCAGACTTATATTTTATTTACAATGCACACACAAAACCATATTTACAATACAATGTACAACTATGGAGTATTGGAGTTGTGCCCCAACACAAAGAGAGTGCATAGTTTGGTGAAAAAGCATTATATTCCCCTCTCCTTTCTGTACTGTGGCTAATATAATTCTCCCAAGTTGGTCACTGTACCTAGAAAATGTATATTGGGCACAGCCTGATTGGAGAATTCAAAGAAGGCTGCTGTTTACCACCCATGTGATAAGGGAAAACAAAAGGCAAGAACTTTGATGTGGAAAACGAATTACAGTAACACCAACATGACACACAATAGTTTCAATATATTTCCATCTAACTAAAATATATTTCTAATTATAATATTATTTACAGCTGTTAAATGAGATTTCACACAAATTCATTATCTAACATTAAAAAGATGAAAGCAGTAGAAGCATCTTAAGCTAAACTTCAGGTCTACCACTGGAAATCAGGAAGAGTTTAATGGAGTAGCAAGGGAAATTATCCAATATAGTTTTAACTTATTAAATGGCATGAACCAAGGAATGTAATATAAAGCCTAAAAACAAGTTACAAAGACCAGTAAAATGTAACAACCTTTCTGCATTTAATTTTTTGTTATAAAGATCATTCTACACAGATGAACGATACATTTTTTTGGCATAAATATCGCAGAGCATCGGGTTGTGTAAACAAGTTTGATAAATAAAGAGGGATAGAGAGAGAAGATAGAGAAAAGAGGGGTAAAGAGGGAATGGGAGTAAAAGAGAAAAGGAAGGGTGTACCTGCTCCTGAAAGAATACTTTATGTAGGAATTACTTATGAATAGACATTATCATATTTGAGACATTGCTTCAGCATAGGTAGATGAGTGGGTAAAGGATAACCAACAGGCCCACGTCTTATGTAATCTAGATGACAAACCTCTATATTCGAGAGTCATATCTTCCATATGGTAGATGTGATCTACTACCTGTAGCCATTGAACCGTGGGCACTATAGGCTGTTTCCAATATCGAGGGATAAGGGATTTAGCAGCATTTAGTAAATGTGGAGTGATAGATCATCGGTATGGGCCTGTTGGTCTTCCTGAACAATGCAAAAATACTTCCCATGGGTCATTCTTGACTGGGTAGCCCTGAATAACCTTGATCTGTTTTTAAAATTGTGGTCCAGAAAGGTCTTATGAGAGGGCAGGAAACCCATATATGAGCTACCTTCCCACATCCTCTCCAGCTTTGAAGTTTCTGGAAACATCCGATGTAACTTTGCAGGTGTATGGTGCCATCTTCTTAACCGTTTATAGTTAACCTCAGCAATTTTTGAGGAAATAGAGGAAGTGTCTTTGATTTCTGAACTTCTAATAGCTGGAGTTGTAAATTTTGTTCCCACAGTTTTAAAAAGGGTGGCATATTAGCCAAGTCTATGCCCTTCAATATTTTGTAAAATTGAGAAATGGTTTTCTGGAGAGGCTGGATGGTGTTCAATACAGCCTCCATTGGGGTTAGATAAGTCAAAGATCGTAAGGGACAAGGTATAGTTTTGATAAATTGGTTCAGTTGAGTATATCTCCAATGGTCAATGAAGGAGATAGATGAGGAGTGTACAATCCTGTTAAGCTGTACCAGGTCCTGCTCCATCATCATCACATGGTGAAGAAGAGTGGGTAAGTGTGGTAGCCTGGTGCATAATTTAGGATCTTGTTGACCAGGAGGGAAGAGGGAGTGTCCCAGCGGAGGCATAAGTGGTGAGTTGTATGACCATCCATAGGTTTTGTGCATGGCGTCCCATACAGCAAAAGTGGATCTGGTCAGCAGGGAAGTATATGGTGATAGATTTCTGAACCTGCAAGGTACCCAAATCTGGGAATATAGATCTGAACCACTAATTTTGTGTTCTACAGTAGATGAACCCAGAGCTTGGAAGTCAGGTGATGTTTCCAAGCAGCGATTCTATCCAGCACAACAGCATGAAAATATTTTTTAAAATCAGGGAGGGCTAATCCTCCATCCGATTTTAGTCTGGTGAGTATGGAAAGAGAGATACGTGGATGAGAATGAGACTATACATATTTAAGGGATAGAGACGTCAGTATTTTAAAGAAACTGGGAGGTATACTGAAAGGAATCATTTAAAAAAGAAAAAGCATTCTGGGCAAGATGTTCATTTTGAGTATTTTTATTCTGCCCAACCACGAAGTGGCCAAATGGTTCCATTTGTGGAGATCCTGTCTGATAGAGTTCAAAAGGGGAACGTAGTTAGTGCAGAAAAATTTGAAAGGGTTTGCTGTCAAGTGTATCCCTAAGTATTTTAAAGTATAGGGTTGCCAGGAAAATGGAAAGTGCGGTTGTAATCTTTTGGCCTCTAGTCCGGGCATCAATGTCCGAGCAATAGGAAGAAGCTGGGGAGCTTTAAAGCAAAGGAGATCTGTGGCAGGAGGCAGAGCCTATGCCATGAGGAGAGTGGCCTAGCTCACCTGCGCCTAAAGAATCCTCGGGTTCCGCTGCCAGGAAACGTTTGATGGAAGAGGGATTTTTAGATGGTAGAGACTTTCCAGTGTATTTCTTCATGATGTGTGTGTGAAAGTTCCAGGCTAAAGTAAAGTGCTGGTATAGCAAACAAGAGGTACCTCCGGAGGAGCTCCTCACAGCCTCATGTGGAAACCACGCCCATGAAGGATACATTTTGATGGTCACTGTGGGTTACTGGTTTCCTTAACACAACTTTTGCCATATTCCCTGCCTCTAGCAACTGTAGATTGGGAAGGATTATCCTAGATATCATTTAAAAATTGTACATTTACAGTATATGTACTATATATGTTTGATGGCTAATGTTAATATGTAGTTCAATTTAGGAAATATTTATATTTGTTTTTTCCAAAAACATCTTTATTGGTTTTTTAGTGCAGGAAATATTTGTATCCCTTTATATTCCAAATACCCAATCATAGAAAATACCCTTTCAAATTTTTTTTCAGGAAACATCAACAGTACATACACATTTATGGAATGGGACGAATGTTGAATTAGGAACAATTTTATATAAAAGTAACGGGTATTTTTTTTTTCATTAATACATTTTTAGTTTAAAAAAAAAATTGAAAAGAAAAATAAGGCAGCATACAAACATGCAACAGTACAAAAAACACAGAAATAAGGTGAAACATCCATTAAGTAAACGTAAAAGAGAAACGCAGGGCTTTAAAACCAACTGTGAACCAATAAGCAACCAGAGGACAACACTATATTTTTATAGATTGATCAGTCTATATAATAAAAATAATGAATCATTTTGATTTATCCCCTCACATCAAATTGCTTTTCTTTCTGGATTATACGTTTTGAATAGCAAAGGTCTGTGTGCTCTTAGAGGATTACTAATATTATTCGATATTGGAGTAAGAACAAGCATCTAAAGTGCCTGCTGGTTATCAGTTAACATTCTCTTCTAGATAAAACCACTATTAAGTGCTGGTTTACACTACTGCGGGTGCGCTGATCGCATGTAATTCGGAGCGCACTGCTCCTTCATTACATGCGATCTCCTGTGCGGATGTGAATTCAGCCATACACTTTGTATGGCTAAATTCGCACCGCACCCGCACAAAAGACGCACAGGACCCTTTTTTTTCAGCCGCATCAGGATCGGATCGCACAGTGGTTCACACTTGTGCGATCCGATCCTGTGCGAACTGTCATATCGCACTGCGATATGCGATCAAACTGGGGGTGTCGTTAACATTTAATTAACACCCCCTGCGTATCACATATGGCAGTGTGAACTGCCTCTTGTGTGTATGCAATGCGGGAACAGGCTGCAAATTCGCAGCCTTCTGGCATCACACAAGTGTGAACCGGCACTAAGGCAAAATATTTTATTTATTTGTTGGTTTTTGCAGAGCGAGGAAGAGTTAGAACTTCTTGAAGATTTTAACCATTGTCTGTGATCCAAATGGGGATTTATCTCTTGCATTTTGACCCTGTCTCATCAGGGCTAAAAAAAAAAAAAGAGAAACAGGTATCACCAAGACAAGAATACAGTTTACAAAATGTCATGTTTTTGTTGCTGTCTGTGTCCCCATTGTAGATTTTGCATCACTGTCTGTAACTGTGACACTCTGTTACTGGAAAAGTAAGGTTGGATTTCGTCCCTCAATAAACAGACAGCATTACAAACCTCTATGTAAGAGGAAAGCACCAAACAAGTTGAAGAGAGTCCAGAATAGATTTTATTAGAGGTTTTGGCTGCAATTTGGCTTTGAAGAACAACTCAAGTATACAAAAATTGCATCTAATGTGGACACAAAATTACCTTGTTGAAGTTTCAGGAGCATTATTACCCTTTCTGTAAACTGTTCTCATGTCAGTTTTCTAACACTTTTGCATTTTTTTAACACTTTTTTCATTTCATTGCTTATTCTAAAAATATATTCATTGTATTTTCAAAAACAATGGATGAAAAAAATGGCCTCATCTCTGCCTCAAATAACAGTGTGAAAATGATTTTGATATGAAACTCATTTAACCCCTTGCCAACTGCCCCACATAAATTTACTGCTGGGAGGTGGCTCCTGTGCATAGAATCACGTACAGTTACATGATTCTGCACTTCCAGGTCTGGGGTGCACGTGTGCACCGCCGGCAACCCGCTCTCGCTGTGATTGGAAACAGCGGGAGCCAATTAGCGGGTCTGGCAGACCCCATGTCCACTGGGACACACTGATCATTCCTAAGAGGCAGAACGGTGGTCTACCTATGTAAATAAGGCAGATTGCCATCCTGTGACACGGGAAGATAGAAATCCTGTGTTTCTGCTAAGCAGGAACATTAATTTCTGTCTTCCCACAGTTAAATCACCCCCCACACAGTTAGCAAGCACTCCATCAGAACACATTTAACCCTTTGATCACCCCTGATGCAAACTCCTTCCATGCCAGTGTCATTAGTACAGTGACAGTGCATATTTTTTAGCATTGATCACTGTATTGGTGTCACTGGTCCCCAAACAAAGTGTCACTTAGTGTCCGATTTGCCCTTCACAATGTCGCAGTCCTACTATAAGTCGCTGATTGCCTCTGTTACTAGTAAGAAAAATAAATAAATAAAAATTTAATAAAAGTATTCAATAGTTTGTAGGCGCTATAACATTTGTGCAAACCAATAAATGCTTATTGGGATTTTTCTTACCAAAAACACGTAGCAGACTACATATTGGCTTAACTTGATGAAGACATTACATTTTTTACATTTTTTTAGTGGATGCAGTTTATAGCTAAAAGAGAAAAAAATATTGTTTTTTTTTTCAAGATTGTCAGCTTTTCTTTTGTTTATAGCGCAAAAAAAAAATAAAACCACGGAGGTGGTCAAATTTCTCCAAAATAAATCTTTATTTGTGGGAAAAATGGACATCAAATTTTTTTGGGTACAGTGTCGCACGGCCGCGCAATTGTCAGATAAAATAACGCAATGCCGTATCGCATAAAATGGCCTGGTCATGAAGGGGGTAAACCTTGCGGAGCTGAAGTGGTTAAAAGGTAAGCCCTTAAGCCCCGTACACACGTACCGATGGTCGGCATACAAATGTTCCTCTTTTCTCCCCGGGATGTCGGTGTCTGCTGAAAAGTGCAAAGACAGCACAAGGACAGCACAAGAATTTTGTCCGCCGACTGCAGAAGTGATGTCATGTAATGGTTAACTTTCCCTGTGTTTTCTATTTTCTGAGCATGCCCAGTCTTGCAAATCTGCGGTCTGTCGGCCGAATTGTGTACTGACAGGCGAACAATCGTCCGTTCTGGTGTCGGCATACAAATATTTTCATGTTTGCAAGAAAGACTTTTGTCCGCGGATTGTGCGCAGACATCTGTCGGAGGCACCATACTAACACGCGTACAATCGGCAGATCCTTCGTCCACCGACGTTTGTATGCCGACGATCGGTACGTGTGTACGGGCCTTTAATCCACACCAACATTTCAACATTTGGTCTGGTTACAAAGGTTTTGATTACCCCTTGACAAGCCAGAATTATTTTCCAACAGATATAAAAGATTATTATATAAGTACTTGATATATATTATGCTATGCTTTCCTTACATTACCACCCACTCTGCAATACATATGGCTTTTACCTAGAAATCACTTTGCAAAAAAAGTTAAATTAAACTATGGCACATTTTATAACAATACTAAAATGTCAAAATATTCAGTCACAATTAAACATACAACATTATAGGGAGCTACAGAGAATAATAGAAGATGTTTAAATGGTTTTGTATGCTACCAATAGCTATATAATCTAGATTATACATTTTTGCTAATCGTCTTTTAAAGTGGTATTAAACCCAAAGCCAAAAACATATTATTTTGCAGTTTATCATTAATTAGATGTGGTGACTTCTGTTTTCACCTGGTGATCTGGTCAGTAACACACCTCCTTAGTGAGACACAACTCTGGATAAAAAGGCATAGAAGATACAGCAGACTGTAGAATTGTCAGTCTGGGTGGGAGGATAGTGTTAAATGTATTAGCAGATTTAGAACCACTAACAAATCCAAGACAACCTTCAGCTCTTACTTTATAATCAATCACAGCAAAGAACATTTTTCCTTTTGGTATAAAGGTTTTGCATGAATAAATAAACTCTGACCGTTTTAATCATCCCTGCCAGTGTTTGTCTCATCCATGTAAACTGATACATTCTGCTGGAGAGTTAGAACATATTTTGCTGGCTGGATCGACAGATAAAAATAGATAAAGGAAGGCTTAAAAAAGGAAACACCATGACAATACAACCATCACAATTGGTAAGCTGAAATATAAAAATGTTTGGTTTTTGGGTTTAATACTGCTTTAACCACTTACCGACTGCCCCACGCAGTTTTACTGTGGCAGGGCGGCTCGGCTGCGCATAATCACGTAGTACTACGTGAATATGTGCACGCGGTCTCAGTGGCGTGCGTACGCTGCCGATACCGTGCTCCCATTGTGATTAGAAACAGCGGGAGTTAGGCAGCTGGAGGAGCGGCGGCGGTTGCCGCTGGCCTCCCGCAGTCGTCAGAGAAACTAACAGAAGACCTGCTTGCTTACGTAAACAAAGCAGGTGGGTCTTCTGTCACACAGGCAGAGAGATATCAGGAGTTTCAGCTACGCTGATCCCCCAATCTCTCTGTGCCTGTCACAAAAGCCCTTCCACCCCAGAGTCAGTAAGCATTGTTAGGCATACATTAACCCCTTTGATCACCCCCAGTGTTAACCCCTTCCCTGCCAGTGTAATTTATACAGTAACAGTGCATAATATTTAGCACTGATTACTGTAGTAATGTCACTGGCCCCCAAAACATGTAAATGTCAGTTAGGGGTCCGATCTGTCCACCGTAATGTTGCAGTCCCACTAAAAATCCCTGATCCCCACCATTGCTAATAAAATAAAAAAAATAAAAAAAGCCCAAAAATCTATCCCGTCGTTTGTAAACGCTATAACTTTTGCAGAAACCAATTAAAATACGCTTTTTGGATTTTTTTTAGCAGAATACAAATTGGCCTAAACTGATAAAAAAAAAAATCTTAAAAAATCTTGTGTTTTGTTCAAAATTGTCGCTCTTTTTTTGTTTATAGTGCAAAATCTAAAAACCGCAGAGGTGATCAAATACCACCAAAAGAAAGCTCTATTTTTGGGAAAAAAAGGACATCAATTGTATTTGGGTACAGAATTGAGTGGCCACGCAGTGCCGAATCGCAAAAAAATGGCCTGGTCATTAAGGGAGTAAAACCTTCTGGAGCTGAAGTGGTTAAATTACTTTCTGTATACTGGAAACCTGATGACATATGTAAACAGGCAAGCACTGCAATATTTGTAACATTAATCATTGACTTTAGGATGAAACTTTTGCAGAAATGTGATTTGTATGTTGGGTTATATTTGTTACATGTACAGTATATTATTGGCAAAATAAGGGATTTTAGTCAACATTTATCGTTTTTTTTTTTTTTTTCGTTTGTTTTTATAATGTTTTTTTCTTAAAAGTTCATATTTTACCCAATAAACATATAATAAAGGGAGTGCTCATGATTGCCGACTGTGTACAGCTTTCTTGACTTTAAAAAGAGTAAGCCCAGCATGGAGTGCTTACCTACTGATTGTCCCAATCTAGTTGAAATTTCAGATGAGGCTGTATAAAAAGACTAGATTTAGGAGAATGGTTCGGGCAGAGCAAAAGTTTGGCCCAGACATCACTTGTTTGCCCATTCAGTAAATACCTGAATTTGCAAGGTGTTCGGCAAATGTTCAACCCCCGACGAACACCCTAAAATGCACTGCACAGTGCATTCTAAGCCCTGATTGCGCAAAGTTGACACCAAAAAAGTGTCAAAATGTAATAAGAACACACAGACATTTTTTAAGAATTCCTTTATTTAAAAATAAGAAAACAATATCCCCCGATGTAGATCTATCGTCAATCACGGCTGTGCTGCCACCATTGACTCGAAAGAGAAAAAAAAATCACAGAATGCCTGGCTTGCCATTTGACAGTTCTTATATAGGTAGGGGCAGAGCCACCTGGTGGCATCACTTGGTAGCACCACCTCTCTTGTGTCATCACCGAAGGGGGCGGTGCCACCATGTGATGTCACCAGGTGGCCCAACCCTTACCTATATAAGAACTGTCAAACTGCAAGCCAGGCATTCAGTGGTTTGCCTTAGTTTATGGGGAAGCATGCTTGGAAAAGGGTCCATTTTGGGGAACCCCATGCTAATTTCTTTTTAATTTTGGTGTAGGGTTCCCCTTAAAATCCATACCAGACCGAAGGATATTTGTCTATTGCCGGAAATGGTATTGTATTGCCCGCAACTGAAAGGTTATTTCATTCATTTTTAAAAGTAAAACGTTTTTATTAAACAATTCATTAAAAGCTTGTTCCACATGGGATAAAAATATGAGCTCTGGTTAAAAAATAGGATAACATCCAATAGCGAAGAAAAACAGTATCTACATGGTTACGATTCACTACCAAGACTTAATGTGCTCTGAAGCGTTTCAACCTAACAAAATCATGGTCTTTTTCAGGGGGATATTTACTGCATCTATAAGATACATACTGTATGTGTCATTAATAATACAATATATACTTTTTATTAGTTCATTCAAAGAAGGTAGGTATATTTACTGCTGATGGATGAAAGAGCAATTTTCAGCCAGAGGTGTCGGTCAGGAATATGCAAGGAAGTTTTCAGCAATGCAATCAGTGCCCATCAGTAATGCCAATCAGTGCTGCATATCAGTTCCCATTAGTGCCTGTTCATCAGTGCTGCCCATCAATGCCCATCAGTGCAGCCTATCAGGGGTACCCTTCAGTGCTGCCTATCAGTGCACAAAAGTGCCACCTATCAGTGACATCCTTTTAGTGCCACCTATCAGTGCTCATCCGTTCTGTAGATCAGTGTCACCTATCAGTGCTCATCAGTTCTGTAGATCAGTGCCGTTTATCAGTGCCCATCAGTGCTGCATATTAGTGCCTCCTCCTCAGTGCCACCACATCAGTACCCTTCAGTGCCATCTCATCAGTGCCCATCAGTACAGCCTATCAGTGCCGATCAGTGCAGCCTCATCGGCGCACATCAGTGAAAGAGAAAAATAACATATTTACAAAAGTTTGCAACAGAACTGAAAGCTAAAAATTGCCGTGGCCCGGAAAAAGGGTGAAATGGCCCAGTATTAAGGTTGTTAAGTAATTAAAAAAATAAATAAATAATAAAGCTAAAGCTCTCAGCCTAATAAACACTGGCAAAAGTAAAGTTTAACCACCTCAATACTGGGCACTTTCACCCCCCATCCTGCCCATTGCCAAATTTCAGCTTTCAGTGCTGTCACACTTTGAATGATAATTACTCATGCAACACCATACCCAAATTACATTTTTATCATAATTGTTTCACACAAATAGAGCTTTATTTTGGTGGTATTTAATCACCACTGGGTTTTAAATGTTTTCAATGCAAATGTAAAGATATTGAAAACTTAAAAAAAATGTGTGTTTCTTAGTTTCTGTTATAAAATTTAGCAAATAAGTCATTTTTTACCACAATTTATAGAGCTAAATTTTGTTGGTAAAAATAACCCAAATCAGTGTATATTATTTGGTCTGTGAGAAAGTTATAAAGTCTACAAGCTATGGTACCAATCATTGAAAATGGATCACACCTGATGTACTGACCTCTACACCGATGTACTGATCTAATTTCTTGAGGCCCTAACATGCCAAGGTAATAAAAATATTCCCCAAATGACCCTTTTTGAGAAGTAGACAGTCCAAGGTATTTAATAAGAGGCATGGCTTTTTAGAGTTTTTTGAAGTTGTAATTTTTTCCCACAATTCTTTGGAAAAAGAAAAAAAAAAAAAAGTTTTCGCACAAATGTCATATTAACCTTCCTAGCGGTATTCCCGAGCGTGGCTCTGGGTTAAATTTCAGAGGCAAAAGGGGTAACCCCGAGCCACACTCAGGGTACCGCTAGAAAGATTGCTGGATCCTGAAAGCGGGGTTACTTACCTTGTCACTGGGATCCAGTGATGTATCTCGGCGGTGTCTGGTGGCGGATCTTCCTCCTGATCCTCTCTGTGCCCCGCCTTCCATCTCCTGTGATGTGACGCTCGTAGGGGGGTGGAACCGGCTGCAAATTCAAATGTAAAACTCACCAAACACACTGATACAATGCAAAATTTTTAAAAAATCACATTAGTTTGCCCCCCAGTGCCCTTTCATACTTGGCATACTTGCAACTACACCTCAAAGCACATTCTGCTACTCCTCGATCATGCTTGCTAAGTGTATTTGACCTGTATGCTGCATGGCAATATAGGTCTTTGGTAAGCGCATATAGGATTTATTTTATCTGGTGTTTTTTTGCACTGGTACAGATGTTGATGTGACACTGTGACTGATGTTTTGTGCACTGGTACAGTTGTTCAATGAGACACTGTGACAGAGGTTTTGTGCACTGGTACAGATGTTCATGGGGACACTTGGACAGATATTCATGGGAAATGGACAGTGATGACAGTGGTGCTTGGTGTACTGTGTGATGATTGCTGCAGTCTGTGTGATCTGTGATAGCTCTCTGTGTAAAATCATTTGTTACACAGAGAGCTGTCACAGAGGCTGCAGCATTCCCCGCTTCCCCCCTGCACTGAGCTCTCACTGAGCTCAGCAGAGAGAACTGACACAGAGACATGTGTCTCTGTTTACACTGTGAAGGCTATGATTGGACACAGCCATTATGTGATCAGGAGGGCCAATCACAGTGCCCAAATCCCGATCTGTGTTTGGCTGTGTTGAAAGATCACAGTCATCACAGGATTGCGTGGCTGTGCACGGGTATTTGTTCTGAATGATGTACCAGTACATCCACTCTGAATGATGAAGCTACCACGCAGCGCCCACCCCACCAGTACAGTGTGGCGGTTGGGAAATGGTTAATGTGTAGTTTGAGTTAAGAATTTTTTATATATACATTGTCACACTGCATTGACTTAAAGGTTTATTGAAATGTAATAATAGTGCACAAAAAACTTCAAAACTAAAACCCTATATGCTAAAAATTTCTCTCATCCCCATATCCCTAATTATTAAAAAAAAAAAAAATGTAAAATTAGTCTTTAGGTATGTGCTTGAAAAAAACACTGGCCAGCACCAGGATGGCATGTGAGCACTTGAACAGGCAGGAAAAAGCAAAATACAATGCAGATTTTATCCTGAAACAAACATTACAGCCACAATAGACGATGGGCACAAATTGCGTACAATGACTAGGCAGTATGTATGCAGCTTGATTAAGCCATAATATAAGACATAGAGACATGGTTTAATATTGAAATAAACATTAGTATGTGTTATCTGGGAGACAATAGCCACACATATTGTACAGTGAATGGCTAGTATGTAAGATGTTTGGTTAGGCCACAATAAAGCAAAGGAAGATGAAACTGGTGACAAAATCTGCGCTGTGCTTAAACAAAATCTGAAGGTAGTGGACTGTTACTTGGACACAGTTCGGAATACTGCACCTGCATCATAGAGTGATTACACCAGTCTCTTTCTATTTATGCACAGATTTATCTTGGACATTGTGGGATTCTGTTGTTAAGTTATCAACATTTCGATCAGATTGTTATTTTGAAAAGGGGGCCCAGCTGGTAAACTGCAGCTACAGTTAATGCATAAACACATGTAGTCCACCACATTTAAATCCACAGTAATTTAGCACAATATAGCACCATGTAGCAACCAAATATCCCCACACAGATTGCAAGCTCTTCCTAAATCACAGCAACACATAATGAAAAATGTCTGCTGCGAACCAACTCTATAATAGTTGGATGGAACATAAAAAAACCCCACTTTTTGGCAATCATAACTCTGCTGAAAATGGTGGAAAGCTCATGAAGGGCATTATAGGTCTTTTAAAATTTTGCACCATGAATTTCATCATAAATTCTGCAGAACTGTAAATCTTGAAGCCAACCCCCCCCCCCCCCCTACTTTGCCCGTATTCGTCACAAACCCATTATGCTGTGAGTCTGTACTGTTTCCCACTTCTGTGCATTGTCATTTCCACATGGCAAGCCTGTACATAAATTCCTTATCTTCTATTTTTGGGCCCATATGTGTTCTTTTTCGATTCACCTCGTGTCTTATGCCCAATAATAGCGACCTCCCTTTTTAGCTATTACATGTTGCACTTCTTCATCTCAGACCATCACTGTCTTTTACTCACTGTGCACTAGTGGATTATGAGCCTGCTATCCTGGGTCCATCAATAAAATAAGCCCCAGAGCCCCAAATCCATTTAACAATTGTTTGCTTTTTCTTATCACAACTACATCCATTCATACACTTCTGGATGCTATTTTTACATATAAAGCCACCAACTGGCTCCTCAAATCAGATTTGATCTACTACCACTCTGACAGTCACTGTACAAATCGAGGCTTTAACTCTCTGACCAAATCCACCTTCAATTATCACACTGCTACTATAAATGCCAGCTACTACACCAAATATTACCCAATATTTATTCTCCAGAACTACATTTACATGTTTTTTTTTTTTAATTTATTAATTATTTTCAAAAAGAAGAGAAAACATACAAATACATTTCACACAATAAAAACATAAAGTTTTCAATAATGTGACTTCTCCCTTCCCTTATTTTCCCCTCTATTTAACCCCCCCTCCCCTTCTCTATACTAGTTGTCTTTCTCTTTTTCTCCACTCCATTTAGTGTACTCTCTCGTTGTCTTAAACTCCCTCCAATTTTCCCATATGTCACCCCATTCCTCTGTATCACCTTCTTCCCAATCTCTCAGATATTCCAATGTTCTTATTCTCTCAACTCTTTGTACCCAATCTCCCATGGTCGGGGCCTCTTCCTTTTGCCAAAATAACAGGATTAATCCTTTTGCTGCATTCATCAGGTGGGGTATTAATGTTACTTTATATTGTCTAACGGAGTTTTTAATACCATGAAATAGGCAATACCAAGGATCTTCCGGAACTATTTTCGTGATTTTTCTAATTAGGCCCAGGATTTCCTTTCAGTACTTTTTAATTTTTGGGCAATCCCACCATAAATGTGCCATTGTTCCTACTTCTAGGCAACCCCTCCAGCAGTTTTTTGACTTTTTGTTTTGATAATTATGAACTTTATCGGGGGTAATGTACCATCTTGCAATGCATTTGTAATTCATTTCAGCTGTGTTTATATCTACTGTGGAACTATGTATTAATTTTAAACTTTTTCCCAAGTGAAAATCTCTATTTCGTGTGCCAAATTCCCTCTCCCATTTGTCGATGAATGGCAGGACCGCCGGTCCTGTCAAATCTACCAGAATTTTGTATATATTTGATATTTAGTTTTCATATTTCTCTGAGGAGCAGATACGCTCAAAAGGAAGCAAATCATCTCCCCTTCTCAGTGGTCTCGGCAGGGAAGCCACAAAGTGCCTCAGCTGGCAATACCACCACTCATCGAGTCTCCAATCTTTTCTTTTTTGTTTTAATACCTCATATGTGTTTATTTGCTTGTTATCCACAATATCCCTCAAACGTGCATCCTCATCTCCTATCCACTTTCCTCCTATTTTTTATTGTCCTGGTGGAAAATAATAGGTGTCTTTTAAAGGGATTAATGGTGAGTTGTATTGCCATTTATTTCTTTTGTAAATTAAATCCCAAATTTTAAGTTCTTGAATTGTGATCGGATGTGTATTAGGATTCAAATTCCTATATTGTGCAGGTATCCATATAATTTTTCCTAAGTGAGTGATGATGGCGCCAGCAGGGAGTCAATGCTGAGCCACGGGAGGTCCCATCCAGGATGAAGAGAAGTGCTCCATCTAGAGAGGCTGAATACAGACACCCCATACCCCCACAAGCCCGCTAAACCCGCCAGCCTACCTCCCCAGCCTTGATCCACGCGGTGCACTCCGAGCTGGAGACCGACGGCGAGCAGCTGCCGACCGCAGACTCGGAGAGGAAGCCTAGAAGAACCGCAGTGAGACATCCGGAGGAAACGTGTGCCCGGCGTCCTGCAGTCAGAGCCAGTGCCGAGAGTGTGGAGATGGCGGCCCCCCGGTGTCCAGCAGTTGAAGTGACTTTCCAGCTGGATGTCTCAGAAGGCAGGAGCTGCAGAAGGACTAGCATACTGAACCACACTGAGTCATCGAGAGATCGCTCACGGAGGAATGGAGAGGTGAGAAGGGTCCCCCCCCAGCACTCAAGTTAAAGTTAAGTCTAAGAATTGCCACATGATTTCCTCATTTATTACACTGAAAAACAATGTTGAAAAAGGGCAATACTAGGACTATTGAAAACGGTATCTACATAATCTCCTGATTCTTTAAAGAACTCCAGAAAGGTTGACAAGGGGACTGTGAATATAATTAAATTGTGAATTTATACTATCCCCCCCCCCTCTCGTTAGAGGTCTGAAGGAGAAGTATCTGAAAGGTGGTTACAATAAATAGAGAACTTCTCTTAAAGAATTGTGAGCCAAATCTTTGTATTTATTTATATACGGAGCCATAGTAAAGGAGTGAAACAGAGGAAAGGGGCAAGGCGGACAAAATGAAAAATAAACCAGCAAAACCAGCAAAATATGGGGGAGTAAAAGCACCAAAAATAAGTGCAAACCCGGGGAATATTAAAAAATATATGACCCCTGAGACATCAATGGAAAATCCAACTTGTTAAAGACAAACGTCAATTAAAATTAAACAGGATATTAAATAGCATACTGGATGGGATTCCACGGAATCATGCATTACATTTTTCATACAACACCATGGGAAAAGAGGGGGAAGCTAGGCATTCAGGGTCAGAGTTCCACCCTAGGGAAAAGTTGATAAAAAGGAGGGAGGGAGAGTATCGACTAGAAGAGTCCTTAGGGAAAGGACCTAGTTACCCTTTTTTCTTTTTTTTCTGCCTGTAGGGTGGAAGGGGGAAGGGGGGGGGAGAGGAGAGGGGGGGGGTGGAGGTGGGTGAGGGAGGGGGGGCGGAGGGGGGAGGGGGAGGAGGGAGAAAGGGAAGGGTAAATCACAGACTAGTGTATCCACTCCAATATTATTCGATATAAGTTTGATGAGAAGAGCAATCTGCAATTTAATGTATCCACCCCCATTTCCTTTTTGTGGGCAAGTTGGATCTTCCTTTGTTCTCTGGGGGAAAATGTAATGCCTCTTTTTATTTATAAACGATGACAGAAATTAGTTATGTAACGTATAACATAAGAGGACTGAATTCCCCCGAGAAGAGACAGAAAATCCTAAAAGAAATTAAAAATATGGGAGCTGACTTAGTTTTCCTACAGGAAACTCACCTCCTACACTCCTCTAATATCAGATTGTACTCAAAAGATCACCCCACGTGGTACTATTCTGACTCTACAACAAAAAAATCAAAAGGAGTGGCTATTGGGTTTGCCAGAGGAACTCACTTTGTTCTAGAATAGAGGATGGTAGACCACAAGGGAAGATTCCTTTTCCTGAAAGGGAAACTTCATACCAAGGAAGTGACTCTGGTTAATGTATACTGCCCAAATAACAGACCTATGGGATATCTCGGGAAAATTGTAGATAAACTAATAGAATTTAGAAAAGGGAGAGTGATATTAGCGGGAGATTTAAATTTTTGTCTTGACCCAGAAATGGATTGTACGTCGGCTGTACAGAGGAGTAGAGCAACACATTTGAAAACGATCAAAAAGAAGCTATTCCAATGCCAATTATTGGAAACTTGGAGGGTGCTTCATCCAAAAGAACAAGACTATACGTTCTTCTCCTCTGTACATAAAATACACTCGAGGATTGATTACATTATGATAGACCGTAGAGGGATTCAATTGGTGACAGAGGCTAAATTTGGGATTAAAACCTGGTCGGACCATGCACCCGTTAAAATAAAGCTGAAAATATTAGGGGATTACTAAAAACAAATTCCTGGAGATTAAATGAGGAATTGCTCAGGGAAAAAAAATGGGGAAAAGAATTAGAATTATATTTCCATACCAATGAAAATGAAGAAACATCAAAAAATATACTTTGGGAGGCACAGAAAGCCTATATGAGGGGGATCTTAATCTCTAAAGGGTCAAGAAGGAAAAAAAAGAGAGAATAGAACATAAAGAAAAACTGATAAAGAGATTTACGAACTAGAACAAAGCCATAAAAATATTCATTCGGTTGAGATCCAACACCAGCTAGTAATAAAAAGAGAAGAACTAAAAGAATTAATAGAACAAGAAATTAGACAGGAGATTAGGAAAGTATCTAAAGGAAACTATCAAGGAAATAACAAGATCGGGAAGAAACTTGCGAAGACTATTAAAAAAAAGAAAGCGATAAATTATATAGAGAAAATTAAAGATACTAAAGGGGAAATGGTATATTCAACGGCCGACTTAGCAAAAGTATTTCAGGAGTACTATGGGAAACTTTACAATATCAAAGAAATAGGAGGAGAGAGGGACCAGACTAAAATGGAAAAAATTAAACAATATCTGAAAGAGGCAAAATTACCTAAAATACAACAAGATAAAATAGATCAACTAGAACCTCAAATCACAGAAGAAGAGATAAGTATAGCCCTTAAAACTACACCTTCAGGGAAGAGCCCTGGACCAGACGGGTTTACGGTAAACTATTATAAAAGACATAAGGACCTGTTAATACCCAAATTAAAAGATTATTTTAATGGCTTAGGGCAAGAATATGGGATGAGTAAGGACGCCCTCTTGGCATCAATTACGGTAATCCTAAAAGAAGGAAAAGACGCGACTGCATGTTCAAGCTATAGACCCATCTCGCTTTTAAATATTGATTCAAAACTCTTCGCAAAAGTGTTGGCAACCAGAATGAAAAATTTAATGGAAGAATGGGTCCATAGGGATCAAACAGGATTTATACCCGGGAGACAGGGTCGAGATAACGGCGTAAGAACAATTCTGTTGATGCAGCAGATGGCTAAGAGTGGATCCCAAGGGCTGATTCTGTCAATAGATGCTGAGAAAGCATTCGACAGAGTCAGCTGGGACTTCATGATGGGGACCTTGGAGGAACTGGGAATTGGAAGAAAAATTATGGCATGGATAAAAACACTCTATGGCCAGCCCACCACTAAGGTTAAAGTAAACGGGGTCCACTCGGAGCCATTTGGGATGTCTAACGGAACAAGGCAGGGGTGCCCGTTATCCCCGTTATTGTTTGTTCTTTCATTGGAACCTCTATTAGTGACAATTAGGAAGAACCCAGATGTGAAAGGAATAGAGGTGGGGGATGTGGAGCATAAGATTGCCGCATTTGCGGACGACCTGTTGCTGTACATCTCCAGACCGAGGATAACTCTACCAAATGTACTAGAAAGTTTGAAAAAATATGGAAAATTATCTAATTTAAAAATTAACCCTGCTAAATCAGAGATAATAAATATCAATGTAAAAAAACAAGAAGAATAAAAATTAAAAGTGGAATTCCCCTTCACCTGGAAAAAACTAGGACTAAAATACTTAGGAATTATCCTAACAAAAAACCCCAAAAGACTTTATAAAGAAAATTATATCCCGCTATTAAATATAATAAAAATGGCGATTCTACCAAAAATAACCCACAAATTTCAAATGTTACCTATTTCGATCCCTCAGATATATTTTAGAACTTTGAAATCTTTAATAACTAGATTTATCTGGAAAAGAGGAAAACCCAGAATACAACATGCAGTATTAACCACTTAAGCCCCGGAAGATTTTACCCCCTTCCTGACCAGGGCCTATTTTGCGATTCGGCACTGCGTGACTTTAACAGACAATTGCGCGGTCGTGCAACGCTGTACCTAAAATAATTTGATGTCCTTTTTTTTCCCACAAACAGAGCTTTCTTTTGGTGGTATTTGATCACCTGTGCGATTTTTTGATCATGCGCTATAAACAGAAAAAGAGCGTCAATTTTGCAAAAATAACAATATTTTCACATTTTTTTTTATATGAAATTCCCCCAAAAAAATGTAAAAATCTAAATTTTTTAACATTTTAGGCCAATTTGTTTTATGCTACATATGTTTGGTAAAAAAAATTGCAAAAAGCGTATTTTGATTGGTTTGCACAAAAGATATTGCGTTTACTAACTAAGGGAAAGATTTTTGTAATTTTTGTTGTTTTTGTTTTAACGAGTAATGGCGGCGATCTGCGATTTTTTTTGCGGGACTGCGACATTGCAGCGGACAGATTGGACCCTTGACTGACATTTTTGACACTTTTGGGGTTACCAGTGACATTACTACAGTAATCAGTGCTATACATATGAACTGTTACTGTAAAAATGACACTGGCAGTGAAGGGGTTAACTTTTTTTGAGAGGGAGGGGTTAAGTGTGTCCCTAGGGGCGTGATTCTAACTGTGATTGGATGTGGCTACTGGTGTAAGAACAGAGATCATAGCAGAACCGTATGATCTCCATTCTTACACCAGCCGCCTGCCTTTCTCCCGGTGTAACGGACGATCGGGAGTGCCCGACGGACATTAGGTCCGTCGGGAGCAGGTGCGGGGGGGGGTCCGTGACCAAGCGGAAGCGCGCCTCCGGCGGCGCGCGCTCGCTCCCTAGAGCCTCACAGGCTAGCGACGTAGCGCTACGTCGCTTTGCCTGTGAGGGGCTGACCGCCGCAGTAAATAGTCGTGCGGCGGTCGGCAAGTGGTTAATTA
Organism: Pelophylax lessonae; assembly: GCF_965119305.1. NCBI lineage: Eukaryota > Metazoa > Chordata > Amphibia > Anura > Ranidae > Pelophylax > Pelophylax lessonae. The sequence goes on from NC_138768.1 coordinate 767,890,923, forward strand.
AGGGCAAAAATCAAGGGGGCCTAGCAGTACCAGACTTCAAAAAATATTACGATGCAACAATTCTCTCACGTGTGATGGAATGGGGGAAAATAAAAAGTGGAAAAAACTGGGTAAAAATAGAATTTATAATGAGTCACACTACATTTGCATGTTTTAATTCAACAAAATTCCTCACACACTGCATAGTTCTTTGTTTGCTTATTCTGTTTACTATTACTCTAACCACTTAAGCCCCGGAAGATTTTACCCCCTTCCTGACCAGGGAATATTTTGCGATTCGGCACTGCGTGACTTTAACGGACAATTGCGCGGTCGTGCGGTGCTGTACCTAAACGAATTTGACGTCCTTTTTTTCCCACAAACAGAGCTTTCTTTTGGTGGTATTTGATCACCTGTGCGATTTTTTGATCATGCGCTATAAACAAAAAAAGAGCGTCAATTTTGCAAAAATAACAATATTTTTCACATTTTTTTATATGAAATCCCCCCCCCCCCCCCAAAAAAAAATGTAAAAGTCAAAATTTTTTAACATTTTAGGCCAATTTGTTTCATGCTACATATGTTTGGTAAAAAAAATTGCAAAAAGCATATTTTGATTGGTTTGCACAAAAGTTATTGCGTTTACTAACTAAGGGAAAGATTTTTGTCATTTTTGTTGTTTTTTTTTTTTTTTAACGAGTAATGGCGGCGATCTGCAATTTTTTTTGGGGGACTGCAACATTGCAGCGGACAGATTGGACCCTTAACTGACATTTTTGACACTTTTGGGGTTACCAGTGACATTACTACAGTAATCAGTGCTATACATATGCACTGTTACTGTAAAAATGACACTGGCAGTGAAGGGGTTAACTTTTTTGAGAGGGAGGGGTTAAGTGTGTCCCTAGGGGCGTGCTTCTAACTGTGATTGGATGTGGCTTGAGGTGTAAGAACAGAGATCAACGGTCCTACATAGCAGAACCATATGATCTCCATTCTTACACAGGGAAGAATGACAGACGGCTTTGTTTACATTAGCCGCCTGCCTTTCTCCCGCTGTAAAGGACAATTGTGAGTGCCCGGCGGACATCGGGTCCACCGGGCACACGCGAGGGGGGGTCCATGAGCGAGCGGAAGCGTGCCTCCGGCGGCGCGCTCGCTCCCTAGAGCCTCACAGGCTAGCGACGTAGTCCTACGTCGCTTTGCCTGTGAGGGGCTGACCATCGCAGTAAATAGTCGTGCGGCGGTCGGCAAGTGGCTAAGGAAGCTACTTCTACTACTGTCCACAAAAAAAGGAAGGCTAAGAAAAAAGAAATACCTTTATTTTCCCAATAAGACCCTTATAGCATTAGAATACACCATAGAAGTTATTTGGAAATTTGAGAATTATGGTCTGAAAGACTGAAATGTGCATGCCTTTGGAGTACATAACACTGACTTTTCAGGGTATTGCAAAACTAATAATGATAATAATAATAATAATAATAATAATAATAATAACCATAATAATATGATTAATAATAACAACAACAACATCAAATTGAATGACTAGTTGTTATTATAGTTGTGCCTATATTTTTACAAAATATTTTCCTTAATGACCCTTAAGGTCATTAGCTATTTTCAAAGAAAAAGTTGCAGTTTATTACATTCTGTTGCCCCTGAAATGCATTTGAAGTGGCCGTTGCTTTTCCTCTGCTTGTTTTTCAGATCATCAGCTCTGCAAATAAGTGAAGTAATTTTAAGTTTAAAATATTTCAGTTACACAGTCTTGCCAAAAAAGTACAGTTCTTCCTTTTAATTCTATTTCACTATTTCACTGACTGATTCCCAGGACAGTTATGGATTTTGTGATGACCAAAACTGTAACATGACAGTCAGTTTCAGAATAAAATTGCAAGTCTCAGGAATCTCCCTGGGTTACTATCAATCTTCAGGGCAATTTGAGTACATATGTTGTCCTACATCTTACTTTTAATCTGCTACGTATCTTTTTTTTTTTTCAGATTGAGTAAATTTTATGCAGTGCAAAGTGGGAAAATGATCCTTTGTGGCATAGGGTATTGACTTTTATTCTTATGATTCTTTGCACAAGATTTTGCTAATCATTTCAATCAATATTTAGCAGTCCTTCCAACATAAATTAGGAATAATGCAATATCTGTTTCTTGAAGAGTCATTTAATGTTTTTTTTCATAATAACAAAAAAGGGTTATTATTTTCCATGCAGATATTATTAATTACTCTGACAATAGTAAACTGACATCTGGTTGGCAGGTGTAACATACTATATTTTCTGAATCCCTATCTTTGTAGCATTGCCTATTTGAATATTTTTATTTTGGTCTTAGCAATGAATCTCATGCTGGATTCTCCCAGTATATGCGTGTATGTATATATATATATATATATATATATATATATATATATATATATATACACACATACACATATACACAGTTGTGCTCATAAGTTTACATACCCTGGCAGACTTTATGATTTCTTGGCCATTTTTCAGAGAATATGAATGATAACACAAAAACTTTTCTTTCACTCACGGTTAGTGTTTGGCTGAAGCCATTTTTTATCAGAGATGTATAGTAACGAAGTAGAACTACTTAAGTACTGTACTTAAGTACCGAAATGCGGTATCTGTACTTTCCTAGAGTATAATTTTTTTCTCCTACTTCTACTTTTACTTCACTACATTTTTTCGATGATTTCGATACTTCTACTCCGATATTTTTTTTTTGTGCTGCATCGTTACTCGTTACTTTTAAAAAAATTACCACTGCCAGAACAGTAGATGGCAGGTTGCATAAAGCTCAAAAAAATGTGTATAATGTCATTTGTAAATCAGCGCATACGAAAATAAAGGCTGTGTATAATTAAAGCTGCTATACCAAATCTTTCCAATAAAAAGAAAATATGAAACAAACAAATAAATGGTGCTACAGTGCTTAAAGTGCATCAAGAAACTACTAACAAACACAACTTGGCTGTGCGAATAAAGTGCCTGTGCAATCGATATAATATCATCGTTGCCCCCAGTGCCCTGCCCACACTCCACACAGTATCAAAAATAAAGTGACATGAATGTGCTAAAGCCTAAATGCAGTGAAAATAATTATTCCCACAATGTAACAGTAAATTCAATTCATATAAAATATGACAATAAATCACAATAAAATAAGTTATGAAATAAGTTAGGTCAGGTGCGTGCAACAAGTTGAAGTGTGTAAACCTATCTATAATGAAAAGTCCATAAATGAATTCCAGTGTGCAAATCTCAAGTGTCACTTCACTTGTCAGATGCTTCCACCTCCTTTAGTGCTCGAGTGACCGACCAACACACTTAATGGTGGTGGCACTGGTGGATAGCGTCTGGGTGGCACTGTGGCACTGACTGCACTGGTTCAAAAAGCCATATATATTTAATTATTTCAATTCTCAATCTCATAGGTCCTCTCCTCATAAGATATTAATAACTTAGGTGATGAACTTCTTGGCGGCCCTGGCAGGATGACGGGGACACCCGCCACTTCTGGAGCCGAGCCGCTGTGATTCCCCAACATGTGACAAAGTGACAGCCAGGAGATCTAGTGGCTAGCAGTGCTCAACAATACCGCTTTTATATATAAAAATGAAATAAAATATACTGACTCACAATTTAGTAGTAGTAGTAGGTAGCGTGTAGCAGTAGGCACACAACTCAATTCAATCAATCCCACAGCCTCGCTCGCGCCGCGGCCTGCGGAATCACTGTCATGATCATCAAGTTAAGACCGCACAGGAGGAGCCGTGCTGCCGTCTACCTGCTCGAGGTCTCCGCCTCTAAACGTGTTGTGTGTCACTCAGACTCCACCCCTTAGAGCCCTTACTGAGAGGAGTTGTGACGTGGGCGGCAGGACGCGGAAGCAGGACTCGGAGCATTTTCTTCGTTATCTCATCTTCTTCTCTATGAGGTGAGTGAGGTGGACCGTGGAGAGGGCCTAATCCTTGCCATGGCAAATGTGCCATTTGAGAATCAAATAATCAATATAAAATATTAATATATTATATACACACGGGTCATGGGTGGCTTTTTTGAACCAAGAAGAGTGAGACTGACGGCTATGATGATTATCCGACAAACCATGGTCCATGGACCATAAGTGTTGTGTTGTGGTGGTGACTGTGCTTCCTGCGGCCTGCCTCTGCCTGTGCGGCTGTGCCTGCACTGCAGTGGCCACTGGCAGTGGCACTTGACTTGATCAAAGCAAATGAGCACTACTAGTGTGAAGGACAGGGGGTGGAAGCATGTTCTGACAAGTTCTTATAATGAAAATAATATAGACAGCTTTTTGAACCAGTGCAGTGCCAGTGCTACGAAGGTGAGAGGCAGAGAGAGAGGCTATCCAGTCCACCACTTTACTTGAGCAGATCACAGAAGAAAGGTGGAAGCATCTGACAGCAAGTGACAAGCACTTCTTAGATTGCACACTGGAATTCAGTTATGGACTTTTCGTTATAAAGTTTAGTTTACACACTTAAACTTGCACCTAACTTATTCACAATCACAACTTATTTTATTGTGGTATTGTCATATATATTTTATATGAATTAAATTTACATTGTGGGAATAATTTGCACTGCATTTAGCACAGACATGTCACTTTATTTTTGATACTGTGGGCGATGATTTTGAATACAAGAAGAATATATATATATATATATAATTGCAGGCACTTTATTAACATTTTTAGCACAGCCACTTTGTTAGTAGTTTTTGATGCATTTTTCACTTTAAGCGTTGTAGGTTTGATGAAGCTGGCCTGGCACATCATCATCAATTGAGCAAATCAAATCGAACCGCGATTAAGAAGACTGTGCATGCTCCTGTTCTGCCTTTTGATCAGCTGAAAAGATGGACGAACCAAAAACACCACCTTCCACCCCTGGCCCTTCAACTTCAAGTGATCTGCCTGGCTGTGAGAGTGAGGAAGCTCAGGAAGGAGACCACCCCTGGCTTTAAAAGGTGGATGCTTTAAAAGGGGAAGGGAGGGACGTACTTCATCTGTTTTTTGTTTACAAAAAGTTACAGCCTAAGGAATTGTGATTGTCCTTTAGGTTAATCATTTGAATAAATCATTTGAAATAATAAAAAACAATATGATGTTCAAACTTTTGACTTCTTTCTTTAACCACTTGCCGACCGCCGCACGACTATCTACGGCGGCGGTCAGCCCCTCACAGGCAAAGTGACGTAGGTCTACGTCGCTCGCCTGTGAGGGTTTAGGGAGCGAGCGCGCGCCGCCGGAGGCGCGCTCCCACTCCCGCGTGGTCACGGACCCCCCCGCGCGCGTGACCGGCGGACCCGATCGCCGCCGGCCACTCTGCGATCGGCGGGGGAGAGGGAGAAAGTCAGGCAGCTTGTGTAAACAAGCTGCCTGTCATTCTCCTCTCTGTATGAGAGCTGATCACATGGATCTACTATGTAGATCCATTGATCACTCTGCATACAGTTGAAGCCACAGCCAATCACAGTTAGAATCACGCCCCTAGGGACACACACAGCCCCTCCCTCTCAAATAAAGTTAACCCCTTCACTACCAGTGTATTTTTACAGTAACAGTGCATATATATAGCACTGATTACTGTAGAAATGTCACTGGTAACCCCAAAAGTGTCAAAAATGTCAGTCAAGGGTCCGATCTTTCCGCCGCAATGTCGCAGTACCGCAAAAAAAATCGCAGATCGCCGCCATTACGCGTTAAAAAAAAAAACAACAAAAATGACAAAAATCTTTCCCTTTGTTAGTAAACGCAATAACTTTTGCGCAAACCAATCAAAATACGCTTTTTGCGATTTTTTTTTTTACCAAACATAGGTAGCATAAAACAAATTGGCCGAAAATATTAAAAAATTTTGATTTTTACATTTTTTTTTGGGGGAATTTCATATAAAAAAAGGAAAAATATTGCTATTTTTGCAAAATTTACGCTCTTTTTTTGTTTATAGCGCGTGATCAAAAAATCGCACAAGTGATCAAATACCGCCAAAAGAAAGCTCTGTTTGTGGGAAAAAAAGGACGCCAAATTCGTTTAGGTACAGCGTCGCATGACCGCGCAATTGTCCGTTAAAGTCACGCAGTGCCGAATCGCAAAATACCCTCTGGTCGTTTAGCAGCCAAATCCTCCGGGGCTTAAGTGGTTAATAACTACATAACACAGTACTTGTACTTCTACTTTCAGTACTTGAGTAGAATTTTTTTTTCAAAACTACTGGTACTTTTTACTTTTAGTACTTAAGTAGCAATTTTTTTGAAAAAACTACTTGCAATACTTAAGTAAAAAAAATGTTGAATACTTTAGTACTTCTACTTAAGTAACTTTTATTGCGAGCACTTCCACTTCTACTCAAGTCCCTTTTTGATCGAGCACTTGTACTTTTACTCAAGTAGAAATTTCGAGTACTTTATACAAGTCTGTTTATTATCAATCAACTGTATTTACTCTTTTAAAATCATAATGACAACAGAAACTACCGAAATGACCCTAATCAAAAGTCTACATACCCTGGTGATTTTGGCCTGATAACATGCACACAAGTTGACACAAAGGGGTTTGAATGGCTACTAAAGGTAATCAGCTTCACCTGTGATCTGTTTGCTTGTAATTAGTGTGTGTGTATAAAAGGTCAATATGTTTTTGAATTCCTGACAGACCCTTGCATCTTTCATCCAGTGCTGCACTGACGTTTCTGGATTCTGAGTCATGGGGAAAGCAAAAGAATTGTCAAAGGATTTGCGGGAAAAGGTAGTTGAACTGTATAAAACAGGAAAGGGATATTAAAAGATATCCAAGCAATTGAGAATGCCAATCAGCAGTGTTCAAACTCTAATCAAGAAGTGGAAAATGAGGGGTTGTGTTGAAACCAAACCACGGTCAGGTAGAACAACTAAAACTTCAGCCACAACTGCCAGGAAATTTGTTTGGAATGCAAGGAAAAACCCACAAATAACTTCAGGTGAAATGCAGGACTCTCTGAAATCATGTCGTGTGGCTGTTTCAAGATGCACAATAAGGCATTACTACTCAAATGCCACAAAGTATCCCACTTACAATACACTAAACAGCACAGAGAAAAGCCTCAAACCTTCTGGCACAAAGTAATTTGGAGTGATGAGCTTTTTGGCTACATTTGGAGAGGAGTCAACAAGGTCTATGATGAAAGGTACACCATTCCTACTGTGAAACATGGAGGTGGATCGCTGATGTTTTGGGGATGTGCAAGCTACAAAGGCAAAGGAAATTTGGTCAGAATTTATGGCAAGATGAATGCAGTATGCTATCAAAAAATACCAGAGGAAAATTTGCATTCATTAGCCCGCAAGCTGCTCATGAGACGTACATGGACATTCCAACATGACAATAATCCTAAACACAAGGCAAACTCGACTTGTCATTGGCTACAGCAGAATAAAGTGAAGGATCTGGAGTGGCCATCTCAGTCTCCTGACCTCAATATCATTGAGACACTCTGGGGAGATCTCAAACGTGCAGTTCATGCAAAACAGCCCAAGAATTTACAGGAACTGGAGGCTTTTTTCCAGGAAGAATGGGCAGCGTTACTATCTAAGAAGATAAAGAGCCTCATCCACAAATACCACAGAAGACTTCAAGCTGTCATTGATGTTAAAGGGGGAAATACACAGTATTAAGAACTGGGGTATGTAAACTTTTGATCAGTTTCTGTTGTAATTATGATTAAAAAAGAGTAAACACAGTTGATTGATAATAAATGGCTTCAGCCAAACACTAACCATGAGTGAAAGAAAAGTTTTTGTGTTATCATTCATTTTCTCTGAAAAATGGCCAAGAAATCATAGATTCTACCAGAGTATGTATATATATATATATATATATATATATATGTTTTGGATCGGACCAGAACCGTCTGAGATTATATCTGCCCCTGGCCTGATTAGATACGATGTGTGAAGAATCAGACGCTGACACCAAATTCAGAGTTGAAGATACTTCTTCTTTAATTCTACATGTCAGTGGGTTATATATATTTGTTGTTAGTGTCATCATGAGTTGTACGTAGATAAACATCATTTAATCTAGCTTCCTAATTTGTCATGTCCATTATAAGGTAAACTACCTCCAGCTAGGAATGTTACCTGTTGGGTGTTGTCTCCATGTGAAGTCGCCATCTTTGTTTCCACATTCCTCAGATGAAGGGAGGGGTGATCTAGTGGCCATTTCGAGTAAGACAATAAATTGCAGCAGTAAAATATATTCATAAGGCTTATGGTATGCATCACAAGGTGAAATAGGCATTTCTCTATAAACATTGATTACATCCATAACATAACAATATATATATATGATGCATTAATATTATTATTAATAATATTCTATATATTATTTAAACACCGTTTAAACAAGTCCAGACACTTTCCCTCCCCATCCAGGCTTTCAGCACTGTCATATTTAAATGACAATTACTCAGCTGTGAAACATTGTACTCAAATTACAGTTTTAGCATACTTTTAGACAGATAGAGCTTTGGTGTAATTGGTGGTATTTATTCACCACTGGGTTTATTTTATTAATTTGGCTATATGTCAAAAAAAGACCAAAAAAAACCCAGAATTTTTCTGGTTTAAAATGTTGCATATATCTTGAAATAAATTTAGGTCAAATATAGTTATTTCTTTGGTTAAATTACACAAACCAGTGCATATTGTTTAGTCTGTTTGACTACTACTATGATATATACAGTATATATTTGTCCTGATGTACTGACTGCCCAGCCACATTTCTGAAGCCCTAAAATGCCAGGACAGGACAGTACAAATACCCTCCAAATGACCCCTTTTTGGAAAGTAGATAGCCGGCCCTAAGGTATTTAGTAAGGGGAATGGTGAGTTTCTTGAAGCTATAGTTTTTTTGTCACTTTTTTGGAAAATTAAGAAATTAAATAACCTTTTTTTTTTAACAAGGTTTCATTTCAACAAGTTATTTCTCACGCACATCATGGACATACTTACAATTACACCCAAAACACATTCTGCACATCCTTATGAGTATTGGGATACCACCTGTAAGACTTTTTTACATCCTAAATGCATAGAGTGGCTCAAAATCCAAGGAGCAACGTCAGGCATTCCAAGGGGCATAAATTACGCATCAAATTTCCAGACTACCTGTTACCATTTTGAATCACAAGGACACAAAATTAGCCAATTTTAGAAAGCAAACACTCCAAGATATTTTCTGAAAGGCATAGTGAGTCTTTTGAAAATGTCATTTTTTGCCACAAGTTTTTGGAAAATGCAGGAAAGAAAATTAAAATGTATTTTTCACTCAAAGTTGTCAATAAATAGGATATTTCTAACACGCATCATAGAAATACAGTCTAAAACACATTCTTCTACCCCCCCCCCCCCCATGTGTGGCAATACCACATGCATGACACTTTTTCACAGCCACACAGAGGGCCTCAAAATCCAAGATGCCATGTGCACTGTCAAGGAAGTACAGGAGGCTGAAGAAAGTAAGAACAAGTGACTTCCTGTGATTTCAGGAGTGCAGTTGTCTACAGGGGATGGCTGAGACTAGTGCCTCACAGGAACGTAGTCAGCGGTATTTGCTGATGGATCAGTTCAGGCACAGGCAGAGACATGATCAGCAAGCAAAAGTTTAGTCCAGGCAGCAGGCAGAAATGTAGTAAATAAACAGCCCTGAATTGGTACAGGCAGAGGCAACACTGCACTGGTGTGGCAGTAATCAGTTACTGTAATTGGTGTGGCGGTGATCTGGGACACTGTAATTGGTGTTGCAGAGTTCAGGGACACTATCACTGGTGTGATGGTGATCAGGAACACAAACACTGGTGTGGTGGTTATCAGGGACACTAACTGATGTGGTGATCATCAGATACAAAATGACTGGTGTGGTGGTGATCAGAGACATTTTAACTGATGTGGTGATGATCAGGGACAATATGAGTGGTGTAGTAGTGATCAGGGACACTGGGACTGGTGTGGTGATGATCAGACACACTGTAATTGGTGAGGTGATGATCAGGGTCAATATGACTGGTGTGGCAACAATCAAGGACAATATGACTTGTGTGGCAATAATTAGGGACATTGTGAGTGCTGCAGCGGTGTTTAGTGACTCTGTGTGTGGGTGGCAATGGTTAGGGAAAATTTTAGTGGCTTGACAGTGATAAATGACACTGGGACTGGTGTGGTGGTGGTTACAAACACTGTAACTGGTGTGGTGGTGACCATGGACACCGTAACTGGTGTGTTGGTGATCAGGGATGCCGTAAAAGGTGTGAAGGTGATTGAAGACACTGTTCCCGGTGTGGCATTGATCAGGGACAGTGAAACCCATTCTTTTACAATTTATTTTTAAATATTATCACCCTATCAGTACAGTGTCACCATAGTGACAATGTACAACTCTGGGGGGGGGGGGGGTGGTTAATAATAGGGATCGACCGATTATTGGCAAAGAAGGAAGGATTGGGAAGCAAGGATTTTAGGGCACAATGTATCGATAAAATCAGTTTTTATTTAGAAAATCAAATAAAATCAAAAAAACACAAAATAACATGTAATAAATAAAAAGGACCTGTAAATAAGTCCAAGAGGTACTGTATAATTGGTTAGCAGTTGTTGAGGTAACAATTTCCATACAGAATAATATAATATATATATATATATATATATATATATATATATATATATATATATATATATATATATATATATATATATATATATATATAAAAATTATTATATAATATATAATATTATATATATATGTATATATAATATAATATAACAATATAACAATATAATATAACAATATAATAATATAATATAACAATTTCCATACAGAATAATATAATAGATGTTGCAATTTAAGCAATCAAAATACTTCACATAAGGAGATTCCTGCTGATGGATGCCCAAAGACATGAGGTGCCGTCCAACCGGGTCAACTGATGTCGTATTCAAACATTCATCATAGTACATTTAGTATTTGCCTTATTTCAAAGCTTCATCTGGAGCTGATACTGGAATATTCTGCATAATAGACAAATATATTTAAAAAAACTTGATATATACCAGAGAACTTCAAATATGTTATATACATTATGTTTACAACTGCGTATTACATTTAACATTGCATAGTGTTATATATCAAAACATAAAGGCAACTATCACTACACGTCTGATCCCATTTGGGCCCCAGGGGGGCCGTGAGCAGCAAGGCAGAGCGGCCAACCAGTGGTTGTATATGGGGGTCCATGCCGTAAGTCATATTTATTTCATCAATACATATAATGTATAAGCCTTGTCAAATATACATATCTGTATATTTTTGTAAGGTGAGACACATGCCTCAACATCATATGTAGATAACGAGGGGGATTGTTGTGGATTTACAGGAGGCTCATATAGTTAGTGGATAGTCGCCTGGGGGGCAACAATGATGGCCTGATTGTCATCTGTATTTAAGCAAAAGCATTTTTAAAAGCAGTACTTGTGGTTAAACAGGCAGTACACCCGGTGTTTATATCTTGCAAGGTTTGAATGAGTGCTGGTGCACTTAAAGTAGGTAGTCATAGGAAAGGAGTGTGTGTATAAGAACTAGAATGTTGGAAGGCCCAAAAATACCAAGCTGTATAAAAGTCTCTAATATAGGTATAGTAATTAAAAGAGGCTTGCATTTCATAAAAAGAAAAAGAAAAAGAAGAAGGTATTGAAAACCCTGCTATTATGTTTACTGTTACTCTACCTTATTGTTCTTTACTTATTGTATTATTCTCTATATCTCCAGTCTGAGATTCCTTCCTGTTGGACCACTGAGAAAGGTTACCAACCGAAACGCGTCTGGTCCCTCTCAGGACATCCCAGCCATTCTTATCTGTGACGTATTATTCGGCCACTTGTTTTTAACCAGTCTGTAATTTTTGTACAATGACCTTCACGTCTATGTTATTGCCAATTATATTAATGTATAAATAAACTTTGATTGATTTACTCAAGCTCTGGTTTTTGCCATTTAAAGTCCCACCCCTAGGGGACCCTTTTTTCCTTTAAAGGTATTGCATAAGGTGGCAGACATCCATGGTGCATATGTTTTAGCATAATTCTCACACGGTCTCAATGGCAGACCTGTGCTGCGGTATAAATTATAAATGAAGATACCATAAAGAGTATATAGCATGGTGTAAAATACACCAGTCATTGTATTGCATAATTTAAGCTATATCGATACAAAAAAGAAAAAAAGAAAGAAAAAATTGCGCAGTCTGAAGCATAGGGATGACGTTGCGACATTGTTCATCATGGATATTACAGTGTCACCACATGCAATAAAGTATAGTTATAACTCCCAAATGGCCACTACTAGGTCCTACAGAAAAAAACACAATGCTGTAGAAAGCAAAGGGGGCAGGTGCATGCCGGCTTACCAATAGCCATGGTAGTAAATAAATGCTGTAGTTTAGGTCCAAGGGTACAAGACCCAGCAACATGGGTACTGCAAAAACATTTAGATAAATAATGTAGGCAAAGAGGCTAGGTTGTGTTTTAAAGAAAGAGAGGTAGGTATAGGTCTCATTAGCTTACCAGAACTAGAGCTCCTGATCGCCACTACAACTTCCTCCCCGGATGGGGAACCGCCACCATACCAGTGTATCTCGCCCTTAAATGGCGTGGATCCCGGGCGGTTCGTCAGTGACGTCACCGCCCGGCCACTCCCCCGGATGTGACTCCCGACCGACAAGCGGGGCGACCCGCCGTCAGTCAAGTGCCATTACCGAAGGGGATGAACGAGCATGCTAGGCAGGATGTGCCTGCATACATCGTTCAGGTGCCACAGGAAGTGCCGCCCGGAAGGGGCGGAACCCTACTGCGGCTTGTCTGGCCGCACATACACCAGCAATAGGTAGCCGTCCCAGCCAGGCCCCACAGCGCCCCCAAAGGTCACAAACTAGAACAGCGTGATAATTGGCAAAGCCGATATATCGAGGGTCGATATGCACTTTTCCCGATATATCAGAATCGGCCCCGGAGGTTACCAATATTGCCAATATTTTGGGAAAGTGCTTGTACCGGAGTGATGCCTGCAGCTAGAGGCATCACCCTGGTACCAGCGCTCGGCTGTCATTGCATGGAGCGGGAGGGGACGCCCCCCCCCCTCCCGTCGCCTTCCACGGCTCGCCCGGTCTCCCATCCCACGGCTGTGGAAGACCCGATCAAAGCCGCATTTGGCTCTGATCAGGTCTCCATGCAAAAATGAGTAACATCACTTCAGGGTACTGTCTGGTGCCAGATTTAAAAAAATGACAGCATTCAAAACAACCAAACATGGCGTTTTGAATGCTTTTAAGTGTAGAGGAGGTGTTTGGGGTCTTTTAGACCCCCAGATCCCTCCACAAAAGTACCTGTCCAAAAAAAAAAAAATAAACATTTTTAAATGTACAAAATATTGGCCCATATCGGCCGATACCGATATGCATTGGCCAAAATATCGGTATCTGTATCGGCAATGAAAAATTGCTTACAAATATATATATATATATATATATATATATATATTTTTTTTTTACATTGATTGCTTTTTTAGCCTTGTAAAAGCAATCATTTCTCACTCTTTCTGGCTACATTCCAGCAACCATTGAGAAATACTGGGACAGCTGTGAACTAAAGCATGGTACAGGGCTGCTGTAAAAGGCCCTGTACTGTGTGATATCTGTAACTGATCACAGAGATCACACAGTAGTAAACAAGCTTTAAAATCCAAGGTAAAAATCAATGTCCGTCAAAAATTAGTCTATAAAGTGTGCTTTCAGAGCGATCCTCAAGACTTTTCTATTCAATAAAGTGCATTTGTTTTAAAACCATTTCCTAATTCTCAGGTCTTTGATGAAAATCCTTTCAACAGGACAACCAAACTCAAAATAAAAAAGGAGGAGACTATATAGTATAGCACGCTTCACTCCAGATGTGGATCGCTCAACAATCATATATCACAACAATCATATATTGTGCTCACATTAAAAGAATGTATTAACACATTCCCATGTTATACTCATGTGCTCCTGTGTATATACTCTTACCCTCTAACTTATAAAATTACCCTTCCATACACCACTGTTGAATATTCCTCTTCAGTTACAGTACAGTATGTTGTGTCCTTCTTGGAAAAATCCTCCTTCCTCACTTCTGAATCTGTATTAGGAGCTCCCAATAAGGAAAAATCATACGCATAGTGTAATACTGTAAAACTTCTTCCAAAAACAAATCTTTTGTAACTACTCACATTAGATGAGCCTAAAACATGTGTGTCCCTTTAAGCAAAGTCTCAATTCTATCACCTGTGTTGTGCTTCACTACTCACTCCATGCTCCAAAATTTCATATGCATATTCAATTAAACCTCTCTGAAGAATATTCCTCCCATCTGGCTTCCAAGAATATATGTGAAAAGTTTCCAAAAAAACAAAATAAAAATATAGTGTAATACTGCTTTAAAAATCTGTTCTCTATAGTGCCTGATCCATTTGCATTAAACTACAAACCATATGATTCCTTATAATCATCGTAAAGTGTGCTTCCTATTCATCGTGAAGTGTGCTGCCTATTCACCACATAGTCACTCCATGCACCTTAGTAAACGCATCAAATATGGTCCACCAGATCTTAAACTTGTTGAATATTGGGATTCCCCCATGTAAAGATATAAAAAAGGGCCCATAGTGCTGCAATTTTCCATAAAATCCTACCATTTATTAAATGCCAGTTCACTTATAAACAAACAATATAAAAAGCCTGTACACCTCACTCAAGATGGCCGCCGTGGCACTTTTGACGTGCATGATGTCGTCACATCCGTCGTCTGACATCACTTTTGATGTTTTTTCATACAATGTACTTCTTCCTAGAATGTGAAGTCAACATATAACTATTCTTGTTTTACAAAACAAAAATTGTATCCGCTAAAGTCCAAACCTTCTATCTGCCTGTTTATTGAATTGGTTATCCTGGTCTTGTTTCTGTGAAACCCAGGAAATTTACTGTAGAGCATGGATTCCAAAACATAGGAAGGTACCTTTGTACCGTAATTAAATACAACGTTGGTTTCAGCCATTCTAAATGTTAATCATGTGGAAAAAGGTAATAGAGTCATCTAAAACTTCAGTCATATTCACTAGCTTTTCATTAAGGTATTTAATAAAGGCTCAACATTTCACCAGTCTTTGACAAAATGAGTACATGATAAGAGATATATATCCACATATATCAACAACAATCTAACATGCTGCATAAGGGTTGTCAACATTATAAATGTGGCATATGTTGGGGGTCACCAAAGTCCTCTTGACTTTGAAATTAAACACAATATGCATTAAAATCAATTGCAGCAAAAAAAAGCAAATACAAAGTAACAAAGTCCCTAATCCTTCCCTTGTACACCAATATGACCAGCGCCTACAAGCCCTTCATACAGAGGCGTAACTAGAACCTTCAGGGCCCCGATGCAAGAAACCATGAAGGGCCCCCCAGACCCCTGGCCGGGGCCCTTCCCTTCAAGCCCGGGGCTCTTCCCACTAATCCTGGGGCTCTTTAATCTCATTGCATGGCCTTTTATTATGGTCCCGCATCAGGATCCTTTCACAAGTTCTGCAGTGGGCCCCCTTCCTGCAATCTTGGGGCCTCCCCACAGTGGTGAAATGCCAGGGCCCGGTCGCAAGTGTGACCTTTGAGATCCTAGAAGTTCACCCACTGGTTTGCTACCGGGCCCCCTGGAGCATGGGGCCCGGTAGCGATTGCAACCCCTGCAACCCCTGTAGTTACGCCCCTGCCTTCATATAATATTCAGCCACACAAACCGATTGGCAGGGATGAGCTTCATGTTTGCTGCTAATGTGGTTTGTAGTGTTTACTGTGGGTTTGGGAACATTTATGTGCCGATTCATTCAGAGGAATTTTTAAAAACTATATTGCATTGAAGTGCTTATGAACTATGAGCCAGCAAACTTAGAAGAACAATAAAGGGCTTCTGTTTAAACTAGCCCCCTCACTGCAAAATGGTGAGCACAGAGCTAGTAAAGTGTCAATAAACGAAAAGCTTTTACAGGGAAAGTGTAGACAAAGTTGAAAAACTGCACAGGGAGAGATTAGGGTCAATTTGAAACTGTACTTCTGACTACTAGCTCTTAGAGACAATCAACACCTTTGCTGCCTTTTTGGTTAATATTGGGGGCTGTTCTGTTCTTCTGTCAGTGTTTTTCACCATCCTTAATCCAGTGCCACATCTTTCTCTATGACACCTAGCTGTGAGCACATCCAGGTCTTACCTGGGGTGTTGCATGCCCAGTTAATCAGCGTAGTCCTGCCTCCTGAAAACACACTAACCATTGCATCCAACCAAAGTGGCACAGCCTCTGCCTCCTCTCGTTCTTGTCATTGCCACATCAAATCTTCTGCTGTTTGCCCTGTCACAGCAACATCCAATTACAACTGCTTTCTTCCTCTTCCCAGACTATTTAAACAGACTCCTGATGAGACATTCTGCTTTCAAGCTTGCACCTTTGTCCTATTGATTCCTGTGTACCCACCTCTTTCTTGTATCCTGGATATTCATGTCTGCTGCCTTCCTGACTTCAGGCTTGTATACTTGATTTCCGCATTTATTGGCTGCCCTGACCTCTGGCTTGTATCTTGGTTATACTTGTCCACAGCCAGTTCTGACCTCTGGTCCATATGCCGGAGAACTGTTCCACTCTGCTGTTACTTGCACTTTACTTATTTGATCCAGAATCTACTTCCTGATTTATTTCCAGATTCATGCTCTCTGTGGTCTTTGGTGCTTAGAGCAAGATAATCCCTGAGACATGACCTAGGGTCAGCAGGCAGCTCAAAGCACCTTAGAGGTTCCCTGCTGTATGCCAATTGGCTCTTGGACTCTCTGGGTGATACCACATCACTAGTTCTCAGGTATTTTGGCAAACCCTGATCTAGTACACAGATCTTAACCATTTCAGTGTGATCTTGATACAGGTCCCTGAACTTTCTCCAGTGTGGGTCATACATAGCAGATTCAGCTTCTAGGTTTAACTTGTCTAGTGGTGCTTTGTTCCACTGTTAACCAGCTGTTGGTCTATACTTCTTACCACCTTTTCTCACTATCTTATACAGTGTAACTGGAATTCCACACCAGCACAATGACTACCTTGACATTTTCATTTTATTATGTGGTTTATTTGAGGTCACCAAATATTTTTGCAAGACTTTAACTACTTAAGCTCCGGAAGGTTATGCTCCTTCATAGCCAGGCCATTTTTTGCAATTCAGCACTGTGCCACTTAAACTAGCAATTGCATCATCATGCAAAACTGTACGCAAATGAAATGTATTTATATTTTCCAAACAAATAGAGCTTTCTTTTGGTGGCATTTCTTGCTCTATAACCAAAACAAAAAAAAAAGCTATATTTTCTACTTTCTGTTATATAACACATCCACTAAAATCAAATGTCTTTATAACTTAGGCCAAAATGTATTCTGCTACATGTATGTGGTAAAAAAAATCCCAATACATGTATTAATTGGTTGTGTGAAAGTTATTGCGTCTACAAACTATAGTATATGTAGCACCCTACATGTAGGTGCTAGGTAAATGCATAGTGGGCCTTGTCTGCCTAACAGCAGGGCCATGATTGCATTTGGTTAGAGTGTCATGGCTTCCAGGTGTGTCTGCTGAGAGGGGAGTCTCCCCACTGGCTCTGTGAGAGGCTTTTCATAGGGCATTTGAGGAAACCCAATCAGGAACACATTCAGGCTTGTAACTACCCCAGAAGGCAGATTCTGCTGCAAAGGATTCTGGGGGGTATAAGTCTGAGGGGCATGCGTGACTCGTGGTCTTTGGTGGGAAGCAGAGTCCCAGGAGGGAGAGGACGGCTGTCTCGCCTCCTATCAGAGGAAGCGGATGTCTCGGGTGCTTCCTGAGAATCCAGAGAGTGCTGAGTTGAGCTGAAGGGGATCCGGTGTGCTGAGAACCAGCGGAGAGCTAGAGGGGTCCAGTCCCAGGAAAGCCTACACAGGTCGTAAGTACAGAGGATTGCCCCTAGGGGTCTGCCTAGTGTTAGAGGGGACCACTCCGGAGAAGGTTCTAGGATCGAAGTATTAGCTAGCTGTAAAGGGGGTACCCAGGTTGAGGACCCTGAAGTGATAAAGGGGGTACCTGAAGTTGGGGCCCTGAAGAGTCAGTGCATAGTGTGTAGTGCATCAGTTAGGAGTTGCAGCCATACAGGAATCCACAGCAAGCTATCTCAAACCAGTGCAAGGGTGGAGGGAGTAGTCAGTGACTTTGCAGTGCAAGCAGTGTCAGACGTTCAATGTTCTACAGTCCTGGATCTTTTGGACTTAAGCCTGAGTTCCAGCACAGGTTTCAGAGATACAGTGTGTTCAAATCAAAGTGCCAGTAAGCGTTGGCTAGCGTTGGCTGGCGTCAAGACATCGCTAACGGGCATTTTTGCTATAAAGTCCCGGAATTGTACATAGTCGAGCCAAAGGAGTATCCCACTCATTCCCTTCTCCCATCCTCTAAAAATACAATAAAACAACCAAACAAAGATGCCGGAGTTCTCAATGTGTCAGTTCTCACACCCAGGGTTGCAGATCACATGGGCTGGAGAGGTAACGGGTAACAATGGCAGACCCATATATTGCTACATATATATATACATGCATATACAGTATATATATATATATATATATATATATATATATATATATATATATATATATATATATATATATATATATATATATATAGTGGGTACGGAAAGTATTCAGACCCCCTTAAATTTTTCACTCTTTGTTATATTGCAGCCATTTGCTAAAATCATTTAAGTTCATTCTTCTTCCTCATGAATGTACACATAGCACCCCATACTGACAGAAAAACACAGAATTGTTGACATTGTTGCAGACCCTTTGCTCAGTATTTAGTAGAAGCCCCCTTTTGATCTAATACAGCCAGGAGTCTTTTTGGGAAAGATGCAACAAGTCTTTCACACCTGGATTTGGGGATCCTCTGCCATTCCTCCTTGCAGATCCTCTCCAGTTCTGTCAGGTTGGATGGTAAACGTTGGTGGACAGCCATTTTTAGGTCTCTCCAGAGATGCTCAATTGGGTTTAAGTCAGGGCTCTGGCTGGGCCATTCAAGAACAGTCACGGAGTTGTTGTGAAGCCACTCCTTCGTTATTTTAGTGTGCTTAGGGTCATTGTCTTGTTGGAAGGTAAACCTTCGGCCCAGTCTGAGGTCCAGAGCACTCTGGAGAAGGTTTTTGTCCAGGATATCCCTATCAACAAAAAAAACCTCTCCATAGGATATCCCTGTACTTGGCCGCATTCATCTTTCCCTCGATTGCAACCAGTCGTCCTGTCCCTGCAGCTGAAAAACACCCCCACAGCATGATGCTGCCACCACCATGCTTCACTGTTGGGACTGTATTGGACAGGTGATGAGCAGTACCTGGTTTTCTCCACACATACCGCTTAGAATTAAGGCCAAAAAGTTCTATTTTGGTCTCATCAGACCAGAGAATCTTATTTCTCACCATCTTGGAGTCCTTCAGGTGTTTTTTAGCAAACTCCATGCGGGCTTTCATGTGTCTTACACTGAGGAGAGGCTTCCGTCTGGCCACTCTGCCATAAAACCCCAACTGGTGGAGGGCTGCAGTGATGGTTGACTTTCTACAACTTTCTCCCATCTCCTGACTGCATCTCTGGAGCTCAGCCACAGTGATCTTTGGGTTCTTCTTTACCTCTCTCACCAAGGCTCTTCTTCCCCGATAGCTCAGTTTGACCGGACGGCCAGCTCTAGGAAGGGTTCTGGTCGTCCCAAACGTCTTCCATTTGAGGATTATGGAGGCCACTGTGCTCTTAGGAACCTTAAGTGCAGCAGAAATCTTTTTGTAACCTTGGCCAGATTTGTGCCTTGCCACAATTCTGTCTCTGAGCTCTTCAGGCAGTTCCTTTGACCTCATGATTCTCATTTGCTCTGACATGCATTGTGATCTGGAAGGTCTTATATAGACAGGTGTGTGGCTTTCCTAATCAAGTCCAATCACTATAATCAAACACAGCTGGACTCAAATGAAGGTGTAGAACCATCTCAAGGATGATCAGAAGAAATGGAAAGCACCTGAGTTAAATATATGAGTGTCACAGCAAAGGGTCTGAATACTTAGGACCATGTGATATTTCAGTTTTTCTTTTTTAATAAATCTGCAACAATGTCAACAATTCTGTGTTTTTCCGTCAATATGGGGAGCTGTGTGTACATTTATGAGGAAGAAGAATGAACTTAAATGATTTTAGCAAATGGCTGCAATATAACAAAGAGTGAAAAATTTAAGGGGGTCTGAATACTTTACATACCCACTGTATATATATATATATATATTTACATATACACACAGTGGTGTATGAAAGGATCAATTATTTTCACAATGTTTTGGAAAATGAATAAATTAACCCCTTCCGTACCGCGTCATGTAAAATGACGTCGGCACAAATCCTTTCTCGATCCGGGCGGACGTCATATGACGGCTCCCGGATCTCCCCACTACTGCGCGCCCCCGGGGGCGCGCAGCGCGGCGATCGGGGGTGAGGCTCGTCCCTCGGACTGAGCCCAACCCCGATCAAGGTAAACAGCCAATGAAATTGGCTGTTTACCACGTGATCGGCTGTGTCAATCACAGCCGATCACATGAGCGGCTCCAGCGCGAGCCGCTCGTTCCTTCCTTAATGCGCGCCCCCGGGGGCGCGCAGCGCGGCGATCGGGGACGAGGCTCGTCCCTCGGACAGAGCCCATCCCCGATCTAGGTAAAGAGCCAATGAAATTGGCTCTTTACCACGTGACCGGCTGTGTCCAATCACAGCCGGTCACAAATGTCATCAGAGAACACGGTAACTAGCTGTCACCGTGTTCTCCTCTCACACACTGATCCTGTGTGAGGAGGAGATTGTGGTAACAGCTAGTTACCAATCATAGTGCACCCCAAACACACTGATTGCCCCCCCCCCAATAAAGAGCACCTGTCACTAGCCCATCAAAGTACCCGAGTACCTGTCACCAGCCCATCAGGTACTCAGATGACAGGTACTCGGGTACTCTGATGGGCTGATGACAGGTACTCTGATGGGCTGGTGACAGGTACTCGGGTACTCTGATGATGGGTACTCGGGTACTCTGATGACAGGTACTCGGGTACTCTGATGACAGGTACTCTGATGGGCTGGTGACAGGTACTCGGGTACTCTGATGACAGGTACTCGGGTACTCTGATGACAGGTACTCGGGTACGCTGATGACGGGTACTCGGGTACTCTGATGACAGGTACTCGGGTACTCTGATGACAGGTACTCGGGTACTCTGATGACAGGTACTCTGGTACTTTGAGTACCCGTCACCGGAGTACCCGAGTACCCGTCATCGGAGTACCCGAGTACCTGTCACCTACCCATCAGAGTACCCAAGTACCTGTCACCTACCCAACAGAGTACCCGAGTACCTTCCACCTGCTCATCAGAGTACCTGACACCTGAAGTACCCGAGTACTTGCCACCTGCTCATCATTACCCATCACTACTCATCAGTACTCATCAGTACCCATCAGTACCTATCACCTATTAGTATCAGTACTGATCATCCGTACCCATCAGTACAGTATCAGTATCACCTATCAGTATCAGTACTACTCATCAGTACCTATCACCTGCCTGTCACCTGCCCATAAGAGTACCCGAGTACCTGTCACCTGCCTATCGGAGTACTCGAGTACCTGCCACTTGCTCATCAGTACCAGAGTACCTGTCACCTGCCCAGCAAAGTAGCCGAGTACCTGTCACCCTTCATACAGCCACCATGTCTAAGTCCAAAAAGGTTAACATACGTCGTCCGTTTAAACCTAAATACCGGTGTTATGGCAGCAGATAGCTGCCATAACCCTGGTATTTTTTTAAACGGTGGACGGTTGGCTTTCCGATAAGGGTGGTCCCAGCGGCGGATTCGCCGCGGGATCACCCTTCCGGGGTGGCGGAAGAGGTTCCCCCCCCCCTCCCGCTGCATTCTGGTCCTTTTCCCCGCTTACCGGACCCGCCGGCAGCGGGGAAAACGATCCGGTCCCAGATCCTCACAGACAGGATGTCGAGTGAGGGCAAGCTTGCCCTCACTCGACTCTATGGTCTTGGAGGACCGGAGCTACGGCAAACGTCGTTGCCTAGCAACCAGTTTAAAGGTCCCTTTTTTTTTTTCATTTTATTTAATTTTTTTTTTTATTTTTTTTTTATTTTTTCTATCTTTTAGTGTACTTGTGAGATCTGAGGACTTTTTGACCCCAGATCTCACAAAAAAGAGGTCCTGTCGTGCCTTTTTCTATTACAAGTAATGTTTACATTTCTTGCAATAGAAATAAAAATGATCAATTTTTTTTTTTTAAAAAAACAGTGTAAAAATAAAAAATAATAAATAAAATAAATAGTAAAAAAAAAAAAAAAAATTAAAGCGCCGTGTCCCCGCGAGCTCGCGTGCAGAAGCGAACGCATACGGATACCCCGCCCACATATGTAATCAGTGTTCAAACTACACATGTGAGGTATCGTCGCGATCGTTAGAGCAAGAGCAATAATTTGAGCCATAGACCTCCTCTGTAACTCTAAGATAGCAACCTGTAGAAATTTTTAAAATGTCGCCTATGGGGATTTTTAAGTACCAAACTTTGTCACCATTCTGTGAGCGTGCGCAATTTTGAAGCATGACATGTTGGGTATCTATTTACTCGGCGTAACATTATCTTTCACATTATGGAAAACAATTGGGCTAACTTTACTGGTTTCTTATTTTTTAATTAAAAAAAGTGATTTTTTTCCCAAAAAATTGCGTTTGGAAGACCGCTGCGCAAATACGGTGTGATAAAAAATATTGCAATAATCTCCATTTTATTCTCTAGGGTCTC
This sequence comes from Pelophylax lessonae, assembly GCF_965119305.1. NCBI lineage: Eukaryota > Metazoa > Chordata > Amphibia > Anura > Ranidae > Pelophylax > Pelophylax lessonae. The sequence goes on from NC_138768.1 coordinate 767,913,947, forward strand.
TGCTAAAAAAAAATATATAATGTTTTGGGGTTCTAAGTAGTTTTCTAGCAAAAACAACTGATTTTAGCTTGTAAACACCAAATGTCAAAAATAGGCCTAGGCAAGTGGCTAGGATGCATGATGATGCTCCTTGGATGTTTAGGCCCCTCTATATGGCTAGGCTGTGAAAAAGTCTCACACATGTGGTATTGCCATACTCAGGAGGAGTGGCAGAATGTATTTTGGGGTGTCATTTTTGCGAAGTACATTCTATGTGTTAGGAATATCCTATAAATTGACAACTTTGTGTAAAAAAAAAAGTTTTTATTTTTTTCCCACATTTTCCAAAAACTTGTGGAAAAAAATGACATGTTCAAAGGACCCATAATGCCTCATAGAATATACGTTGGAGTGTTTGCTTTCCAAAATGGGGTCATTTTGTGGACTTTTCCATTGTATTGTTGCTCTAGGGCCTTGAAAAGTGTGATAGGTAGTAAGAAAGTTTTATGTGTATTTATGCTCCTAAAACGCCTTATGGTGCTACTTGGACGTGGAGTCTCTTTTTGTGGCCAGGCTGTGTAAAAGTCTCACACATGTGGTATCACCATACTCAGAAGGAGTAGCAGAATGAATTTTGGGGTGTCATTTTTGCTGTGTACATGCTATGTGTTAGAAATAGCTTATAAATTGACAACGTTTTGGGAAAAAAAAAGAAATAAAATGTTTTCTTCATTTTCCCAAGAATTGTGGGAAAAAATTATAACTTCAAAAAACTCACCATGCCTCTTGCTAAATACCTTGGACTGTCTACTTTACAAAAAGGGGTCATTTGGGGGGTATTTGTACTGTCCTGACATTTCAGGGCCTCAAGAAAGGAGATAGGCCATCAGTACATCTGGTGTGATCAATTTTCAGTAATTGGTACCATAGCTTCTAGACTCAATAACTTTCACACAGACTAAATAATATACACTAATTTGGGTTAATTTTACCAGAGATATGTAGCAGTATAAATTTTGGCCCAAATGTATGAAGAAAAATACATTTTTTGCAAAATTTTATAATAGAAACTAAAAAAAAGTGTTTTTTTTGCAAAATTTTTGCTCTTTTTTTGCTTATATCACGAAAAAAAAAAAACCCCAGTTGTGATCAAATACCACCAAAAGAAAGCTCTATTTGTGTGAAAAAAATGATAAAAATTTTGTTTGGTTACAGTGTAGCATGACTGAGCAATTGTCATTCAAAGTGTGAGAGTGCTGAAAGCTGAAAATTGGTCTGGGCAGGAAGGGGGTCTAACTGCTCTGTATGGAAGCGGTTAAATAGTTTTTTTTTCACTTTTTTTACATACTGTCATCAGTGCAGTACAGCCTCATCATATGACTGTTGTTGCAAATATATATATTCAGTGGAATATATTTCTCGCGCCTAGGAGTGCCTAACCAGATGATTAATAGGGTGGATGGATTTAAGGGAAATAATATATAGGCTAAGCAGCTGCTATAAAGTGCAAAGTGAATGTGTCTGAATTTCCCAACTAAATGAGAAAAAATATAGCGCTTGCTGATGTGTGCAGGAAACTATGGGAGTTGATATAAAATCTAATATTTCTAAAACCATAAAATGGGCTGAGCCCCTAGGACATAAACATATATATAGAATAATAAATAATAGATAATAAGTGTGCCAATAATCAAGTCCAAAAGTTCACTGTGATATCAAAGTGCAAAGTGATAAAAAAATAGTCCATAGGTGACTCATTTGTGATTAATCAAAAATAGGCCAAACAAAGAAAGAAAAATAAAAAGTGCTGGTGCTTGGTGCTGATTCCTCCAATGGGACAAGATGTCCGATCATGTGAATATTGAGGATAAGATGTACACTCACCAGATACGGTGGGTCTCTACTGCCTTACGGCAAAGAGACCATTAGAGCTTTTAGTGACCCTCCAGGTCTGGATAGTGGCAACTGCTGGGCTCCTCTCCCTCTCAGCCGGGATCCCCCAAGCGGGGTGTGCGGGTTCCGTGCGGTTCCTCCGGGAATGTTTATGGAGAAAAGAAGGAAGGCTCCAGATAGTGCCGTACCATTAAAACACGTTTATTGTGCAAAATTGCTGATAAAAAGCTGATATAAGTTAAAACAACGCTGTACAATCCCTCTAATGAATGTCTGTAGCGTGGAGAGCGGCTTGCATTCCAGCTAGCTTCCGGGTTTGACGGCGTGCGTTCAACCTGACGCGCGTTTTGTCAGAGCGTAGTGACGTCTTCAGAGGTCAGAGTCACCTATGAACTATTTTTTTATCACTTTGCACTTTGATATCACAGTGAACTTTTGGACTTGATTATTGGCACATTTATTATCTATTATTTATTATTCTATATATATGTTTATGTCCTAGGGGCTCAGCCCATTTTATGGTTTTAGAAATATTAGATTTTATATCAACTCCCATAGTTTCCTGCACACATCAGCAAGCATATGACTGTTGTGGTGGTGATTAGGGATACTGACTGGTGACAGTATGTTAAAAAAATAAATACAATTTTTTATTCAGTTTTTTAAACTGTTTCTTTTACAAACTTATTGTTTTTTTTTTTTTACTTTTTTACATTTGTTTACTACTTTTTTTTTATACATACTTTCATTAGAGCAGTTTAGTGTTACCATAGTGACACTGTACTACTTTGGGGGGTTGATCAGGGAATTTTTTTTTACACTTTGATTGCTGCTAGAGTGATGATCCCTGTCATGAATTCATAACAGCTGTGATTACTAGTGATCTGAAATTGACTACAGCTAATCACATGGTACAGGGTCCTGTTACTGGCCCAGGTACCATGTGATAGCTGTGGGCCAATCACAGCATCACTCTATAAAAACACAGTTGTTATGAATGAAGCTGCATAAAAACACCCCACCCGTGCTACATGGTATATTTTTTACACTTTTTGCATTGATACAAGTCAGTGCCAAGATTGATATGTCTTTTTTCACAAAAGTTTGCCTATTAGCTCTAAAATTCATCAGTAGTCAGATCCCTACTCTAAGCTTACACTGTGATTAGGAGGAAGGAGGAGAGGAGTCAGCAATATCCCTGGTTGATATCCCCAGAGGGGAAAAGCTGCATTTGGCTCATTGGTAAAACAAGAATCAATTGTTAAGGTAAGCAGCTTGTAAGCACAGGTGGATGCACCTACCAGCACTTTATTGATGTTAAAGGCACGGCATGCTGGAACTTCACTGAAGAAAATTGTCCCATGATTTTGGCTTACATGGACTTCTTTATTAACTTATTTATTTATTGCACATTTCTATATGGATGATCAATTATTTATTTGCACAAAACATGCCTATATTTTGAGGATTTTGGTGCTGCATTGATTTTTGTTATATTTATACATATATATATATATGTTGTGTGTGTGTGTGTGTGTGTGTGTATATATATATATATATATATATATATATATATATATATATATATATACTGTATACATGAAGCCAGGATCAGAGGGGAGAACAGGATTTTGTCAGGCATCTCTGTTAACCTAAAATCTGTTTTATTTGTCAACAAACAGAAACAATATGCTTTTTTTCAGATTCAATTCAAACAAGATAGTTGCAGCTTTCCATTAGTGCAAAAGTCAGTCTTAAAACATAAGTACAAATGAGCCTACCTTTAGCACACACTGTATTCAAAGTCCCACTAAAAGACAAGCTCACTAAGCAGGTAAATCTCAGACAGTTGAGTCTCTCCAGTCTGCATGCAGGTCTCCTCCCTGTAGACAGCCACCACACTCTATGTTCCTCTGTGCAGGATGCAAAGGATGGGTCCTGGGTGGGTGATATGTGGCACCAATATCTGGGCTGTGGTTTCTTTAGGGGGATAGATTGGTGTACTTGGGGGGTCTTATCAGTGCAGGGTGAAGGTTTGGGACTGTCTGAGACAGTTGTGCAAAATAGAGGACTGACTTGCAATTCTCTCTGTATTTGTAACTGCTTATTGGGAACTCAGAATTTTTTCGGGTGGAAAAGAACCTCCACCCCTGACTACGGGGACACCGGTCCCTGCAGGGTTAAGCAGCCTCCATTGAGCAGCACATAATGCTAGGTGCGGTGGAGTAGGAGTTTGAGAGAGAGAGAGAGAGAGACCTATCTGAGGGCTACACATGCGCTGGAAACCGCCAAACAGCTGGAGTTAGACTGTGCTAGCCATGGGGTAAATCCCCTATAGGAACTTTATGTTTCTTATATTTGTGCTGAAGATAAGCAAACTTTTGTGTTATGATTTTTGAAATTAAATCAGCTCCATGTTGCTGTTAAAAGTGCTGATTTGTTTGCTTTGAAAGAAAAATAAACACCTTTATGTTTAGGACAAACATCTTTGCACATGGTTCTTAGGTGCTATACCCATGAACTTTACTATGTATATACATACATATATACATATACACACACAGTACCTCACATTTTTGTAAATATTTTATTAGACCTTTTCATGTGATAACACTGAAGAAATGACACTTTGTTACAATGTAAAGTAGTGAGTGTACAGCTTGCATACCAGTGTAATTTTGCTGCCCCCTCAAAATAACTCAACACACAGCCATTAGCAGCAACAAAAGTGAGTACACTCATAACTGAAAATGTCAAAATTTGGCCCAATTAGCCATTTTCCCTCCCCGGTGTCATGTGACTCGTTAGTGTTACAAGTTCTCAGGTGTGAATGGGGAGCAGGTGTGTTAAATTTGGTGGTATCGCTCTCACTCTCTCATACTGGTCACTGGAAGTTCAACACGGCACCTCATGGCAAAGAACTCTCTGCGGATCCAAAAAAAAGAATTGTTACTCTACATAAAGATGGCTATTAGAAGATTGCCAAGACCCTGAAACTGAGCTGCAGCATGGTGACCAAGACCATAACAAAACAGGTTCCACTCAGAACAGGCCTCGTCATGTTCAACCAAAGAAGTTGAGTGCACATGCTCAGTGTCATATCCAGAGGTTGTCTTTAGGAAATAGACATATGAGTGCACCAGCATTGCTGCAGAGATTGAAAGGGTGGTGGGGGGGTTAGCCTGTCAGTGCTCAGACCATATGCATCAAATTGGTCTGCATGGCTGTCATCCCAGAAGGAAGCTTCCTCTAAAGATGATGCACAAGAAAGCTCAGAAGTAGTTTACTGAAGACAAGCAGACTAAGGACATGGATTACTGGAACCATGTCCTGTTGTCTGATGAGACCAATATAAACTTATTTGGTTCAGATGGTGTCAAGCATGTGTGGCGGCAACCAGGTGAGGAGTACAAAGACATGTGTGTCTTGCCTACAAGCATAGTGGTGGGAGTGTCATGGTTTGGGGCAGCATGAGTGCTGCTGGCACTGGGGAGCTACAGTTCATTGAGGGAACAATGAATGCCAACTTCTACTGTGACACACTGAAGCAGAGCATGATCCACTCCCTTCAGAGACAGGGCAGTATTCCAACATGATAACAACCCCAAACAAACCTCCAAGATGACCACTGCCTTGCTAAAGAAGCTGAGGGTAAAGGTGATGGACTAGCCAAGCATGTCTCCAGACCTAAACCCTATTGAGCATCTGTGGGGCATCCACAAATGGAAGGTGGAGGAGCACAAGGTCTCTAACATCCACCAGCTCCCTGATGTCATCATGGAGGAGTGGAAGAGGACTTCAGTGGCAACCTGTGAAGCTCTGGTGAAGTCAACTCCCAAGAGGGTTAAGCAGGGCCGCTGATAGAGCAGTACAACCAGCCCTGTTGTACCGGGCCCGGGCTCCATCAGCTCTACAAGGGGCCCGGGCAACATCACAGTAAATTTCTGCATGTTAAAAAAAAAGTCATTTTTTCTAAACTTTGTACTTTCTTGGGGGTGTAATTAAATTTTCCTGGGCCCTATTATGTCAACAGAAGGGCCCAGGAGGTGAGTGCAGTGGCGGGACTTTTTTTTTCATTTTCGGGGGCGCATGTATACATGGGATGTAGTTCCATATTAATTTGCTGCCATATAGTCCTGGCTGCTGCTGTCCACTGCCTTGCCTGGCAGAGGGATACAATAATTCTCTGCTCAGCGCCGCCTCCCCTTACTCAGGTGCCGAGTGTGATCATGTAAGGAGGCAGACGACTCAGCAGCTGACAAGGAGCAGCAGGAGGACAGCATGGCTGCATTGGACACAGTGAGTGAAGAACAGAGGATAGAGTCCTCACTGTGTCCTATGATCAGTAGTGATGTCGCGAACCTAAAATTCGGCGAACCGGGCGAACCGCCATAGACTTCAATAGGCAGGCGAATTTTAAAACACACAGGGACTCTTTCTGGCCACAATAGTGATGGAAAAGTTGTTTCAAGGGGACTAACACCTGGACTGTGGCATGCCGGAGGGGGATCCATGGCAAAGCTCCCATGGAAAATTACGGAGTTGACGCAGAGTCGGGTTTTGGTCCATAAAGGGCATAAATCACCTAACATTCCTAAATTGTTTGGAATAACGTGCTTTAAAACATCCAGTGTGTGAATACGATCAGGTATGATGTTTTATCGGTCAAGTAGTGTAAGGGTTATGTCCGCTTCACAGTGACAGACCAAACTCTGACAGACCAAACTCCCCGTTTAACAGTCAGTCAGTCCATTTGCACAACCGCAAACTCCCCATTTGCACAAGGTTGGATACCAAGCTAGCCATGTCCCGTTCCTTGTCCTCACTGACATCATTGAAGGTCTCTTCCTCCACCCAGCCACGTACAACACCAAGGGTCCCCGAAAGGTGAGAACAAGCCCCCTGGGACGCCTGCTGTGGCTGGTATTCCACCTCCTCAAAGCCACCTTCCTCCTCGGACTTCTTTTCTTCAGACTCCTCTCTCTGCGTTGCCACAGGTCCAGCAATTGACAACGACAAGGCTGCTTCTGGTGGTGATGGGGACCACAACTCTTCCTCTTCATGCTCATCTACAGCCTGATCCAGTACTCTTCGCAGGGCACGCTCCAGAAAAAACGCATATGGGATGAGGTCGATGATGTTGCCTTGGGTTCGACTGACCACCAGGTTTGTCACCTCCGCAAAAGGACGCATGAGCCTACAGCCATTGTTCATGAGCATTCAGTAACGCGGCCAAAAAATACCCAGCTCCACAGAAAGAATGAAAGAAAATGAATGTTTTTTCTATGAAAAATTATCCCGCGGATCGCTTTTGGTCTGTTCACAATGAAGCAACGACCTTATCATCTGGGGTGTGCCAACACACTCCTAGAGGTGATCGCTTCATTGTGATACGCAAGCCCCTTCACCACGACAAGGTAACGATCACGAAGGGGAATTGACACATGTATGTGCCATTTTTTTTGTTTTTTGTTTTTTTGCAGCCACAGTGTAGCACCAGAGGCCAGAAAAATTAGGCATGTACACATGCATGAAAAAGTAGGTATTGTTGCAGCCGCTGCTGTAGCAGCGGCCTGAAAAATTGAGGTTTTCAAGGCAGAAAGTGCACTAAAACATTGCGGCTTGAACCGTAGTTGGTGGCGGAGACGTCACGTAAGTCATCCGGCATGCAGAGAATGATTAAATACAGCAGCGTGTGGACCATTTTTAGCCCAAGGCATCTCAGTCATCACCAGGCCTTTTTTAGTCAAATGCATCCCCCACTGTCAGTCCCTTCGGGATCCATGCCTCATTCATCTTAATAAACGTGAGGTAATCAAGACTTTTTTGACCTAGGCGACTTCTCTTCTCAGTGACAATACCTCCTGCTGCGCTGAAGGTCCTTTCTGACAGCACACTTGAAGCGGGGCAGGCCAGAAGTTCAATGGCAAATTGGGATAGCTCAGGCCACAGGTCAAGCCTGCACACCCAGTAGTCAAGGGGTTCATCGCTCCTCAGAGTGTCGATATCTGCAGTTAAGGCAAGGTAGTCTGCTACCTGTCGGTCGAGTCGTTCTCTGAGGGTGGACCCCGAAGGGCTGTGGCGATGCGTAGGACTAAAAAAGCTCCGCATGTCCTCCATCAACAAGACGTCTGTAAAGCGTCCTGTCCTTGCCGGCGTGGTTGTATTAGGAGGAGGATTACTTTCACCTCTTCCCCTGTTGGATTCCCGTTGTGCTGTGACATCACCCTTATATGCTGTGTAAAGCATACTTTTCAACTTATTTTGTAGCTGCTGCATCCTTTGTGACTGCCGGTAATTGGGTAACATATCAGAGACTTTCTGCTTATACCGGGGGTCTAGTAGCGTGGCCACCCAGTACAGGTCGTTCTCCTTCAGCCTTTTTATACGAGGGTCCCTCAACAGGCATGACAGCATGAAAGACCCCATTTGCACAAGGTTGGATGCCGAGCTACTGTAACGTTCATGCGTTTTTGTTTGTGGATGGATTTACAGCTGCAGAATTATTACACTCAGTAGCCTTGTAGAGAATCTGTTGAACAACATATCCGACTCTCAGGACTTCATCACCGTGTACAGCCTGTTATATACTATATATATATTAATAGATGTTTAATGGAGGGATAGAGTATATGAGGATATATAGATGAGAGACAGGCTATTGTATGGTGAGCACTAGAAGTAGTATAGGAGAGTTGCAGGTGATGGTGAGCAGATAGGTTCTGATGTCAAGTATAGTGCAGATGGTAAGAGGACACAGATGGAGTATACTTTAGACAGAGTAACCTAGTGCAAGGATAGTTCAAGGTAGTCCCAAGAGCTAACAGTCTTATGCAGATGATACTGAATAGATAGATACAGACAGTCTTTTTAATTGCAGTAGATGACAGTAGGAGATTGGTTAGTAAGAATCCCCTGCGGGGTACTTATCACTTAGATAGGTTAGGAAGAACAGTGTCCATTGGAGAGGGGTGATCCCGTAGCGAGATATGGATCACCAGCGAGGTTTCCGGCTTTAGTTCAGCAAGGAAGGTATGTCAGCAGCTCCGACTTCTCAGGCGTAGGTGCGATGAACATGTGGGTTTGAACGAGCGATGAGTGAGAGCAAACCGGCGATTGAAATAGCCGCTCATAGCGGCGCTCGGCAGTGATGTCATCCGGTCTTAAAGGTGTATGCGTCCTTTGTTATACAAGATGGGACGCAAAGAGAGGAGAAATATGGGAACAAGGGTACCATAGGTACCGGAACATTACAGCTACTCATGTCCAATTCCTCGTCCTCACTGATGTCATTGAAGGTGTGTTCTTCCCCCCAGCCACGTACAACACCACGGGTACCAGATAGGTGACAACGAGCACCCTGGGATGCCTGCTGTGGTTGGTGTTCCTCCTCCTCAAAGCCACATTCCTCCTCTGACTCCTCTTCCTCAGACTCCTCTTCAAGTGTTGCCGCAGGTCCAGCAAGCGATGGTAAGGCTGTTTCTGGTGGTGGTGATGGTGACCACAACTCTTCCTCTTCCTCTTCACGCTCATCTACGGCCTGATCCAGCACTCTTCGCAGGGCACGCTCCAGGAAGAAAACATATGGGATGATGTCGCTGATGGTGCCTTCGGTGCGACTGACTAGGTTTGTCACCTCCTCAAAAGGACGCATGAGCCTACAGGCATTGCGCATGAGCGTCCAGTAACGTGGCAAAAAAATACCCAGCTCCGCAGAGGCTGTCCTAGCACCCCGGTCATACTAATACTCGTTGACCGCTTTTTCTTGTTGGAGCAGGCGGTCGAACATTAGCAGTGTTGAATTCCAACGTGTCGGGCTGTCGCAAATCAAGCGCCTCACTGGCATGTTGTTTCGCCACTGAATATCTGCAAAGTGCGCCATGGCCGTGTAGGAACGCCTGAAATGGCCACACACCTTCCTGGCCTGCTTGAGGACGTCCTGTAAGCCTGGGTACTTCTGCACAAAGCGTTGCACAATCAGATTCAACACATGTGCCATGCACGGCACATGTGTCAACTTGCCCAAATTCAATGCCGCCAACAAATTGCTTCCGTTGTCACACACCACTTTGCCGATCTCCAGTTGGTGCGGGGTCAGCCACTGATCCACCTGTGCGTTCAGGGCGGATAGTAGTGCTGGTCCGGTGTGACTCTCTGCTTTCAGGCAAGTCAACCCCAAGACAGCGTGACACTGTCGTATCCGGCATGTGGAATAGCCCCTGGGGAGCTGGGGGGGTGCAGTTGGTGTGAAGCAAGACGCAACAGCAGAAGAGGACTCAGCCGAGGAGGTTAGCAAAGTGGATGGAGTAGGAGGAGTAGAGGAGGTGGCAGCAGGCCTGCCTGCAAGTCGTGGCGGTGTCACCAACTCCTCTGCAGCAGAGCCACGCATTCCATGCTTGGCAGCCGCCAGCAGGTTTACCCAATGCGCAGTGTAAGTGATATACCTGCCCTGACCGTGCTTTGCAGACCAGCTATCAGTGGTCAGATGGACCCTTGCTTCAACACTGTGTGCCAGACGTGACATGATTTCCTTTTCCACAATAGAGTACAGGTTGGGGATTGCCTTTTGTGAAAAATAATTTCGGCCGGGTACCTTCCACTGCGGTGTCCCAATAGCGACAAATTTTTTGAAGGCCTTAGACTCCACCAGCTTGTATGGTAAAAGCTGGCGGGCTAAAAGTTCCGACAAGCCAGCTGTCAGACGCCGGGCAAGGGGGTGACTCTGTGAGATTGGCTTCTTACGCTCAAACATTTCCTTGACAGACACCTGACTGTGGGCAGATGAGCAGGAACTGCTGAAGGTGAGAGGCGGAGGGGCGGGTTGTTGATAGGGGCATGGAGGACAGCAGTGGTTGACGTGGCTGAAAATGCTGGACCAGGAGGAGGATGGTGGCTTTCAGTTTGTGTGCTGCTCTTACTCATGTGTTGATCCCATAGGCGTTTGTGATGTGAGATCATGTGCCTTCGCAAAGCAGTTGTACCTAGGTGGGTGTTGGACTTCCCACGACTCAGTTTCTTTTGGCACAGGTTACAAATGGCATCGATGATATCAGAGGCAGACACACAAAAAAAATGCCACACTGCTGAGCATTGCAAGGACGGCATTCTGGTGGTGGCAACAGCTTGCGTTGATTGGCGTGCTGTCTGGCTGACCCCGGGTGCCGAATCTACATGCTGTCTGACTGCGCCACTAGCTCCTTGCGATGACCTCCTCCCCCTGCTTCCAACTCATCTCCTCCTCTCTGTCTCCCCATCTGAACTTTCCCCCTCTTCTTCTGCTCTTCGAGCAGGCACCCAGGTGACATCCACAGACACATCGTCATCATCAGCCGCTTCACTTGACAACTCAGCAAAGGCAGCAGCAGCAGGTACAACATCATCATCATCATCACAATGTACGTCCATGTGTATAATGCTGCCTGACTGAGACATATCCCCGTCTACATCCTCTGGCACTAATAGTTGCGCATCACTTATTTCTTCCAACTGATGTGAAAATAACTCCTCTGACGGATCAAGTGAAGCGGCTGTGGTGCTAGTGTTGGTGGTGGTGCCGGTGAGAATTACCTACCCCTCGTCACTTCCGGTACTCGGCACTGTATGTAATGCAGCGGGTACATTAAAACAGCTGGGCTGCAATACAAATCATCTCCGCTCCTGTCCCGGTCACTTCCCTGATCTTGGATAGTAAATATAAAAGCGGCAGCGGCTGTATGAAAAGATAAATCACGGAGCCGAAAGCCGCTTTTATATTTTCTTGCCGAGAGCAGGGAAGTGACCAGGACAGGAGCGGAGATGATTCGTTTTGCCGCACAGCTGTTTTATGTAAGCGCCGCGTCGGTAGGTTTTTCTCACGGTACACCGTGATCGTTTCATACTAGTGCGCATGCGCACTAGTAAGCTCCTCTGTTCTTCCATCACGTATCCGGGGCTCTGAGCATGCGCACTGCTGCGCTGCTCAGCTCTTTCTGGCCGGAAGTGACGAGGGGTAGGTAATTCTCACGGAACACCGGCGGGCTGGCGAGATTGTGGTAAATTGAGAGGTGCCCGAAGCTGATTTGGAGGAGGATGGTGCATTAAGGTTCCGAGCGGAAGCTGTAGACGATTGGGTGTCCTGTGTAAGCCAGTCAACTATGTCCTCAGAATTTTTTGAGTTCAGGGTCTGTGGTGGCCTCTGAACACTGGGAATTATTCTAGGGCCTAAGGAAATCACAGCACGACCACGACGGCCCTTGCGGGGTGGCCTGCCTCTGCCTGTCATTTTTTTTTTAATGTGTTGTACTATGAGTGCAAGGTGCTGTGCCACCCTATAGGAGTGTTGGGCAGTGGGTACAGTACACTCTGTGGACCTGACAGTCACTGGCACCCAGGCAACTGCAATTATAAAAAAAATATATATTTTTTTACTTTGCAAGCTGCTGTGCCACCTTATATATCAGTGGTGGGTGGGCAGTGGCACAGTACACTCTCTGTGGACCTGACAGTCACTGGCACCCAGGCAACTGCAATTATAAAAAAAATATATATTTTTTTACTTTGCAAGCTGCTGTGCCACCTTATATATCAGTGGTGGGTGGGCAGTGGCACAGTACACTCTCTGTGGACCTGACAGTCACTGGCACCCAGGCAACTGCAATTATAAAAAAAATATATATTTTTTTACTTTGCAAGCTGCTGTGCCACCATATATATCAGTGGTGGGTGGGCACGCAGTGGCACTGCAGTGGGCACAGTACACTCTGTGGACCTGACAGTCACTGGCAGCCCAGGCAACTGCAATAATAAAAAATATTTTTTTTTTTCAATTTGCAACAAGATGCTGTGCCACCGTATATATATCAGTGGTGGGCAGTGCACTGCAGTGGGTACAGTGCACTCTGTGGACCTGACACAGCACTCACTGCAATTATGACAGAGGAAAAAAAAAATATTTTTTAAAATGCAAGGTACTGTGCCTGTGCCACCCGAAATGAGTGTGGTGTGCACACAGTACAGTCTGTGGTGGGTCTGTGGCCTCTCACACACAGCGGGCAGGCAACTGCAGTGTACTATAGATATATATAAAAAGAAAAAACTCAATTACCAGCCCTTAAAAGGGCTTTTGGGGACACTAGATAGATATATATATATATAAAAAGAAAAAACTCAATTACCAGCCCTTAAAAGGGCTTTTGGGGACACTAGCTATATATATATATATATATATATATATATATATATATATATATATAAATAAATTACACAAATACCAGCCCTTAGAAGGGCTTTTTGGGGTGCTGTCAGGATGCTGTCCTTACAGCAGTAGTGGACCAAGAACACTGACTAGCAAGACCAGGAACACTGACTAACAACTGTCCCTAGCTTAACAGCAGCAGCAGCTCTCCCTGCTCTCACTAACACACACTGCTTCAGAATGATCTAAGATGGATGCTGCCCTTGCTTATTTATAGGAGGTGGGAGGGTGTGGGAGGGAGGTATGCTGATTGGCTGGAAATGTGCCTGCTGACTGTGAAGTTCAGGGTCAAAGTTTGCCTCAATGATGTATTATAGGGGGCGGACCGAACATCGCATATGTTCGCCCGCAGCGGCGAACGCGAACATGCTAAGTCCGCCGGCGAACAGTTCGGTACACCTCTAATGATCAGCAGCATGAAAATCAAACAGTCAGCAGGTGCCCTGTCACAGTGTCACATGGATGCTGGGGATGCTGACTTTAGGCTATGGCTGTAGTGAGTGTTACTGCATAACAAAGTCAGCACCCCCAGCAGCCATGTGACACTGTGACAGGCCACCTGCAGCCTGTGTGATTTATATGCTGCTGATCATAGGACACAGTGAGATGCTACTTTAAACTTGTGTTTGGGGGACAGTAAACATGTGCAGTCAAACCACTCCCCTTTAACCTCTTTCGGCCCATCTATGTATCGGTGTTCTGTCAGAATAGCGCTACCTATCAGATTCTGCTAGCAGAAGTGACATACGGACTAGAACAACATACTGCCCATGCACCATGTGTTCCAACATGGCCACTATGCTTTCCAATAGGGATGATCGAACTTTTCAAAAGTTTGGTTCGGCCAGAACATCCAAACTTCCCGAAATCAATGGGACCCGAACTTCGGTAATCAAAAAACACAATTCTGAAGCCCTAAAACCCAATAAATGCCCATAAAAAGTGCCTAGGGTTCTGGGTCATGCCCCAGGGACTATTAATCACACAAAAAAAGTAAAAAGTTCTTAAAAATTTTCATTTTTGATAGAGAGCCAATTATTGAAAAAATTAAAAAATTAAAATTAAAAAAGAAGATATTTCTTTGGATTTAGTGATTGTTTGTATTAGGTCACTTATAGAACAGGGATATGGCTCCGCTATTTTCACACCTTGCCGGTTTAGTAGCAAGCGTTTTTTTGGGCATTTTTTGGGGGACTTTGGAGGCAGGCAAAACATCTGAACTTCTGTGTAGGGGTATATATACAGACACCCATGTCTGTATATATACACATACACATATATAGGTGTGAAAATAGCAGAAATCTATGCTTGCGCTAATTCACACTAATATAGCTTCTCTCCTATAACACCTATATATGTGTATGTGTAAAATACATATAAGTGTGTGTGTATATATAACGCTATACAGAAGTTCAGATGTTTTGCCTGCCTCCAAAGACCCCCAAAAAATGCCCAAAAAAACGCCTGCAAGAACACACCTGGGCATTTTTTTTTGGCGCAGGCATTTTTTTGGGGGTCTTTGGAGGCAGGCAAAACATCTGAACTTCTGTATAGGGTTATATATACACACACACTTATTTGTATTTTTACACATACACATATATAGGTGTGATAGGAGCGGAGACATATTGGTGTAAAATTGAAGACTTGCGTGGGTGTAAGAAGAAGTCCGCCGTTGCTTCGTGTTCTATCACATTAGGAAAGCTATTGGTACGCATAGCAGCCATGTTGGAACGCATGGCACATGCGCAGTAAGTTGTTCTAGTCCGTATGTCACTTCCGGTAGCAGAATCTGATAGGTAGCGCTATTCTGACAGAACACCAGCACGTCCCTGGATTGGAAGGGTGATATCTTGGTAATTCCTGCAGCATTATAGCCCCTGCAACTTTGCACAAAGTAACATAAATAATAAAATAAAATGTAAAACCTTTTTAAAGCCCCCATTCCCCCTTGCTCATGCGTAATTGCAAACATGCATGTTGGTCCCGCACATATACGTAAACGGTGACAAACCTGCATTTTGTTTTGAGGCGGGGCCAGGGATGAGGTTGAAGGGGGCCCCATCAGGTAGGCTGTACGGGGCCCCATCATTTCTAACAGCAGCCCTGGGGGTAAGACAGTGCTGGAAAATAATGGTAGTCACACAAAATATTGACACTTTGGGCCCAATTTGGACATTTTCATTTAGAGGTGTACTAACTTTTGTTGCCAGTGGCTTAGACATTAATGGCTGTGTGTTGAGTTATTTTCAGGGGAAAGCTAATTTACACTGTTATACAAGCTGTACACTCACTACTTTACATTGTAGAAAAGTGTCATTTCTTCAGTGTTGTCACATGAAAAGACATAATAAAATATTTACAAAATGTGAGGGGTGTACTCACTTTTATGAGATACTGTGGTGTGTGTGTGTATATATATATATATATATATATATATATAATACTATGCACTAGCAGCAATGAAGACTACCAAAATGCCAATCCTAATAAGTGAGAAGATGCAATATTCTGCTTATATTCTACTACTATGTCTAAACGTAGGCTGTTCAGCCAACAAAATGTCACCCAGGGCAGTGCAAAGCTCTCTATTCCCTTTGTTTGACGTACATTTTTTTCTTGGCTTTTTGCATGTGGTTTCCCTTTAAAATGCACACCAGATAGCAAGGATAACTTGCCACAAATTTGTGGCAGTCTTGAATTGTAAGTCTGTTAATTGCTGCACATTTTCACTGGCAAGTTGTACACTCACAGAGCACTTGAAACACATGTTCTAGTTGCCACTTTTCCAATTTGCAGCAAATTTGCATGGAAAGTCTCTAGTAAGAGCAAAGTTGCAGTGATGAGTCTACAGCAAGAGCTCTGCAAGTCTACAGCATTCAAATTCAGCCACAGTGACCCCTGTGGTGGGATGACTATTGAACAACATAACTGAACCAGAACTTGCAGAATGTTTGCAAAGAAAGTTGATCTGGAGTCATGCAATATGGACTTGCTGCAAACTTGTAAAGCCTGGCAAGTCTAGGAATAGATTAGCAAGTCATTTTCAATCTGGGATACCAGATACATAGGGTCAGTATAGAATTTGGGGGTAATCCACATCATTAGTTTTTTATGTAGGATACCCTTTTAACATCCATTCCAGATGCTCATACAGGAAAAGGTTCTGGTATACTGTAGATAAAGTGAATTCCAAATGCTTTGTTTACAAACAAAACTAAGCAACCAAAAGCTGTTATTTACTTACAAATTAAAATGCTTTTTTTTTCTAAATGTCAGTTTTTCTGTAGTAGTGTGTATACATTGTAGAGATGCACCACTTCACAGGCAGGCAAAAAGCTTCCTTCAAGCATGTTATTTAAAAGAAATTTGCATTTTTATTGTTTTACCTTAAGCACAATTAAAATCACTGCTCCACACCAATCAGAATTGTTTTAAAATTATTTTTACTTTGGTATATGTTCTCCAGGGCAGCGCTCAGCCCCCCATGCCATTTGGTTGAGAATCCCTTGCCTACTAGCCCTTGTTGACTCTTAGCCCTTGTTCACATTGAACACGGCTTTGAAATTGCGTGACTTCACCCAAACTCGCACAATTTCAAAGTTGCATTTCAATCCGACTTCAGGTTCATGCACAGATGTCTATTGAAGTCGCCAAAAGTAGTGTAGGAACTTCTTTTGGAAATCAGTACAGCGCCGCAAAGTAGGCATTGCACTGATTGGGATGCTTCAATTGCTAGCAAAAGGCTTCGATTTGACCTGACAAATCACATGTCAAATTGCGCCGATGTGAACTGGGGCTTACTGCTTTGTAATGTTCAGCTCCCATTGACTTCAACAGGGTTCAGATTTGACAATTGAATGTCACTACTTTTCCCCAAACACATCCCGAATTTAAATACACAAAATCCATCCATATCAGAGAAAACAACATTATTCATTAAACTCACTTTCCACATCACACAGGTCTTTGTAACATCAGTTACATTGTTCTTTTTTTTTTGTTTACAAAAGATTTTATTGGAAAGTCAAAACAAAACAAAACAAGCAGTAGTAAAATACAAAATAAATAAATAAGTAGAAAGTACAGCTCAAGAAATCCATAATAAAAAAAAAGCATAGTATTGTGACATCACATATATAAAAAGAGTAAAAGTTATATTAGTACTCAAAACAGTAAAGGGGTACATGACACTCGCTTTGAATGTTGAATCAATGAGTATTTATGCAGTTGAAGCATATTTATCCCAGTTGTCCCATTTACCTCTAAAAATATGGATCGTATCACTCAATGTGTGATGAATATATTCTGAAAGTCTAAGCATCTCCATTCTAGATATAATCTGAGACCACAGAACTGTGGAGGATTTCCAATTAGGAGCAATTATCCATTGAATGGCACAGAATGGGCTATGTATTAGCTTATTGATAGGGCAAGGGACATCAGGGATTTATGTGAATAGTAAACACATTTGAGGAGCGATAAGGATATTCTTTTCAGATACTTGAAAAATTTTAGCAGAAGTAGGGTTCCATATATTTTGAAAATGTTTACAGCTCCAGAATATGTGCAACAATGTACACTCTTCAGAGCAGCCCCTGAAACAACTGGATGAGGTGGCAGGGTAAAATGAATTAATTAGTGAAGGGGTCATATACCATCTTATATAAAGCTTCAGTGGGGTTTCCCTGCTGGAGGTGGAACAAATGCATTTACAAAGATTGTACATCATCCTACGCCACTCAACAACAGATAAAGCACAATCAATATCTTCCTCCCATTTAGCCATATATTTGTACTTGTCTGGAAGAGAGAATTTGTTGAGGTGATGGTACGGCATTGAAATCAGACCCCTCCCACGTGGGAAAGAATAACAGACAACCTCAAAGGGAGTAAAGGGGGGGGGGGGGTGTAGATTAAGGGAAAGAGATTTCTGATAAAATTCTTTAATAATTATATAATTGTTTAATTCTGTATGAGGGAGTTTATGGAAAGATTGTAGTTGCTCAAATGAACAGAAGGAATTATTAATAGAATCGGATCTTAGATTAATAAGACCATTAGCAATCCAAAGGCCAAAAGAATTGGAATCAGAAGGAAAAAGGGGGAACCAATTTCTCCAAATATGTAGATAAAGGAGAGATACCCGAGATCAATTTATATCTACTTTTGAATTTGTTCCATATTTGATATAGATGTTATAATTTTGTTAGTAGGAAGCACTGTCCTAGATATAATGGTTATAGTCCATAAAAAAGATTGCAAGATGAAGGGAGACACCGATAATTGCTCAAAGGCAAGCCAAGGAATAAGAATATCATTAGAATGCCATTAAGCAAGTTGTGTCAACTTAGCAGCCAGATAGTATGACCAAATATCCGGGAGGCCCAGACCACCCATCTGCTGAGGGGAATGAAGAACCTGTTTGTTACATCTGGGTTTCTTGCCATTCCATACAAATGTACTAATGTCCCTCTGCAGAGACACAATGTGAGAATAAGGAATATAGACAGGCAAGAATCTAAAAAAAAATTTAATTTTAAATAAATTGCGGCCTAGTCTGCATATGTTACAGTGAGATACACCCATTGGATACTGTTGTTCTATTACGCTTTTCAATAAAAGCCCATTTAGGGGGAAAAAATAAATTGCAGGCCTAGTCTGCATATGTTACAGTGAGATACACCCATTGAATACTGTTATTGTATTACGCTTATCAATAAAAACCCATTTAGGGGAAAAAAATTTAATTGCGGGCTAGTCTGCATTTGTTACAGTGAGATACACCCATTGGATACTGTTGTTCTATTCCGCTTATCAATAAATAAGTCAATAAGTCAATCAATAAGTCTGGCCAGCATGTGCAAGGGGGAGTTCCACTTTGTGGGCATGTCACATATGAGGCGGTGAGCGGGAGGGCTGCAGTTACGCTGCAGCGCTGACAGGTGAGCAGCAGCAGGGTAAGAACGCCGAAAGTGCGCACAGACGGTCTGCACTTTCTGCAGCAGCTCTGACATATCGGGGTAATTTTTAAGGAAGCTCTGTACCACCAATTCAGCACATGAGCCAGGCAAGGGATGTGCATCAAACCGGCAATGCCCAGAGCTGCTACGAGATTTTGACCATTATCGCACACCACCAGGCCGGGCTTGAGGTTCACTGGCACCAACCACTCATCGGTTTGCTGTTCCATGCTCCTCCACAACTCCTGCGTGGTGTGGGGTTTTTCCCCCAAACAGGCAAGTTTTAAAACTGCCTGCTGTCGTTTACCCCTGGCTGTGCTGAAGTTTGTGGTGAAGGTGTTAAGCTGACTGGATGAGGAGGCGATAGAGGATGAGGAAGTGGAGTAGGAGGAGTTAGGAACAGGAGGCAAACTGAAGTGCCCTGCAATCCTCGGTGGTGGAAGGACATGCGCCAAACTGCTATCCGCCTCAGGCCCAGCCGCCACTGCATTTACCCAGTGTGCTGTTAGGGAGATATAAGGTCCCTGACCGTGCTTACAGGTCCAAAAATCTGTAGTTAGGTGGACCTTGCCACAGATGGCATTGCGCAGTGCACACCTGATTTTGTCACCCACTTGGTTGTGCAGGGAAGGGATGGCTTGCCTGGAAAAGTAGTGGTGGCTGGGCACAATGTACTGTGGGACAGCCACCGCCATAAGGCTTTTAAAACTGTGCGTCTTCACCAGACGGAATGACAGCATTTCAAAGGCCAGGAATTTTGAAATGCGGGCATTCAGGGCCAGGGATCGCGGGTGGGTAGGAAGGTACTTCCTCTTCCACTCCAGTGTTTGGGAGATAGAAAGCTGAACCCTTCCACGGGACATTGTGGAGATGGTTGTTGGTGACCCAGGTGGTGGTGTTGCTGGCAGATCCTCTGTTTGTGGGGTGGCAGGTTCGACTGTCACTACAGAGGTGGATGAAGAGGCAGAGACTGCAGCAGCAGAAGAGGAAGCAGGAGGAGCCAGAGACCTTTCTTGGTTTTTGAGGTGTCTACTCCACTGCAGCTCATGCTTTGCACTTAGATGCCTTGTCATGCAGGTTGTGCTCAGGTTGAGAAGGTTTATGCCTGGCTTCAGGCTCTGATTGCACAGCGTGCAAACCACTCGTGTCCTGTCATCAGCACATTGTCTGAAGAACTGCCACGCTAGGGAACTCCTTTAAACTGGCTTTGGGGTGCTCAGTCCCTTGCTGCGTTGGGCAGTAGCAGGCATAGTGTCTAGGGCACGGCCGCTCCACTTTTGCACCCTGCTCCCTCTTCTGCTGTGCTGGTGGCTCATTGCGACCACCGCCTCTTCCTCCAAACTACTCAGGTCACCTGCATGACTTTCATTCCATGTGGGGTCGAGGACCTCATCGTCCTCCACATCATCTTCCACCCAGTCTTCACCCCTGCCCTCCTTGTCGGTCTCCACAATTTGGATTTTAGCAGCAGTTGGCACCTGTGTTTCATCATCATCCAAGACGTGCTGTGATGGTCCTCCCATGTACTCATCTTGAGACATAAGTGGTTGGGCATCGGTGCACTCAATCAGAACTCTAACAGAGTCATCAAAAAGAAGAAGAGACTGCTGCATGACTTGGGGCTCAGACTGCTTGGCTGATTTGCAAGGGGGTGAGGTGAAAGATTGATGGACATCGGCTGCAGGTGCCAACTCTGACCTTTCAGCAGAAGACTGGGTGGGAGACAATGTGAAGGAACTGGAGGCACTGTCAGCAACCCAATCTACTATCACCTGTACTTGTTCTGGCCTCAACATTTGTAGAGGTGCTATCACGTACCTGAAGGTGAGCCTGAAACGGTGAGGAAGGCCTCTCTTACGCATCTGACTCAGGGCCCCTGATAGTGCAGAATGGAGGCACCGGAGTTTAGAGTAGCACAAGTGCCTGATGTAAGCTGGAAGCAGGCCAGTGTCCACGGACAGGGATGACCATGTAGATCCAGCGGATAAGCAGGTGTGCAGGCAGCAGGTGCTGGATTCAGGAGTCAGGATAGCAGGGTAGGCTAACAGAACCTTCCCGTTGCAGTTGATCGGATCTGGAGAAGACAGGAGCGTAGTGAGACAAGCTGGGTCAGAAGCCAAATGGTAATGCAGGAGCCAGAAGGAGCAGACTGGAGCGGAGGTCAAAGGACAAGCCAGGGTTGGTACAGGCGGAGAGCAGAGGATGGTCAGGACAAGCCGGGTCTGAAACTGGAGCGCGTTCGCGCATGAGCATTAGCCAAGTCTCTGCGGGATTTCACAGGAGCACGTCTTTGCCTATGAACAGCAATCTTCCTCTTACAGGTGCATTAGGCCCTGCCAAATACTGCTGCAGGTTCTGTCGCCTACTCGCAGCTGAGAAAGGTGTTTCATTTGTGTGGGTAGCTGGCACAGATCGACAACGTCCTCTCCTTGCAACAGGAGCTCCACCAGACCAGCAGCACCACGACCCAGCACTAACATGGTGGAGCAGTATGTGTGCACACGCCTAGACGTACTGAATGACGGGTCTGCCCCCTTCAACTTCTGGGTCTCCAAGTTGGGCACATGGCCTGAGCTTGGTCTTTACGCCTTGGAGGTGCTGGCCTGCCCTGCAGCCAGTGTATTTAGCACGGCTGGGGGCGTTATCACAGACAAGCGCAGCCGCCTGTCCAGAGCCAATGTGGAGAAGCTCACGTTCATTAAAATGAACCAGGCATGGATCCCACAGGAGTTGTCCGTACCTTGTGCAGAATAGACATGTATATCGGCCTTACCCAGCCATTGTTGTATTTGATCTTTCTTACACTTTTGGGGTGTACACTCATATAAAAAAAAAATTAAATTAAAAACCAAAACCAGTGTTGGCTACCTCGTCCTCCTCCTCCACCGCCACCGCCGCTTCCACCTACACTGCCATATCCACCACCACCTCAACCTCCTACTCCATATGGGCCTCGTCCTCCTCCTACATCATTCAAGAATATTATTTTTTATTTTTATGTATTTAATGTTATTTTAGTTATTTCCCGATCCACATTTGTTTGCAGAGCACTTGCCATGCTCTTAAGAAAATGTTGCTGCCTTTGCAGCCCTCTAGCCCTTTCCATGTGTTTTTTAGAGCCATTTTACTGCTCAAAAGTTCGGGTCACCATTGACTTCAATGGGGTTCGGGATCGGGGTCAAGTTCGGGCTAAGTCCGGGTCACGAACCTATACTTTTTTTTCAAGTTCGGCCGGACCTGCCGAACCCGGACATCCAGGTGTTCGCTCAACTCTAGTAAGAAGTCTTCCAGGACCCAGCGATGGTCAGTTTGGCTCCAAGGAGGATAAAGAAAATGAGATATTGCATGCTTTTGGAAGCAGATTCTACTGGAAAGTTTAGGAGGGGTATGTGTGGGGACTTCGCTATTGGAAGACCTGCAATCTTCCGGATCAAAGAGAATATTTTGTTCCAGAAGCCTCTGATTTTAGGACTATCCCACCAGATGTTCAACATATCACCTAGATGCTCACAGAGGGGTGAGGCAGTGGAGTAAAGATTTGATAGCCTGAGTGGGACAAGGTACCATCTCACCATAACTTTTAAATTGGCTTCTATGAGGGCAGTGTTTAGCACCCACTTATAGGTCCTAAAGTAATTCCTATGTCACACCTCAATATCCCATTCCTATGCAAGATCAGTTTCTAATACCAGCATATATGAAGTCTTTAAGTATGCAGAGGACAGCGCCTTGTAGATTACTGAGATTCCCCCTTTGCTCTGGGGTCAGTCCACACCATTGTTCATAATCTGTGAGGTTTGGCCCTTCTGGTTTTGAAATCCAAAGTTTGTGAAGATAATTTAAAATGTGAGAAGAATTCAGATGGAGTCAAATCTAATTTACTAACACAATACACCGCAGAAAGAGGGCCCAGGGGGCAAAGGAAGTATAGCCTTTTGTTCAACCATCATCTGAAGGCCTTGATTTCTGACCCTGGGGGGGAAATACATAAATAAATAAATAAGTGTGCTAAAGCTTTAAGTGAAGAAACTACCTGAGGGTTAGAACTTAAGCTATCCCAAAGGGAAAAAGAGTGGGGGCCATGATCGAGGGTCTCAGTTTCTTATGGCACCAAAGAAGGTAATCTAGAGTATGAAGAGGTACAGCCTGCCTTTCTATATGAACACAGTTGGGTACCTCTGAGCGTAAATAAACTACAGAAATCTGAGCTACTTGGGCTGATTGATAGTACCAGAATTTATTAGGTAGACTCAAGCCCCCCCCCCCCCAGTTTTGCACCTGGAATAGAATCAATTTATAGAGGTGATGCCCCTTAGCACCCCAGACAACTTTATTATTCTTAGATTATAAATGTTATAGGCGATCTTTAACTACCGGAATAGGAGGAAGGGACCTAAAAAAATATAAATACGAGGGAGTAAGATCATTTAGATTGTGTTGATCCAACCTAACCAAGAAAGGTCAAATTGGGACCACTGGGTGAGGTCGGATTCCAGTATTTTGAACAGTGAGGATAATTTTCTGCATAGAGTAGATCGATCTTAGGGCCAGGTTTACTCCTAGATAAGGGATCCTTTACCAGTCCCTGGTATAAATATTGGAACCCACAAAGGGGAAGAGAGGGGGGAAATGAGACTTTGTGATACCCTCAAAGTGTGAAAAAATAACCAAATATAAAATCACATATTTATTGAGAATATCATTAAAAATAACCCTATAGCCCCCACGGCTTTATGGGGCTATGGGGTTATTTTTAATTGTATTCTCAATAAATATGTGATTTTATATATCTTTTATTTTTTCACAGTTTGAAGGTATTACAAAGTCCCATTTTTTTTGGTTTCCAAGACTTCCTGTCCCACTTCTGGTATCAAAATTCAGTTGTTTTGAGTGCTGCTCAGTCATTCACAGGAAACATTGTATTTTATGAATAAATACAAGGCTTCTTCTGATTGGCTAAGGTGGAGATTATGACATCATCTACCTGTCACTACACCTCCATCCAATCAGAAGAAGCCTAAGAAGAAGCCTAGTATTAATTAACAAAATACAAAGAATCCTGTGAATGGCTAAGCAGCGCTCAGTCCAACTCTATTTTGCCCTTGAAACTGTACATGGGGAGTCTCTGTACCGCTGTTGGAACACAGGAGTTCATACTGTTTGTAGCTGATGCTACATACAGTTTATAGAGCACTGTAAATTGCATGTATTAGTAATTACATTAGTGATTAGTGATTGGAGTTCAGCTTTAAGATCAATAAAAGTATTGTTACATTTGACACTGCCAAGTTCTGCAGGGAAAGGTTGATATGGGGCCCCATCAGAATCTTGCTATGAAGGCTCATGATTTGTAGTTATGCCCCCAATATTCCTAGTGCTCAGGGGCCCATATAGGTCTTGAACATAGTATACTGTATATGAAAAGTGTCCAAAGCTGGCATAAAATATGAAAAAAGGCAGATTAATCTGTTCACATTTGAAAAAAAAAATATTTTCATTCTTGAAGACTAAAAAGGTTAGATTTAGCAGTTTTCCCTCAGTAAATAGCATGCACATACTGACTCACACGGGAGATGTTTGTGCAAAATGCAAATGACAGCAATTTTATCATACCTTTAAGGAACAGGGGAACAGGGGAACTTCAAAGTACCATTAAAAAGAATTGCAGTGAATGCTGCATTTACAGTGACAGGATGTGCATCTTTATTGACTTTGAATATTAGTTTTGATTTTTCCAACAGCATTTGTTTTACATAATCTGTCTCTGTGACATAGCTCTACCTTTCTGTAGTGTGTTCCAAGCTGATAATTTTCCTAGAATCAGTATATATATATATATATATATATATACACACACACACACTCACACACTATATTGTCAAAAGTATTGGGATGCCTGCCTTTACACGCACATGAACTTTAACGGCATCCCAGTCTTAGTCCGTAGGGTTCAATATTGAGTTGGCCCACCCTTTGCATGCACTGTGCACTTGTGCGCAGTCATGCAAGGTATCATCAAAGAGTTCATTTATTTCAGAAATGCAATTCAAGAAGTGAAACTCATATGTTTTATTTAGATGCCTTACACACAGAGTGATATAAAAAAAAAGGATTTTTAATACAGAAATGTTGGCTTACTGAAAAGAATGTCCGTGTACAGTATAGTATGCGCTCAATACTTGGTCAGGGCTCATTTTGCATAAATTACTGCACCAATGCAGCGTAGCATTGAGGCGATTAGCCTGTGGCACTGCTGAAGTGTTATGGAAGCCCAGGTTTCTTTGATAGCGGCTTTCAACTCATCTGCATTGTTGGGTCTGGTGTCTCTTATCTTCCTCTTGACAATACCCCACAGATTCTCTATTGGTTTTAGGTCAGGCAAGTTTCCTGGCCAATCAAGTACAGCAATACCATGATCATTAAACCAGATATTGGTACTTTTGGCAGTGGGGGCAGGTGTCAAGTCCTGCTGGAAAAGAAAATCAGCATCTCCATAAAGCTGGTCAGCAAAGGGAAGCATGAAGTGTAGTGATGGACGAACATCGGCCGGGACGGTTAGCGAACGTTATCCACAAACTTTCTCAAATGTTCGCGAACCTCAAGTTTGCAGCGGGCCCCATTGACTTTAATAGCAGGCGAACTTT
The DNA here is from genome assembly GCF_965119305.1 of Pelophylax lessonae. Taxonomy (NCBI): domain Eukaryota; kingdom Metazoa; phylum Chordata; class Amphibia; order Anura; family Ranidae; genus Pelophylax; species Pelophylax lessonae. The sequence continues at coordinate 767,939,659 of NC_138768.1, forward strand.
AAAAACCTTCAGGTCATATTTGCAGCCACAAAATACTTACTAGCTGTGCACAAATAGTCCCACAACATGGACACTGTCATAACAGAAGTATTGCTATTGTAAAAGTTGCCATAGCATGTTTTTTTTTTTTTTTTTTTCAGCAAATTTTTTTTTTTTTTCTCTAAATCAGCCAGAACTGACAGCAGCCAGTAAATACATGTCAAATACATAAAGGGTCCATTCACACGTCTGTAAAATGGGTCTGCATCCATTCCACAATTTGGCGGAACGTTTACAGACCCATTGATTTTCAGTTCCAGTCTTAAAAATTAAGCATTCACAAGATAAAGAATTAAGTGTCGGCCAGTACAGGCCCCAAAAATTAGCCAAAAGGCGTTCACCTGACAGCAAAGAACGTTGTCTTCTGTGGCTGGAGGTACATTAGGTATTCACAGGATACATAATTAAGTGTTGCCCATTCCAGGCCCAAAAGATTAGCCCACATACGTTTACCTGACAGCAAAGAATGTTGTATTCTGTGGCTGGAGGTACATTGGGAATTCACAAGATACAGAAGTAAGTGTCGCCCATTCCAGGCCCCAAAAATTAGCCCACATGCGTTTACCTGACAGCAAAGAACATTGTATTCTGTGGCTGTAGGTACATTACTTTTGTATGCTGTGAATGCCTAATGTACCTTCAGCCACAGAATACAACGTTCTTAGCTGTCAGGTGAACGCATGTGGGCTAATTTTTGGGGCCTGTAATGGCCGGGCGAAACTTACTTCTGTATGCTGTGAATGCCTAAGTGTCGCCCGGCCATTACAGGCCCCAAAAATTAGCCCACATGCATTCACCTGACAGCTAAGAACGTTGTATTCTGTGGCTATAGGTACATTAGGCATTCACAGGATACAGAAGTAAGTGTCGCCCGGACATTACAGGCCCCAAAAATTAGCCCACAAGTGTTCACCTGAACATTAGGCATTCAATGGACATAAAATGCCTTTTATGCCGCTGTATTTACCGAAGACAAGGACCATGAATTGTTGTGCAAGAAAAAAGGGGGTGCCCTGGTGGAACTTTAAGTGAGGTGGATGCAAAAATTGAACATGAGTATAAAATAATAGCTTTATTGAGTAAAAATCATATAGTAAGCATATATTGCGTACTACAACAAACATCAATACAAAACATAATAGGCACAATAACATGATGAAATCAGTGTAAAAAATCGATAACATGCATGGACTCATATCTTGAATTTGAACTTAATGCGTTTTGTGGGTCTGTATGCCTACTCATCAGGAGTATGTATGAGAGTAAGCCTATCTAAAGATAATTCAAATGAACACGATGCATAAAGTTAGCTAGCAGGTGTGAGATTTCAACATATGTATGTATAACCCAAGTGGGGAAAACGCACTTACATGCGGCTGAATAAAAAATAATGACTGAACGCTGCCACATGGTGGGGGTAACCAAATCTGATCTGGGAGCTGACGGTACATGGATGAATGGCAACAGGATGGAGGGCCAGGTGAGGAAACACGAGTAATGGGTACAAAGTCCTGCTTGATGATATGGCACTGGCTGGAAATATATGAATATATAGATCAGAATAGAAGTATGTAGTGTATCACGTTAGTGATATCGGGAAAAATATATGAATGTGTGAAATATATGAATGTGTGAAAGAGTGTGGTTTCAATGGATTTCACAAAAAACATTGACTGAGCCTGTGCCAATGAGTATGAAAGATATATGCTATGTCACCAAAGTGATAACAGTGAAGGTGATATGGATATATAGAAAAATATATGATATAATACCGACTAAAGCGGTGTGAAAGACAGGGGATGAAAAGCCAAAGAATGAAAAGATGTGATTGTAACGAGTATAAATAAACCAAGATCCATGAGTAAGCTAAAGAGGTGAGGAGAAATGATCCTCAGATGAAAAGGGATGGAGGGATAACAAATAATCCATGAGAATAGTGACACCGAAGTGAAGAAAAAGAAATAGAAGTGGGTCAGAAACATGGTATACAGGAAATATATGAACAAATGTGGTCCTAATCTGATTTCCTCCATGCTGAGCAGGTAGATCCAGTCCCAGAATGCCATGTGTGTGGTGGATGGGACAGGCATGGGCCATGCAGCACATGTCCGTTCGGTGGAGATAACCAGCGGTTGCTGGTAGCCACAGCCACTGATGTGAAATCACTGCCAATACGTGCAGACACCGGAGCCAGCGTCTCACGTGGTGGGCAGGAAACATGGCGCTGATATACAGGTGGCCCCGCCCCAAAGGGGGAGGGGACAGCAAGGGAAAAAACTTCCCTATAGTATATCGCAGCTCCCGGAGCAAACAGACCACTACCACCAGGGGAAGCACATCCAAAATGGGAACTGAAATTTGTATAAATAATGTGAAAGTAAGGTAGTTAGTAAAACCAATACTGAACATAAGTATGACTGAGACGATGTGAGACCATTAGTGGGCAATGGGGGTCTTCCACCCGGGTTCTGGCTACAATGCAGAGAAATGGTCTAACACTGTCAATTGCAAACACCTCCATCCTGAATTAATGCAAGAAAAAAGGGGGTGCCCTGGTGGGACTTTGAGTGGGTGGATGCAAAAATTGAACATGAGTATAAAATAATAGATTTATTGAGAAAAATCATATAGTAAGCATATATTGCGTATTACAACAAACATCAATACAAAACACAATAGGCACAATAACATGATGACATCAGTGTAAGAAATAGATAACATGCATGGACTCATATCTTGAATTTGAACTCAACGTGTTTCGTGGGTCTGTATGCCCACTCATCAGGAGTATGTATGAGAGTAAGCCTATCTAAAGATAAATCAAATGAACACGATGTTAATATGCATAAAGTTAGCTAGCAGGTGTGAGATTTCAACATATGTATGTATAACCCAAGTGGGGAAAACGCACTTACATGCGGCTGAATAAAAAATAATGAATGAACGCTACTACATGGTGGGGGTAACCAAATCTGATCCTGAAAGTGGTGTGAAAGACAGGGGATGAAAAGCCAAAGAATGAAAAGATGTAATTGTAACGAGTATAAATAAACCAAGATCCATGAGTAAGCTAAAGAGGTGAGGAGAAATGATCCTCAGATGAAAAGGGATGGAGGGATAACAAATAATCCATGGGAATAGTGACACCGAAGTGAAGAAAAAGAAATAGAAACGGGTTAGAGACATGAAATGTATGGACAAATGTGGTCCTAACCTGATTGCCTCCATGCTGAGCAAGTAGATCCAGTCCCAGAACGCCATGTGTGTGGTGGATGGGACAGGCATGCGCCATGCGGCTGGTAGCCACAGTCACTGATGTGAAATCACTGCCGATACGTGCAGACACCGGAACCGGCTTCTCACGTGGTGGGCAGGAAACATGGCGCCAATATACAGGTGGCCCCGCCCCAAAGGGGGGGGGACAGGAAGGGATGGGTGGATGGCAGTCTGGCAGATATTTGTGGCCTGTCATGAGGAATTGTAATCAAACATGGTCTACTGGTCACATGTGTTGAATTCCTCAGAGATCCATGCCTCATTCATTTTTATAAATGTGAGGTAGTCAATACTGTCATGTGCTAGGCAAGTGTGCTTATGTGTCACGATCCCCCCTGCTGTGCTGAACGTCCTTTCGGACAGGACACTGGACAGGGGGCAAGCCAACAGTTTCATTGCAAATTGTGCAAGCTCTGGCCAGAGGTCAAGCCTGCCCACCCAGTAGTCTAGGGGTTCATCACTCCTCAGAGTGCCACATCGGCCGTTAACCCGATGTAGTTAGACACCTATCGGTCTAGGCGTTCCCTGATGCTGGATCCGGAGTACAGCTGTCGATGGGTCGGCTGAAAGAATGATCTCATATCAGAAGTGACCAACACATCTTCAAAACGCCCTCTTCTTGCATGTGCTGTTGGATTGGTACCAGCAACTGTTTCTCTGTGAATGGAAATTCCTCTGCCAGCGCACGCAAAAGCAGAATGCAGCATTTCTCCAAGCAAGGCCTGGAAGTGCTGCATTCTGACCGCCCTCTGTGATGGTGGTAACATTTCCACCATTTTTTGTTTGTACCGGAAAAGCAGAATGCAGCATTTCTCCAAGCAAGGCCTGGAAGTGCTGCATTCTGACCGCCCTCTGTGATGGTGGTAACATTTCCACCATTTTTTGTTTGTACCGGAAAAGCAGAATGCAGCATTTCTCCAAGCAAGGCCTAGAAGTGCTGCATTCTGACCGCCCTCTGTGATAGTGGTAACATTTCCACCATTTTTTGTTTGTACCGGGGGTACAAATAGATTGGCACCGTTGTCGGACACCACTTTTTTTGCAGGACACAAATACACTTATAAAAGTATACTGTTAGATAACAACCCACTTCAATCTGTGGTATTGGGGGACCACTGGTCTATCACACCAGTTATACAAAAAATTGGCCAGTAAGTTTGGCACTGTTTGTAGCAGAGTAAAGCCTCGTACACACGCAACAAATTTCCGCCGACCGGTCGTCCGTCTTTTGTCCAGAGTGGTGTCTGGAATGTGCTCTAGACTGCACACAAATTTTCCCGCACAACCGAATTCTACTTTAGAAGTGACGTCATGTGTTGGATTGCTTTGTATGTGTTCTTTCATCTCTGAGCATGCCTAGTCTTGCTCATAAGATTTTTCCCCATCGAAATCTGTACTGACTGCACGAAAATCAGACATGTTTTGATGGAGGACAAAAATTTTATAGCCTGCACACCAGGATTTTTTTCGGCCGCAAAGTCGGAGTCTGTTGTCGAGAGCACCATACTAACAAGCCGAAAATCGGCAGATCGGTCGTCGGACGAAAATTCCCGGCCAAATTTCCACTCGTGTGTACAGGCCTTTAACGCAGCAAAAGAGGCAACATTTTTGCAGTACCCAAATACACTGTTATAAAATTATATTGTTAGATAACACCCCACTTCAATCTGTCGTTTAGGGGGGGGGAGTGGTCTATCACACCAGTTATAATACTTTTTTAAAAGTGCTTTTGTCACTATTTGTAGTTGTAGTATCGCTGCAGAAACGCCCACCACACCAGTCCTAATGCTGCACAGTGCACAATACAAATCCACTATAATATGCTTTCTATATTAGAAAGTATATTATAAGTGTATTACACCCCTATATAGTGCACACCAAAGAATAGTACACCTATACCAAATACCAGTCCTTAAAAGGACTTTTGTGGACCTATAACAGAGCGATCTGTGTCACTGAAAATCTGTCCCAGCAAACATCTTCTTAAACTGACAAAAGCAGAATGTAAAATGGCAGCCAGCTCAGGTATATTTATAAGGTAGGGGGTATGACCATGTGCTGAAATGTCTCAATTGTCTTTCCTGTTCCACCTGATGGATGTGTCATGGGTCAAAGTTCTCCCCAATGTAAACTAATATGGCCACCACGAACAACGCAATATGTTCGCAAGATTGGTGAACTGCGAACAAGCAAAGTTTGCCGCGAAACGACCGCCGGGCGAACCGCAAGGCCATCTCTAATGAAGTGCTCTATAATTTGTAGAAGGCTGTGATGACTTTGGATTTGATTAAACACAGTGGACAAACACCAGTAGATGTCGGTATATTTTTTATTCTTTGTAGTAGTATTGTTTGCACACATATTACTGAAGTGGTAAATGCATTGTGCTGCTACTGAGAGGTGTTGGCCCTCCCTGTACATGCGGTAGTTTGTCACTACTGTATATTTGTTGTCGTGAGCAGGGACTAGCTGTGGCACCATGAATCATATATTCCACTGCTTGGTATCTGGTGTATAATAAAGATTACAAACTGTGGTATCTAATCAGTGCAGTGGGGGTGGCAAAGTGTAGTAAATGGAGCTTAAAGAATAACCAAAGGCATTTTTTTATAGAGAGGAGAGGGATTAGAACATTTTTCAGTTTTTATTGTTGACTGTTCCCATTAGGGAGATTTACCCTCTCTCTTTGCCCTGTTTACCATTATCATTGAAAGTAAAAATAAAATAAAATCCATAATTTTGTGTTGACCCCAGAATAGTAATTGAAGGGAAATCTCCCAATGAGGACACTGGTTCTGGTGGCCTGAGGGTCCCCAAGGAATTATCCTAATTTGCAGAGAATTCCTCTGACTTCCTTTTTGGCTATGGGTTAGAATGTGAAGGGTAATAAGGGACATAGCGAAACAAAAAAAAAAAATATGACAAGGGTTATAACCCTCTCTAACTCTATCCAGAATATAAAAAATGTTTTGCCTATAGTTCTACTTTAAATCTCTTCAAAACATATATAGAGTAGAGCTAAGTGAGTAATAAATAAAAAATAAGTGCCATCCATCACCAAGAGTGAGATCTTGTCTGGAGCACCACCATCGGTATCCGGACAAAATGCCCGCTTGCCAGCTCAATGGGGCGTCCTTGTAACGCTCCTGCGTTTTTATTATAGGCTGGATTTGCAGCTGCAAAATCTCCACTCAGTAGTCATGTAGAGATGTGTTGAATACCAGATCCAACTCTCCAGGACTCATCACCGTGGGCCTGTCAGCTTCAACATACAGATATATACACACTCAATGAGATGTTCCTGGAGTGATAGGATGTATATGATAGTATGAAGGTGATGTGCTGAAGGGACAGGTGTGAACAGTGACAAGGATGGTAATCACTTGATAGGTTTTGTATAGGAGAGTTTAAGATGGTATTTAGGAATGCAGATAAGTTAGTATCGAGTAAGCTAACAGGTGGTGATGACAGCAGATGACAAATACAGGATAGACTAACCCAGTGCAAGGATAGATAGTAGTAGACAGGAGAGCTAGCAATTTATGCAGCAGTGCAGATGATAGATGGTAGTAGGCTGAAGAGCTAGCAATCTATGTAACAGTGCAGATGATAGGATAGTATAGATAGGTAGTAACAGTCCTTAATGTGCATAGGTAGATAGTGCAATAAGGTTATGGAGGGTTCCCCTGCGGGGTACTTATCACTTGTAATGTTAGTAGTTTAGAGAGGTCCAGTAGATAAGGAATGGTCCGGTAGCGAGATACAGGGATCAGTAGCGAGGTTCCGGTCTGCTCCAGGTAAAGGGAATAGCTGGAGGTTCCGATCGAGAGACAGGCTTGAAAGCATGTGGATAACAAGGCAGGTTGAACGAACAATGTGAGTGAGACCGCCGGCGGTTGAAATAGCCGCTCTGCGGCGCTCAGCAGTGACATCATCGTTCTTAAAGGTATATGCGTACCACCTGAAGAGAAAGGTGGGACGCATTACAGAGGAAAGTGGTGATTAAGGGTACCGGAGGTACCAGAATCTTACAGTCCTATCACAGGAGGTTAGCAATGCTTCTGGCTATATACCCTGCCAGGACCTTTTTAATACTGTTTAAAAATGATCTCTTCAGAACCAAAAGGTGAGGACAATCCAGCTGATGCTTCCATACATCCATCCCCAGATATACAAAAAAGCTCCGCATAGTGTAAAATCTTAGGGAAAGTTTCTTCAAATAAAATAAGGTTGCACTTACAATAAAGATAATGTTAAAAACACCTTAATATCACTCTCGCCGACCAACGATACACAAGCAGCCCACACTTCTGGGAATTGAAGCACACAATGATGTTCAATTTACAATTTTCACTTTATTGGACTTTACTTTATTTGGATGGCACATTTTGTATTATATGGGTGCATTTATTACACACTTAGTGCAACCCTATAGATGTTTTGAATAGTATAAGACTGTGTTTATATCTCACAGGAGGGTTGCTACTTGAATAATTGGGTTCATTTAGGTTGATTTTGTTTTTCAAATAAGCTCAGTGTGTTCTTCTTTTTATTTATTTTAAATCTCTTTCTGACTCCTATACATCATCCCATGGATGACATCATGGCTATAAACCACATAAGGCAGAGCTTACATGATCCAAGAGACAGAGAGAGGAGTTATTGAGCCAGCTGCCAACTCCCACTAAGTTCTACAAAGTACGGTCTGTATTGAGGCTTATTGGAAAGTGAAGGAAGGTATTGGCTTGTTACTTTTTATGTTATTTTGTGCACTGTGAGTACACTATGATTTATTTTTTTCTTTGGGCCTATAAGCTGAACATGTATTGGATGTTCCTGGAGTCTGGGCTGCATTTGTATACACACAGGGTGTGCCTGGACATTCCCTAATTACCCTGTGCGTTGCTGATTCCTCCTGCTTCCTGGTGACCCCTCTATCCCCCCTGCAGTGCTTTTGTGAATGTGAGCACAATCGCTCCTGTGTTCATTCTTAACTGAAGCATTGTAAACTTAGTAAACCATGTTTACTATGCTTCATTTTGTGAATGAACAGGAAGCCACTCAAGCACAGAGCACTTCCAATTCGTTCACTGCCCAGTGCGGTTGAGCCTGCGGAGAAAGGGACTAAGACATTTTTGTCCTCAGTCCCTTTCTCTGTCTCAAAAGTGAGACATTAGGGGTCTGTTTAGACCCTTAATATTTCACCAAAGCCCCCCAATGGGGCTCCTAAAATCATTGTAAAAAATAATAAAAAATAATATTGTAAAAAATAATTTAAAAAATAAAATGGTAAAAAATAATACAAAAATGATAAAGATAAAAACTACTGACACTGTCCACTACCCAATGACACCAATCTCTGCTCTACTGATGCATGTGTTTTTGTACTCTGGGGTGCACACCCTAATGCAATAAGCTGTGCACACCAATGCTGGGATGTCATTTATGCTATGTTTGCTTGTTTGAACACATTCACCGTCTATTGAAAGGTTCCTACATGTAAGTGATCTCTTCCTGCAGTTGCTTTTGTTAATTCTAAGTTTTTGGGTTTTATTGGCCCCTGTAATAACAGTCCAGCTGGAAGGTGAGCATACATCCTTGTGGTCTTCTGATGGTGGTTTTCATTGTGGCTTTTGATTTTGCTTGCATAAAACACAATCATCATTTGCAGATTGTGATAAAAAGTTAAAAGAACAGTTCGTTTCAATAAAGACGTCCTGAATGAAAATTAAAAATGTTTCTACAGGACAAAACTGATTCCCATGCAGGTAGGTAGGGCCTACAAATAGAACCAAAATCAATATATATTAAAAAAACATTTTGCTAGGAAAAAGCTATGTCACAATCCTCTTCTAGTTTATCTTCTGTTTCTTCATAGGCGTCCTCAAAACAAAGGTTCACAATGTTTAAAAAGATATTTTCACGAAGATGCCACACATGAGCTATTTACTAAAACACCTAATCTGGATTTACACAAGAGTCTGCCCCATCAGGGCAACTCCACACTTGGGTGTCTTTCTTCTCAGGTACCAGGTAGCGTACCAAGTATGGTGATGGATTCTATTATTTCAACTGAAAGAGTTAATAGTGGAGGTTCTATAGAAAACTAGTGAGGACTAACCTCTAACACTAGATCAGACATTTTTTTAGAGACAGTACTTACCAAAACTTCTTCAGCAAGCACAAATCCAAAGACGAACACACTTGTAAAGAAACAATGCTAACTGGTGATCTTTTCATACCCTCTCAAAGGATGAAATACATTTTTAGGAAAAGGTCTCAGTTTTTGTCCTAATGAAAATATGGATAAATTTGAGCTTGAAAAGGATTTACAGTTGTTTGCCTGAAAGCTCATTTTGAAAGCCCGGCTAAAGCACAGAAGTGGACACGGAGCTCATGGGCCGGAGGTACTCTTCTACGAACTGATGAATTGGTGGCAGAAGCCTCCTTTTAACATCTGGTGTTTCCTGTTGGTGAGAGGGAGAAGCCATCTCTCTAAGGTGCTGTCCTCAAAGACATTGGAAAACAAGTTACCGATCTGAGGTCTGTCATTCACTGAGACTGGGCTGCCTGACTTGGAAGATTTTTGGATCTGGGATTGGCTCCACATGAGTAAGTGTTTATTGGGCACGCTTGACTGATCTCTGTAATGGGGGTCTGTCAGATCCGGTAAGAGGCTTGGACACCTGGTGTTTGCTGGTGGTGTCTTCTGGATTCACAACTTACAACTTTTACTCTGTCTGTTCCTGGAATTCCCCATTCGTTCATATGTGTGTGTTCTTATGAACTTTTACTCCCCAATTGATTTTTTTGTGGATTTTAATATCAAAAGCGCTGCATGTTATTTTAAGCTTATTTATTTCCAACCCAAATGTAGCTGTCTTTCTTAAGTTAATCAATAAGGAACTGGATACTCTACACATTAAACCGACTACTGAAAGCAAGTGGGGGTAAAAAACAGGCTCCTACACAACTATCTCAAAATGTTTCCATAACCATAAAACCAGCAAAGAAGGGAGGCAATTATGTCCTTATGGGCAATATACAATACGTTACAACGTGTAATTAAAATCTTGAATAATCTGTATTGGTATTGTCCCATTACATCTTCTCTGGTTGAGAAATTTAACAAAAAATACTATGAACTGCTGTAATTGATGCTGTCCATCTGAATGGCAAAATCATAAAATCTACTTGGGAAATGATTAGAACTAGTTTTCCTACCATTCCAACTTTTATGCCCTCCCTAAGATTTAAGAATGCTCAAGAACCACCTGGAAGGCCTATAATATCAGGAAGGGGAGCGCTAATGGAAAATATGATTAGGCTTGTCATTGAACATCTTAGTCCACATGTGACAAGCCTGCTATCATATGTTCACAATACAATACATCTCCAAATCATTGATGGCCTACACGTGTCTGAAAATGCTCTGCTGATTATAGTTGATGTGGAAGCCCTTTACAGCTCCATCCCCCATGACAGGGGCTTGGCAGCTGTAAGACACACCATTGCTCAGCAGAGTCAGGAAGATTGGGTGTATAATGCATTGTTATCCTTAATGCCCCGTACACACGTGCAGATTGTCGGCCGAACGATCGGCCGATTTTCGGCTTGTTAGTATGATGCTTCCGACAGCCGACAGCGCACTTTCGGCCGAAAAGAATCTGTCGTGCAAGCATTCAAATTTTTGTATGCCGACACCAGAGCGGGCGATTGTTCGCCAGTCAATACAGAATTCAGCCGACAGACAGCAGATTTGCAAGACTGGGCATGCTCATAAAAGAAAAAACACAGGGAAAGTTAACCATCACATGACATCACTTCTGCAGTCGGCTGTAGTCGGCGGACAAAATTCTTGTGCAGTCTTTTGCACTTTTCAACAGACACGACAGCCGGGGACAAAAGACGGCCGATCGTTCGGCCGACGATCTGCACGTGTGTACGGGGCATTAGTTCAGATTTCACCCTTCAACACAATGTTTTCACATTTAACAGTTCCCATTTCCTCCAGGTACACGGCACAGTGATGAGGACATGTTGTGCCCTATTCTACTCCGATCTGTACCTGGGGGAGTGAGAATGGATGTTCTTGACAGACAAGACCATGTACTTATATGGCATTGATACAAAAAGAAGAACCGGAATGCCTTTAATTTGACATTTACCATGACATATGATGTCAATTAAGTCACTTTTCTAGATGTGGAGATCTACAGGGGAAAACATGGTGTTCTCCGTAGTAATCAACATCGAAAACCAACAGCTGGGAATGCCATCCTCCACACCTCAAGTTTCCGCCCCAAAGCTCTCATCAAATCAATTCCCTATAGTCAGTGTTTAAGGGTTAGGCGAAATTGCTCTGATGATCTCTCTTTTTCTGTCAAGGCTAAAAAATGACAACAAAGATTGCTGGTACTCTTGTACCTCCTTAAAAAGCCTATAAATGGGCCCTATCTCAAACTAGGAATCAATTTTTATACTCAAAGAAAATAAGGAAAAATAGAAACACACTTAGAATCATTACAAAATTTTCAAACCAACATTGGCAAGTGAAAAAGATAGTAGAAAAGTATGGGCATATGCTTGCAATGGCCCCAGCTGTTGGCCAATTTGTTCCAGAAACCACCTCAGTGAGAGGTTGCATTGTTAAAAGAAAATATAAAGGGAACTCCGAAGAGATCTGTGTAAATATAGGGGCACATTAATTTGTGGCTCCTGCAAATATTGCTAATTTATGTGCACTGACAAAACCATCAAACTACCTAATGGTCAGTCCTTTCAACTGAAGTGCTATGCAAACTGTAGAACATTCAGTGTAATATATCTCCTGGTATGTAAATGCAAGTGTTACTATATTGGGAAAATGTTGATGGAGTTTTGGAGACGGGCCTACAGACACATTAAAAGTATGCAAACTTGCAATACTGATTCACCCCTGGGCCGACATATTACGCCAGTACATGATAGCAAATTTCCAAAAATTAGGATTCTTAATTCTATATCGAATCCACCCCAGGTACAAAGGATTATGTGGAATAAAACCCTCTTCCAAAAGGAACTTAGGTGGATTTATAGGCTGAAAGCCACCCAACCCCTGGGATTTAAATAAATTCAGGATTATCTCTAGGGTTTATAGCTTTCTGACTTTCCATTATTATATAGTAAGGATTATCACATTTCAAACTCATAAATCATTTTAGGACTCATATGGTCTGAAGGATTTGCAAAAATATACCCTCTAATATTGTGTTTTTTACTGATATATTATTTTCTGTGTCACTTGTTTTGTATATGCATGCTTACAGTATGTAATTTCAGTGTTTTGACTATATGCTTATGTCTAGCTTTCCTGACCATATATTGTCCATCCATTAGGTGGCAATATACCTGTTGTGCTTTTTTTTACTATTCAACATCCTAGGGGAAATGCAGCGGCTGCCCGGCATGCACACACCGCTGGGGCTACTTATCCTAGGAAGCATGATTGGATGATAAGGAGGGTCAGGTTTTTTTGGTACCCCAGGCATACCATCTATTTCCTCCTGCTAATGCCCTCCCGCAACTTGGCTATTGAGCGGCGGCTGGATGTTTCCCTGTCAATAGGTTGCATGCGCATCACAACATCCTGTGGCATGGGTGTAATGATATCATCCTGGCATTTGCATAGGGGTGGTGCAGCATGCAGCGCAACTCAGGAGGCCCCACATAGACAATGATCCAGGCTGTGCCTACCCCAGACCAGCTGTTCGGGATTTGGGCATGGCTTTACAGTATTTTTAAGGGAGGCAGCTGGAGTGCCAAGGGAGCATTCTACCTCTCATCACCACCACACGCATTAGCAGACACAATTATACCCTAGGCCAGGTAAGACTTTTGAAAGGGGCTATTGAACTTGATGGGAGCTTCCTATTACTCTTTAACAAGCTAGTCTAGATGGCTCCCCTTTTGGGGTACTCTTATGGAACAATGGCAGTTAATTACGTACTAATATTATGGTAACTTACTGTATTCCAGATATACTCAAGACGTGGTTTATGGATAAATTATATAAATGTAGTAGTAGCACGCTGCCACCTATTAATAGTAATTAGGAAATTACAGGGTGCAGCTGCTGCAATCACCAAATGTGTTCCTAAATCCACAATAAATCAATATTAAAATGTGTGATCGCACTGCCTCTGAATCAGCATAAAACTAATAACTAGAAAGTGACAAAAGAATGACTAAATAGGTAAGTGTTTCATATATATAAAATGCCAGTGCAAATTAAATCCTTAAACAAACATATAATACAAAAAAGGCTATGGCAATAAATAATAAAGCTTCCTATACAATCCAGAAAAAGACTTTATTTGATAAAGTGCTTCATAGGGATGACATCACAGTGTAACAACAGTTTTCCACTCATGCTCCTTTCACCAGGTGAACTGCAAGCTCACCTCCACTATAGATCCCTAAGGCCCCTTTCACCCATACAGACCCTTTGTCCGTTTTTCATCCATCTGTTTATGGATCAAAAATGGACATCAATGCATTTCTATGGGAAAACAGATGACAACAGATGATCATTGGTTTACATTCGTTTTCATCCGCTTCCGTCAATATCTGTTTTTTTTTAATGGATGAAAGCCCTATTTTTCTCCTGTTAAAAAAAAAAAAAAACGAGTCAGACGAAAAGCAGATGTAAACGGACAAATGGTCACTTTTTCATCTGTTTTTGCATTGGTAGTGGATGTAAAAAAATGGATGAAAAAAGGATGAAAAATGGATGAATAACAGACGAAAAACGGATGAGAAACAGATGAAAAATGGATGAAAAACTGATCCATTTTGATGTGACTGAACTGATGAAATGAACGGTCTGTATGTGTGAAAGGGGGCTATGGGTCAACAAAGCATAAAAGCAGATCATTCTGACAGGCCAAACTCTGGTGTTCAGGTTCCTTTAAGAACAATTGAATTTCCTCTCCAAGATGGTTCAACACAGCTCACACATAGGTCATAGACAACGAACAGAAAAAAACTGTCTCCAATAGTGCAGTACCTGGGTTATTAAGCTCAACACACTGCACAGAACCCACTTCATAAAAAGCACTCACATTTATTAGTTAAAAAACAAATATATAATAAAATCCAGCTTCTCACGTGATCCAGTGAAAACTCCTGCCGCAAGGCTCAACCTCTACGCGTTACCTCACCTTCGCATGTGGCTCTATCTCTAGGGAAGCCGAGCGGCAGTGGCGGGGTATATTTATACGTATAAAAAGGCACTATTAATAGCCGTGTATCCACTTCCAGTTCGCACATGTGCAATTGCACAAAAAAACGGGCATGCAAATGAAAAAATTAGTGATTGCGCACAATTCACTCATGCGCAATAAAAATAAAAAAAAAGAGAGAAAAACGGAAACCTATAAAATAGTGTACTACAATAAAATGTACTGCAACACAAATGGAATGCTAGTACTGCGCACTCGCAATGCGCTCCTGAGTTAGCATATTAGGGATTGCTAAAAAAAAAAAAAAAAAACCGTAGTCCTCTAATAAGGACTACAAGAAAATGGCTACACAAAAGGGGAATGCTTGGTAGCTAAATGGATAACGGTTGCCCTTAGTGAGAGACAATACTCCAATCTGGAGACATAAATGTAAACAGGCAAATCATGATTAAACAATAATGATGCTAAGAATCAATAGATAAAATAATTAAAAATCAAGGTAAGGACTAGAGTAGTGATCGACCCATATGTTTTTTTTAATGCCGATACCGATATTTTGGTCATCGGATATCGATATTTTCGGACATGTAAAAAAATGTTTTTTTTTTTCTAAAGGTACCCCTTTAAAAAGACCCCCCCAAAAGACCCCCAACCCCCTCCTCAGCACTGAAAAGCATTCAAAACGCCAAGTTTGGCTGTTTTGAATTCTGTCAGTTTTTTAATTCGGCGCCGAGTTCCCGGAAGTGACGTCATGACATCACTTCCGGGTTTTTTACATGGAGACCGGCGCATGCGCACTTGCGGCAGGGATAACTGCTTTCACGGTAACACATCTTCATGCTACACCGGGTCTTCTCTTCGGGGGCGGCGGTGGAGGTAGGATGCCCTGGTCTCCAGAGTGAGCCGTGGAAGGCGGCGGGAGGGGGGGACTTCCCCTCCCGCTCCTTGTAATGACAGCTGATCGGCTTCTCAGCAGCGTTGGTTATCATTACAAGTCAGCCGACCGTCGGCTATGGACACCTTTACCAGGGTGATGCCTCTAGCTGCAGGCATCATCCCAGGACATGCACTTTCCCTAAATATCGGTAACCTCAGGGGCCGATTCCGATATATCGGGGAAAGTGTATATCGGCCCCCGATATATATCGGTGTTGCCGATAATCGGTCGATCTCTAGACTAGAGTATTAACAATTTATAGCATAAAAAAAAATATTGTGGTAAAATTATACATGTCTGTGGAATGAATCCTAAAACGAAGTAATAAAAAAACGAGTGTATAAAGTATATAATGTATAAACTACTGTTTGTAATATTAGACAAGACAGTTGACAATCTGTGCAACTAAAAGAAGAATCTCCATAGATCTATACGAAGCCCGAATGCCAAAAACTGTTAATTGTTTTATTAATAATTATTAGATATATGTGCATATATTTGCCAGCCTACAGGCCATTTATTTATCAGCAGTTAGTTGAACATGGTCCATACTATATAATATATCAGGCTAAAGATAAATCATAACCTACACAATTATTTTATCAGCACATAGTTTCTCAGGCTAGTTCTTCATCTTCACTTATTATTATTTCTATTCTAACATTCATAGTCAAAATCCCTCCCATTTACTTTCTGAGACTTGGTACAGTAAATGCTGAAATTTGCTAATCTGAAAAATAAGTTTGCGACCATGAATTTATCTTTGCGGAATTGAGATCAACTAACTGGCTAACATTTATAGTACGTATATAAACAGCGGCTAAAATAAGTATTGAACACATCATCATTTTCTAGGTAAATACATTTCTAAAGGTGCTATTGATGTGAAATTTTCACAACATGTTGGTAATAGCCCATGCAATGCCCACATACAGAAACCAAAACAATAAAAGTTCAGAAATTAGGTTATGTGTAATAAGATGGAATGACATAGGTAAAAAAGTATTGAACACAGTAACTGACACAAACCCATTTGTTGGTAATGACAGCTTTAAGACGCCTCCTGTATGGAGAAACTAGTTGCATGCATTGCTCAGGTGTGATTTTGGCCCATTTTTCCACACAAACAGTCCTTAAATCTTAAAGCTTAGGTGGGCCTTTTCTATGAACTCTGATCTTTAGTTGTTTCCATAGATTTTCTATTGGATTCAAGTCAGGTAATTGGCTGGGTCATTCTAGCAGATTTATTTTATTTCTTTGAAGCAAGGGCGCTGCCCCCCTAATCCATGCGCCTGGCCCCTAATCTACATGCAGGGTGCCAGATGAATTAATTTCAATGTTTTTTTTTTTTTTTTAAGCACATGATTAGCACCTGAGGCTCTAAATGACTTAAAAAAAGGGTGGGCTTGGGGCTCAGAGCACTGCACCCTGAGCCCACCCAGTTGTGAGACATTAGCAAATTAATATTCGCTAATGTCTTCCTGTTTCTTCTCCTGGCCAATCAGGAAGCGGGTCTTGCAACCCTGTTGGCTGGGAATCCTAAGGGCTAATCCTAATCCTAAGGCCCCTATCGGCTGGGAGTCCAACGACTCGATTGGCCAGGAGGGGGGAAGCCGCTGGCACAGCAAGCAGATCCCTCTTCACTTACACTGCACACAGCTTTTGTGTTGCCAACTCAGACTACGAGCAAGGGAGGCAGTGGAATTCCTGTGTTCCAGGAGAAGCAAGAGCTGAAGGACACTCACACCTTGAAGGTAAGTAATGCACTGCTGCTGGATTCTCTTGTTTGGCATTTGCCAGTTTGCCAGTTTTGCATTTGTAGGGGGGAGGGGTAATTGCGTGCAGGGTTGCAGGCTGGAGCGACAGGGGGGGGGGGGGTGTCTGTAGTCAAGCCTGTCTGCTGCCCTCCTGCCCTGACCGATGGAGCACCAGCCACCACTGCTTTGAAGCAAATTGAGAGTTTCCTTGGCTTTGTGTTTGGGATCATTGTCTTGCTGAAATGTTCACTGTTGTTTTATCTTCATCATTCTGGTAGATGGCAGCAGTTTTTTATCAATGTTTATATCCTTATTTATATCTATATTTATATCAATGGTACATTTTTCCATTAATCACTCCTTCCAATGAAGTTTGCCAGTACCGTATGCTGAAAACCCGCTCAATGCCATGATGTTCCCACCTTCAAACTTCAATATTGACATAGTGTTTTTGGGGTGATGTGCAGTGCCATTTGACCTCCAAACTTGGTGTGTAATATGGCATCCAAGTTTATTTTGGTCTCATCTGACTAGACTATATTCTCCCAGTATTTCACAGGCTTGTCCAAATCTTGTGCAACAACTTTTAAATGAGCTTCAACATGCTAATTCTGCAGCAATGGAGTCTTGCCTGGTGAGCTTGCATACAGGCCATGGCAGTTGAGTGCAATACTTATTGTTTTCTTTGAAACAATTGTACCTGCCAATTCCAGGTTTTTCTGAAGCTCTCCACAAGTGGTCCTCAGCTCTTGGACAATGCTTCTGATAATTTTTTTCACTTCTCTGTCAGAAATCTTGTAAGGAGCACCTGGTCATGGCTGGTTAATGGAGAAAAGATGTTTTTCTACCTCCAGATTATGGCCCCTACAGTGCTCACAGGAACATTCAGAAGTTTAGAAGTTCAGTAATCACTGTCATCAGTATGTTTTGCAACAATAAGGTTGCAAAGGTCTTGAGAGATCTCCTTGCTTTTACCCATCATGAGATGATTCTTGTGTGACACCTTAGTAATGAGACACTTTTTTATGGCATATCAGTTGAGACTGAATCAGCTGATATTAATTTTCGTTGACAAGGGACAGGATTGCTTTTTTTTAATTACCGATAGATTTTGCTGTTGTCTTGACTTTCCTTGCCTTTTTGCATCTCTCTTTCTTTATGTGTTCAATACTTTTTCCCAGTGTTTATTTTATTACATGTAACTTAAAGTGATATTAAAGTCTTGCTTTTATTTTGTTTAAAAATAACAAACATATCATACTTACCTGCTCTTTGCAGTGATTTTGCACAGAGCAGCCCAGATCCTCCTCTTCCCGGGTCCCTCACCGACACTCCTGGACCCTCCCTCCTGCCAAATGTCCCCAAAAGCAAGCAGCTCTGTTTGTTATTTCAGACACAGAGCAATGGCTCGGCCCTGCCCCCTATCCCTCCTCATTGGCTCACTGACTTCGATTGACAGCAGCAGAAGCCAATGGCACCGCTGCTGTGTCTCAGTCAATCAGGAGGAAGAGTCCCGGACAGCAGAGTCTCTCGTGCAACATTGCTGGATTGAGATGGGGCTCATGGAATTATTAGGGGGGTTGAGGGGGGTTGCTGCCCACAGAAGGTTTTAAATCTTAATGCATAGGCCTTCTGCCTTTAGAACCACTTTAATTTCTGAACATATTTATTTTGGTTTCTTTGTAATTATGGATTGCATGGGCTGTTACTGACATGTGGTGAAAAGTTCCTTTAGAAATATATTTACCTAGAATAATGGTGACATGTTCAGTACTTATTTTACCCGCTGTATATACACAAGTGTAAAGCATTGATAATATAACTGTACAACTGTTGCTCACACAAAAACGTATATTATAGATGAACTGTTTAATTCTCTTTGTACATTTTCCTTGTGTTTTTTATTTTAGAAGAGAGAGGGAGGGGGAGAGAGAGGGGGAGAGCTGTGGCAGCACAGTGGTTGACTGGTTAGCACTTCCATCTAGAGGCATTATTGAGCATAATGACCCACGCTCAAGTAAGGCTGTGGTATCATGATTGATTTGTCTGTAATTATTTTGCATTTTTGCCCTCAAAAGTGTTTTTTGTGGGCATGGGTTATAAATGGCATCTGACCATGCATTTGTTGTTTGTGAGCATCAGCTGACCCTTGTCTTGTTATTGTTACATACAAATCTCATGTGTTAGACTTACATCTTCTAAGGTTTATCTAGTTTCCTTAATTGTTTTTATAAATGTAGCACTGCCCCTAGAGGACTGCTGAGAATTACACTTTTTGGATTCCCCTGGGTTACCCTTAGCAACTGAAAGCAGATAAACAGCAATGAAAGTTCTTGGCTCAGTCAATAATCAATCCAGGGGATGTTGTTTTGTGGTTTTATTGAGAACTTGGATAGCAGAAGGGATGAGTGGGATACTCCAACTATTAACTATTCACAGTCTTGAGGACAGCTAACTGTAGAATGCGGCAAGGCCGCTGCTTCACTCTGCCACTAAAGTGAAGTTGCTTTAAATGTTCCTGCTTGGATATTCTCTTCAGGGTTCTAAACTTGGCACCCCCTTTACTCTCACTGCCTGTGTGCTGACACCCGTCCACTGACTGTAGCCTCTGGAGTGGTCCCCTTCCTGGCCGACCCCGGGCAAGTTCCTCTGTACTCATGGACACTGTTTTTCCAGAGTCACCGTTGCCACCAGTCAGCCTCCACTGGACCTCTGGGTTCAGCCACACTTTCTGGTTCACCAGGCCGACTGCCTGTGACCACCTTCCACAGGTTCAGAAGAGGAGACACCCGTCACCCTCCTTCTGGGACTTGGCTTCCCACCCAAAGACCCCCTGGCTCATGTGCTCTTGGCTTTTATACCTTATCCCATGATGCACCTCTCACTGTGCCAACCCACTGGGACAGTCTCAAAAGCCTGTGCGTCATTGGCCAGATTTCCTCCACTGTCCAACAAACCTCCTCATTGGATACAGTGGGGACACTACCTCATCCCAGATGAATCACACAGTGGACACATGCAACAGGCCTAACTAGAAAGCCTGCTCCCTGATAAGCAGAAAGAGCATCTAGGTTTTGCCTGCTACTATCCTGATAAGCAGGCAGAGCAAAACTATTCTTCTTACCTAGCACCTATCTTGGAGGGTGCTACATAAAACTGAAGCTTTCTTGAAACCCTAATCAGAAATGTATGCATGTGTGAATTGGGGGGGGGGGTGTAGTTTGATATAGTACTGCCTTTTATTTTTTTAACTTTTATATCTTGCCTGTTTTGTTTTTGATAATCCTGCACTTAAAGTTTTGATGGGGGCGGGGTGGTGAGAGATTCCTTATTTACCCCCTGTTATTCCCTAAAATGTTTGTCATGGTTAGTGTTTGCCTTATTTGGTTCCCTACTTTTACACTGTGAAATTTAAGGTGTGTCCAATTTACTGTTTAACCCTTTTAGATTGTCAGCTCTTTTGATCAGGGCCCCTCTAAACATATTGTAAAGTGCTGTGAGAAATGTTGCACCATAATTGTCAGGCAATTGTTTTGGCAAGGTAACTGAATGTAACAAATTGTGTTCCTTCTGTCCAAATAAAATGTAGAATCAGTTTTGGTTTATGTTTTTTTTTTTTTTGATGATTGATAAAAAGAATTTTATAAGTGGAATGTATTGTTATTATCCCTTCAAATCTGTATTAAATCGACTTGCCTACAAAATCATTTTATTCTGCACACTTGCAAGTCATTAGAGAAAAAAGTGTAAATCCAAAACTAAAAAAGAAAGCTTTTAATAGCTCCAATGCGGAATTTCATGTACGAATGATTTCTGCTACAGCCTAGGTAAACTATTGAACATGTCAAACCAAGTATTCATTTTCTCTAATCATCAGTTGCCAACCCATAAACACCATTTGTGAAAAAGTCATTTTGGGAAATGAGCATTTTAAACACGTTCAAAAACATGTTTGCAACCAGATTTAGCCACGATTGCCCAGATCTTTTTGCAATGGTGCACATACAGTCTCCCGGGATGGCTTCTGGTCTGGAAATGCACCATCACGTGTACAAAAGGAAGGTCTGATGCACCCGAAAGTGTTACTGCTGTTCGAAGTTGTTAGAAAGTTCACATGACAACATTACTTTTTCTTGTGAAGAGATGTTGCTGATTTGTAAGGTAAGTGAGGGTGATGTCTTAGTGTTCCCAGGGTTTGGGGCGGATGCGCTAATTAGGTGTTTGGTGTGTGGAATTTTGTGCTTAGTGATCCTCAGCACACAAGTCACTTTCTGTTTCTATGCACAGTAGACTTCCTGCATCTGTACATGTTCATGTATATACAGTGTGGAATGTGTGTATCTGTGTGTATATATATATATATATATATATATATATATGCATTATGGCAAGTGCTGCACAAACTTTTGGCAAAAAATAAATCCTGTATAGTCATAATGAACTCAACACACATGTAACTTAGCTAGCAAATTTGACCACCCTATACAAACTTGTCAAGTTCTTCGTTGCCTTGGCCTGGTGTTGTTCACATGTCATCACTTAAAAAGTTCATTCACAGAAAATTCCACAGATGAGTCATCTATGGTCACATTTTTAACAGTTTTCCCTGACAGCTGAGTGTGTCTGCATATGCCACCCTTAAAGGCTATAAGTTCACCTTTTTTTTTTGTCTAAATTACAGCTCCCCTGTGTACCAATATCACATTAATGTACCTCTGTTGCAAAAAAAAAAATATATATATATATATATATATTTATATATAAGATTTGCCTGAGCATTTGCTATATTTCCTAGAATACTTCCTCACTAAAGCCCCGAACACACAATCAGATTATCGAACGATCTGTCGTCCGTTTTTTGTGGCATGCTAGTCTGATGTAGGAAGTGAAGAGGTAATTTTCATACGAATTTTCCCGTACGACAGAATTCTACTTCAGAAGTGATGTCATGTGTTGGATTGCTTTGTATGTGTTCTTTCATCTCTGAGCATGCCTAGTCTTGCTCTTAAGATTTTTTTTCCGTCAAAATCTGTACTAATGAGACGAAAATCGGACATTGTATTACGGACGACAAAAATTTTATAGCCTGCACATCAGGATTTTGTCAGCCGAAAAGTCGGAGTTGGCTCCGAAAATCGGCAGATCGGTCGTCGGATGAATTTTCCCTACAGATTTTCTTATAGTGTGTACGGGCCTTAAAGCGGAGTTCCGGGCACAGAAAAAAAATTTCAGTGAACATACCCCCGGGACAGTCAGGGCTAGTACATTCCACAATGGCTAGCCTCTGATCTGTCCCAGTTCGCACTTACCTGCCAGAAGAATACTCACTTATAAAATTTCTTCTCCAGTGTTGCCATCTCTCTTGTGGGCAGCTGAAGCCGGCGCGATCCTCTTCTGCGTCTTCTTCCGCATCCTCTTCTCCCAGAATGTGCCTACACCGGCCCCTCTCGTCACTTCCGGTGCGGCACCGCATTCCTCCACAGCTTCTGGGCATGCCCAGAAGCTGTTTAGCATGGAATGCGGCGTCGCCCCGGAAGTGACGAGCGGGGCCGGTGCCGTCGCATTGATTCCTGGGAGCGATGACGTTCCGTTCCCAGGAATCAGTGCAAGCCAGGAAGTGACGGCGGAGCCGCGGCACAGAGGGAGGAAGTGAAGAAAAGGTGAGTATATTCGATCTCCAATTACAAGGTGAGTAAGAAAACAAAAAAAACCTAACTATCCAAATCCTTTTCAGGTGAATGAGAACAAGCGGACGGGCACAAAAAAAAAAAGATCAATTTTGTGCCCGGAACTCTGCTTTAAGGGTGGCTATACACTATACAATTTTCTTATTCAATTTCCTTTAGATTTAGATTTACCTTAAACTATGTAGCGCAAGGACCTGCCAGATTGCATACAATTTGAAAGTGTTTAGGTTTGACCCTATTTTACATAGTTTTGATAAATCCTAAAGAAAAGTTGAACGAGAAAATTGTATAGTGTATGGCCATATAAACATAAAAGTGCAGTGCAATAAATTAAACTCTGAAGGGATAGTCCTTATACAGCAAAAAGTCCCATTCCAGTTCAAGTGGTGGAGGAAAGTTGGACGATACACGCACGGGAGGTGGAGCCGCTCGTCACCCGCCGCCATCCTTTCGATCAGCTGTACTCGGAAGCTGCGTTCCTTGCAGCGGCACTGTGTCTCTCTGGCTTAGGGGCACAGTGTCATGGGAAGAGTGTCACGCTTTTACTTCTGTTTTCAATATAAGTGCATTACCTTCTTTATGTTTGTAATAAAAAGTGTTTAAATGGAGAGCACTTAGAGCAGTTCTTTTATTACATGGTATGCACATTGATGAGTGGAGATGATCCAGATTTGAGCAGCTGACAGAGTCCCTTGGTTGAGCCGTGGTTATAAGGAATCTATCCTTGCGATTAACCCTTTGGGGAAAGTGCTATAATTTTATCCTTCAGGTGAGCGCGGTGTATGGACAGGTGGAGGGGATTGATTTATTTCCAACTTTCCTGCACCACTTCAACCGGATTGGGACTTTTTGCAGTATAAGGACTATCCCTTCAGAGTTTCATTTATTGCGCTGCAATTTTATGTTTATATGTTTATATGCTTATATGAGATATTAGTGATTTATCTTTTGTGTTCAGCATGCATACCGTAACTTTAGGTTTATCTGTCTGCGCTGACATCCGATTTTGCATCCGCTCCGTTTTTTAAACGGAAGAAAAATAGGGTTCTGTTCCGTTCCAAAAAACGGAACAGAGCTGAAAGGACACAAATCCCATTGACATGCATTATGTCCGTATATCATCCGCAAAGGGATGGAGTGATATATATGGACATATGGAACGCCCGTGTGAAAGAGGCCTTATTGGTATGTCAAAATCAGACAGAAAAGCCCTGTACACACGTATCGGCCGTCTTTTGTCCGGTGCTGTCCTGTCGTCTGAAAAGTGCTAAAGACTGCACACGAATTTTGTCGGCCAACAACAGCCGACTGCAGAAGTGATGTCATGTGATGGTTAACTTTCCGTGTGTTTTTTCTTTTCTGAGCATGCCCAGTCTTGCTAATCTGCTGTTTGTCGGCCGAATTCTGTACTGACTGGCGAACAATCGGCCGTTCTGGTGACGGCCAACAAATATTTTAAAGTCTGCACGACAGATTCTGTTCGGCCGAAAATGCGCTGTCGGCTGTCGGAAGCATCATACTAACAAGCCTACAATCGGCCGATCGGTCGGCGGCCGAATATTTACGTCCGACAATCGGTACGTGTGTACGGGGCTTTAGATTCAGGAACAAATTCATTAGCTGACCTATTAGCGCACACACCTGTGGCTGCCATCCACCCCTTCCAACAGATCACTTGCTCCCACCTCCAGGTCAGAGTTTTCCAATACAATGAATAGGTGATCATTGTTCTCTCTAAATACACAGACATCATTTTTATTTTTCCTAATTTCATATTGCATAGATTGTTCATTTGGTATTTCGGAGTGTGCAGGAGATAAGAGATCAGAGACCAGCCTATGTGGATAGAACTGTCTAGCATTGAAAACAGGAGAAGCGTGTCCTGGGTTCTGTAAAGCTCACCATACACTATACAATCTGATTGCACAAACTCCTTTAGATCTGACATCAATTATGTAGTGAAAGAGCCTGCCTGACTGGATACAGAGTGATTGGATAGATGGTATGTCCTCCCATTATATAGTTTTGGTAAATCTAAAGGAGATGGTATAGAGATTGTACAATTAAAGTGTATAATGTATGGCCACCTTTATATACCTAAAATTCACTAGTTGCTAACTACTCCTAATCCTTGTTTTCTCCATGTTAGGAAATGCAACAACATTTTCAAGATAGAAATCCACTTCAGTAACATTTAGAAAGTTAGGAGTGGCTCTTAATTGTGTCCAGGGAACTCTACATACAATAGCTTTGTGGAGTGAAGTTGTGCTGCCTGTAACACATTAGGCTCCGTTCACATACTATATATGCAAATAGAATGTATTTTGAACTGCATCGGATTTGACATTTGAACTGTTCTTATCAGTCCTGCCTTTTCTCTGCCCCCGGTTCACATGTACGTGCAGTGCAGCGGCAGTGTGAATTGCCTGCAATATAAAAAAGAATCCTGTATGTTTTCTGAGCACTGCGGGGCGGTTCAGATGGGAATTCCAGGCTATTGTGTTCTATGGGACTGCATCTGAATCACACATGTCATCAGTTTTGACACAAATTTGATTGGGAAAAAAAAACATGCGGTTCCCCCCAATCCATACCAGGCACTTTCAGGCCTTCCGTTCCAGACCCTTATCTGAGCATGCAGTCTGGCAGACCAGGAAAGGGGGGGAGAGCGAGCCCCCCCTCCTGAACCATACCAGGCCACATAACCTCAAGATGTGGGTGGTGCTGGGGGGGGCAGGGGGGATCTTCTCCCCTATCCAGAAGCACCTTGTTCCCATGTAGATGGGGACAAGGGCTTCTTCTCCAGAACCCTGGGCAGTGGTTGTGGAGGTCTGGGGGCTTATCAGATTCTGGAAGCCCCCTTTAACAAGGGTGCCCCCAAATCCAGGCCCTCCCCTATGTGGATGAGTATGGTGTATATTGTACCCCATAACAAGGGTGCCCCCAAATCCTTGTCCTCCCCAATGTGAATGAGTTTGGGGTACATTGTACCCCTACTCATTCACCAAAAAAAGTGGCAAAAAGAAATCAAGGCACACACACACACACACAGTTTTTGACAATTCCTTTATTAAAGATAAAAAAAAAACTAAGTCCCCTGATGTAGATTCATTTTCAATCATGATGCCCCCTGCCACCACCAAAAAAAAGAAAACAAAGCTCTGCCCCTTTGCTGAAGGCTTCCCCTGTCTGCCTGCCCTGCCATGTGACAGTTCTTCAATAGCTTAGGGGACTCGGTCACCCAGGATGCCATCTGGTGGCACCACCCCTTGTGATGTCCCCCACCCAGCGTGCACCGATTGGTGATGTCACAGGTGGGCAGTGCCACAAGGTGACATTGGCAGATGGCCCCACCCCGAAGCTATTTAAGAACTGTCACTTGACGGAGCAGGGACAAGGTGCTTTGGGGTGGGGGCAGAGCCCCCCCTGCTGCAAAGCACCACCATCGTGTTGAGGACATGTGGTCTGGTATGGTTTAGGGGGAGAGCTTGCTCGCACCCCCTTTCCTGGCCTGCTAGGCTGAGTGCTCAGATAAGGGTCTGGTATTGATTTTGGGGAGACCCACGCCATTTTTTTTTAAATGTTGGTACGAGGGTTCCCCTAAAAATCTATATTAGACCTTAGGGTCTGGTATGAATTTGGAGGGGACCCCACACAATTTTTCTTTTAATATTGGCAAGGGGTTTCCTTTAAAATCCATACCAGACCATAAAGGGCCTGGTAAGGATTAGGGGGGACCCCCAGGCCATTTTTGTTCACAATTTGTTATTGTCAGCAATGGTTTTTTTTACATTCATCTGTTAGCAGTGAAACCCCACTGACTGACGAGTCATCCGTTTTTAGGAACATAGCGGCCAGCTTCCTGGATGGTCTTTACCATCCAGCGCATGTTAAAGATGTTGGTAGCTACCGGTTCAAAAAAATTGCAGCTGAACAGTTACTTAGGAGATTTGCAGTGAAATCGGCAGGGATAATTCACACCAGACATGTGTGAAGCTACAAAAAAGTATCCCGTATAGACCACGGGAAAAAGAGGCTATAAAGATGGCTCAAAATATACGACAGAGGGAAATCAATATATAGTCTCACACCAGATAAATATGATGAAATAGTATAAAATCTATTTAGCAGGGGGAATTTCCATATTTAAATAACAAACTGGTGAAAAAACTGCAACAATAACTTAAAACAGAAGACAAGACAAACAACATTAAAGCCCCGTACACACGTACCAATTGTCGGCCGTAAATATTCGGCCGACGACCGATCGGCCGATTGTAGGCTTGTTAGTATGATGCTTCCGACAGCTGACAGCGCATTTTCGGCCGAACAGAATCTGTCGTGCAGGCATTAAAATTTTTGTTGGCCAACACCAGAACGGCCGATTGTTCGCCAGTCAGTACAGATTTCGGCCGACAGACAGCAGATTTGCAAGACTGGGCATGCTCAGAAAAGAAAAAAGACAAGGAAAGTTAACCATCACATGACATCACTTCTGCAGTCGGCTGTTGTTGGCCGACAATATTTGTGTGCAGTCTTTTGCAGTTTTCAACAGACACGACAGCCCTGGACAAAAGACGGCCGATCGTTCAGCATCCACTGTTTGAATCACCATGCATGCGGTGAGGGCCCTCCCTCCTGTGTAGGCCCCTGGGTGCTCGAGCTGCAAGAGACAATTGAAAGTAAAGGGAAAGGAAAATAAGTGCTTCTGGATGATAATTATTCAGGAACTTCTTAAAACTCTGTAGCGGTGAATAAAATATTGTTCATTCCGGCATCAAGTGTGTAAAAATGTTCTTTACAGGATGAAATCTAAACTCTTTATTCGACATATGTTTAGGCTATATTGGCCCACACAGATGGTGCTGGCTTTGTAGGGTAATTAACTGATCAAACGTTTAAACCCTTTTCATTTTATTTTTTATATGTGTGAAGCTAGCCTCAGGCATGCAAACTCCAGACAGGTGGTGCCATGGTTGGGATTTGAACCGATGATCTGAGTGTTGCTAACTAGGAGTGCTAACCATTAAATCACTGTGCTGATCAGAATTATAACTAGAATATATAATAGTACCATGATAAAAGAATAAACATATACAAATATAAGTCGATAATCTATTTAGACATAAAAAAATTATTTGTCATAAAATAGAAATAACTGTAAATTTTCCATATGTTTTACATTAGAATATAGTAAGCATTACTCTGTAACAGAAATGCATTAGTTTGCAGAACAGGTAAAGAAAAAAAAACAGGAAAGGGAATTAAGAATATAATTAGCATCAAAAGATGTAAAACACATTACACCTACCAATGGTTTATTTATGTACACACACAAACAAGATCCTGGCTCAATCCTGCAGTTTGGCGCCATCTAGGAAATACGTTTGCTATTGCCAAAAAAATACATAAAAATACCCCCGGGACAGTCAGGGCTAGTGCATTCCACAATGGATAGCCTCTGAACTGTCCCGGGTTGCACTTACCTGCAAGAAGAAATACTTACCTTGAAAATGTCTTCTCCAGCGCTGCCATCTCAGGTGTGGGCAGCTTGAAGCCAGCGCGATCCTCTTCTGCGTCCTCTTCCGTCCTCTTTGGTCCCACGATGCACTGCACCGCCCCGCCGTCAATTCCGGGTCTGCAGGGTCATCCCTGCACAGCTTCTGGGCATGCCCAGAAGCTATTTAGCAAGGTATGACGGCGCCTGCACCAGAACTGACGTCGGGGCCGGTGCAGGCGTATTGATTCCTGGGAGCGATGACGTTCAGCTCCCAGGAATCATTGCAAGCCAGGAAGTGACGACTCGCCGTGGCCGCCCAGGGGAGGAAGAGGAAGTAAGGTAAGTATATTATCTTCTAAACAAGGTAAGTAAAAAAAAAAAAAATTGTGATTATCCATTTGTTTTTTAGGTGACCCGGACCAAGAAGATGGAACGAACTTTCATTTTCGGGTGGAACTCCGCTTTAACCTATTTGATCGCGGTTACCATATCAAGGTTGTAATTGTTTAATCAGGTGCAATTAGGATTAAATGCATACAGAGGGGGTTGTGAACGGCGCTACCTTTTAAAAAGTGAGTGCACTTAGTGAAATAAATAGATTCAATGAGCAGTGATATTTAAAATAATTTATAAAGTGCATTAGTGACTTATAATTTAATTGTATGATAAACTTGAATAAATATAAATTATAAAGTGCACATGTGACTCACAGTTTAACCAGAAACCGGTTGTAGTAAAATATAAATTGTAAGATAATGGTGCAAAGATGCAGTGCAAGGTGCTAGTGCAAAGAAATCACAAAACTGGGAAAAGACAGTGACTTTATTTAAAATTAAATATAGCAGGTGCAGTGTACATCCAATCAGTGAAAAAACTATAAGTGATTGCACATGAGAACAAAAACCATAAAGTAAGTGCTGCTGTGAGCAGGGGTGAAAAAATGGGTAAAAGAGCCGGTCAATTTACAAAAAATTTAATGTGAAATGAAGAGGCTCCGGGTTGCAAACACCAGCGTGACTGCTAGGTGTCGTACCCTATATACAACCTGCTATGGCTTTTGCTGGGGGATGCTGTTCAGGGGTTCCTCCACTCCTTATCGTCCGTGTGTGGACTGTGTGTTCCTCAAAAATAAATGCAGAGAAGTAAACCCCCTGGTGCCATATTCTAAATACAACTGAAGCGAATGAGTGTAGTAACTCACAGGTTGAGCTGCGGGCTGTCCGCGATCAGTGATTTTTTCGGCCGGGAAGCTTCCGCGTTCCACGGCTCTGGCTCCGGGTGCCGGAAGTGACGTAATGACGTAGAAGACTCCACCCTTTAGGTGCAATTAGGAGTTCAAAATCTACTGCTTCACCTTATTTTTAGTAAATGATCCCCATTGTATCCAGACATTATTTAATAAATCTGCTGGGCTTACTACTAGTGACACTGGTTAAAATAAATGCGGCTCAGTAGAGTAAGTAGAGTAACAATAGACTCAACTAAACAAAGGTCCGTGTTAAAATGTGCTGTTCCTTCATGAGTTTCATTGATCATGGTAGCTTGTTTCCAAAGGGCATGTCAAATACACATCCATTGTACACAAGACCTTTATAAATACACTCACCTAAAAGGAAAATCTCTTGTCCTGCTGCTCATATGAGTACCTGGGACCAGAACTTTACAGAACCAGCAACCACTGTGTATCCGAAATTGCCGAAACTAGCCCATAAATCAAGTCTTAAACATTTGGGCAAAACACACTCCAACTTTATTGAATCCCAATGTGAATAATATAGGAGAAGACATTGATTAACCCCTTTCCACCTGCGTTATAGCCAAACGATGGCTACAGCGCGGGCTTAAAATGCTTAGAGGGCCTTCATGGACATCCTCCCGTGCTCACGCGCCAATGCGGCATGTGGGCAGTGTGCTCTGTATTCACAGATCGGGGTAAAGGGCCAATCACAGCAGCCCTTTACCATATGATCAACTGTCAGCCAATGACAATTATTGTTTTTTTTTTTCTCACGCTTATAGCGTGATAACAAAACAAGAGACCGTTAACTGACTTCTGTTACAGGGACATCAGTCCCAACTTTGCCGATCAGTGCTGCTAATTAGTGCCCACCTGTGCTGCTAATCAATACCCACCACTGCCATTTATCAGTACCCATCAGCACTTCTAATCAGTGCCCACCAGTGTCACCTAACAGTGCCCATCAGTGCTACCAATCAATGCTCATCAGTGCCACATCATCAGTGTCACTTATCAATACTGCCTATTAATGCTGCCTACCAATGCTTATCAGTGCCACCTATCAGCGCCCATTAGTGCTGCCTATCAGTGCAGCCTATCAGTGTAGCCTTATCAGTGCAAATCAGTGAAAGAGAAACATTAACTGTTTGCTAAATTTTATAACAGATATACTATACTACTTTATAATATATATATATATATATATAATATATATATATATATATATATATATATATATATATATATATATATATATATATATATATTATTTTTTTTTTTCTATGTTTGCCATTAATTTGTTTTAGTGCACAATAAAAAAAAACCCAGTGGTGATTAAACCAAAATAAAGCTCTATTTGTGTGAAAAAAATTATACAAATTTTATTTGTATACAGTGTTGCATGACCGCGCAATTGTTATTCAAAATGTGACAGCGCTGAAGGCTGAAAATTGGCCTGGTCAGGAAGGGGGTAAAAGTGCCCTGTAGGCAAGTGGTCACATCCTTGCATAAACAGAAAGAAAAAGGGATACAGTAGGGTGAGCTTATATTCAGTAACCCATTGACTATGGTATCAACTAAACTAACTTAATTAAATACATGAGTGTATTGTATACAAATGTTTAACCTTATAAATAATGAAGTGGAAGAGATAGAAGAAAAAAAAGGAAGAGGGGACATGTTCATAAAAAACATGCACAATGATTCATTTAAAGCTAGGTGTTGGGTAGATTTCAGTTGGTGTAGCCATCTGCTTTCCAGCTTCCTCTCTTCTTTCAATTCTTTCCTCTTTCATGTCTATGTTTCAAGAGCCCAAAAGTGTATATTTATTTCTCTCCCATCTCCCATCATAATCTTTTAAGACATGGCGAGCTATAAGGGACCTCAAATTACCTGAACGTTTGTCATAAATGTGTTCCAACATCTGTTTTCTCCAAATAATTTTAGTCTTGCCTATTTAGTAGAAATTACATTCACAAATAATGAGTGTATTATTACTGCATTACAAATAACAAAATGTTTGGACTACAATTGATGGCCCGTGGTTAACCTCACATTATTATGATGCATTATACATTGGTACATAGTGCAGAAATTATGTACATATGTGCCTTTGCATCTACAACATTGATCACTGCCACATGAAAAATGACTAGTTTCCAACATATTTCATAAACACCTATCTCTTTTGTATTATTATAATACTAAGCACCATTCTGGCCTAGTCAGAATCACCCATTAGCCAATTCCAATGCTTGGCCAGAATGTCCCTCACTTCACCAGATTGCTTTGAAAATGTAGCAATTAACCGGTTGCCGACCGCCGCACGACTATATACTGCGGCGGTCAGCCCCGGCCAGGCAGAGTGACGTATCGGTACGTCACTCGCCTGTCACTGACTTGCAAGCCTATCGCGGGCGGGCGCGCGCCCGCAGAGGCGCGCGCCCGCCGCGGCTCGTTCACAGGCAAGTCAGTGCGTGTGACCGGCGGACTCGATGTCCGCCAGTCACACTGCGATCGCTCCTGTGAAGGGAGAAAGACAGAGCAGCTTGTGTAAACAAGCTGCCTGTCAGTTCTCCCTGTGTAAAAGTAAAGATCTGACCGTTCTACTATGTAGAACGGTTGATCTTTGCTTTTACACCAATAGGAATGTCCCTACACAGTAGAAAGCACGCCCCTAGGACACACTTAACCCCTCCCTGTCCAATAAAGTTAACCCCTTCCCTGCCAGTGTCATTTTTGCAGTAACAGTGCATATGTATAGCACTGATTACTGCAGTAATGTCACTGGTAACCCCAAAAGTGTCAAAAATGTCAGTCAAGGGTCCGATCTGTCCGCCGCAATGTCGCAGTACCGAAAAAAAAATCGCAGATCGCCGCCATTACGCGTTAAAAAAAAAAACACCAAAAATGACAGAAATCTTTCCCTTTGTTAGTAAACGCAATAACTTTTGCGCAAACCAATCAAAATACGCTTTTTGCGATTTTTTTTACCAAACATAGGTAGCATAAAACAAATTGGCCGAAAAATGTTAAAAAATTTTGATTTTTACTTTTTTTTTTGGGGAATTTCATATAAAAAAATTTGAAAAATATTGTTATTTTTGCAAAATTTACGCTCTTTTTTTGTTTATAGCGCGTGATCAAAAAATCGCACAGGTGATCAAATACCACCAAAAGAAAGCTCTGTTTGTGGGAAAAAAAGGACGTCAAATTTGTTTAGGTACAGCGTCGCACGACCGCGCAATTGTCCGTTAAAGTCACGCAGTAAAAAATCGCAAAAAAACCCCTGGTCCTTTAGCAGCCAAATCCTCCGGGGCTTAAGTGGTTAACCTTGGTTTTGAATAATCCTTTCGATTTTTTCAATACAATTTTTCCTTTTCACCTCCAGATCAATGTTACTTTACCCTCCCATATCCTTTTGTTCAAAAAGTGTTCCCAGTTTTTTGTGCTTCAAGTTCAAAATCCTGGTCTTTTGAACAATTTCTAGAAACCCGTAACTATTTTCCCATTGGGATTCCATTTTTCAATGAAGCAGGATGAAAACTATCAGCATGCAACAAAGTGCTGCCCACTTAAGGTTTCTGATTCAACTAGGTAAAGTTCTGCCCACTTAAGGTTTCTGATTCAACTTGTCTGTTCATCCAACTGAATGTTCACATTAAGAAAGTTAGAGACCTCCTGACCACCCTGTGTGGTATTTTTCTTTGATACCTAACTTAAACTCTTGTTATTTCATTACCTGAGAAAACCTATAAACATCTGTTAAAATAAAATAAATAAATAAAAAAAAAAAAGAGGATGATGTAATACTTAGTCTTACTAACCCCCTCATTTCACTCCCGGCTGCTCACCAAATTCTCCTCTCATACAGTGAGGTTTCTTACTACAAAATGAACTACACTAAATCACTGATTCTAGACATGGGTATTCACCCAACAGCGCGGGCACATCTCTCTACTTCACTGTCTTACGCCTGGGCAGACCGCACTATACCTTATTTAGGAATCAATTTGACTTTCCCCACGTCCAAACTCCTATCATCCACCCTTAACTCTCTCATTGATACTATCCTCGCGGACACTCACGCTTATCAAAAGACCGAATTATCTTGGGCTGGTAGGATTGCTACCTTTAAAATGATGTGCCTCCCCAAGATCTTATACGTCTTTCGTACACTTCCCATCCCAATCCCAAAATGCTTTATTACAACCCTCACCAAGACCCTTCGCAAGTTTGTATGGCAGGAGCGGAGAGCCAGATGCAGCTATGCTCATTCAATCCGGCACAGAAGAGTAGGAGGTCTGGGTCTTCCTGACATCCAGGATTACTACCTGGCGTCACAACTATCGTCTTTACCATCTTGGTTCTCAAGATCCCACTGCCTCCCATGGAAGATGGCGGAATCATCTTTAGCCAAGTCTGAAAACCTATGTCTCCTGCTGTTGGCTGACATGTGGCGTCCCTTGCATCTCTCTTCGCTATCTCTCCCCTCTCAGGCTACTATAAAATCCTGGCAACTTTTTCTAACTTCCTCAGCCACCTCCCTTCCTCAAACAGCAGTACCCCTGCCCATGGATACTCTAGGACTCTTGCTACCCTACATCAACCTGACTAAACTGACCTCAGCCAGTATCCTCACAGTCGACCAACTATATGCACAAGACTCTCTAAAGAGCTTTCAATCACCCCAAGCGGAATTTTCACTTCACAACTCTGCCATGTATACATATAATAGTATATCTAGCTTTCTGCTTCGTTATCCCCCTCCCTCCTTGACCTTGCCCACCTCAATTTGGCAATTCCTCACCTCTCCAAAACCGACCCAGAAGGGCATCTCCGTCTTTTATAACCTCATGCAATCTAAATTGGCCTTCTCTAAAACTGATCCCATGCTGAAATGGGAAAAAGATCTCCAAATTACCTTCTCTGATGACCAATGGTCAGTTGCCATTCGTAGCACTTAAAAAACTTCCCAATGTACCGCTTACTGGGAACAAACACAAAAGCTCCTCACCTGGTGGTACCTAACTCCCCTCCGATTATCCAAATTTTATTCTCAAAGCAGTCCACTCTGCTGGCTTGACTGTGGTCAACCAGGAGACCTCATGCACATTTTCTGGTCTTGCAAAAGCCTGACAGGTTATTGGAGAAGGGTATTTGAGATCATCTCGGAGACTACTGGTGTGATCACTACCCCCAATCCAGCTCTAGTGTTACTATTCTTGGGTATGGACAGTGTCCCTCCTGGTCTGAGGGTGGTGGTGACTCATATACTCCTCGCAGCTAAAACGCTTATCGCTAGGTGATGGAAACAATCGTCCCCTCCCTCACATTTGGAAGTGATACAAAAAAATCAACCTTCAGTTCGACCTTGAAAAAGCCTATGCATATTCTATTTCTAAGAGTTCCAGCTTCTATGCCAAATGGCAACCTTAGACGCAAAGCAGATTCTACTCCTCTTCCTCTAAACCCCCATCTTAAGATTCCCCTCTGACTGGATCCTTCACTCCCACCCTCCCTTCTATTCCCTGTTTCTCACTGGTGTGTTGTCTGTATTTCCTGATGATAAAATACTACATGACTACTTTTTCTGTTCATCTTCTGTTTGATCCTCATTCGAATGTTATTTGAGTTATATACGTTTTTTTTGTTATACTGTTGTAACTATGACTCCTGTACTTTTATTATAGAATTGTACTTTATGTCTCGTTTACCTTTTTAATATTGTAAAAATTCAATAAAAACTTAAAAAAGGTCAGACTTCCTATTATTCCATCATGTAAACCTCAGATTCAAGCCTTTGATATGCAGTGTCTCTACACACCATCTTAACAAGCCTTCAGTGCCAGGCCAGAAAGACAACATTTCATCAATACCTGTACCGGAACAATTTAACCATACAAAACCCCCTATGGGGAATACTACTATAAAATGATTTCCCATCAATAGATACCAATAAAGAGTTTTCAAGAAGTTCTACAGTAAGTTATTCAGTACCTGTAACAAATGTGGTACATCCCTTATATTTAACGGAGGGAATTTAACATGCTCTCTTTAAAATTAATCAGTATATTTTCAGATTTTGCTAGTTAAATATCCCTGGTCTAACATTATCAGTCATCCTGGCGTATTTGCCATTGATCTGGGGATCTCCAGAATGCAATAAAAAGTTAGCATTACTGAAAATTCCTCTCATAAAAAAGCTGTTTTCTAAAGCCCCGTACACACGTACCGATCGTCGGCATACAAACGTTCGTCTTTTCTCCCCGGGATGTCGATGTCTGTTGAAAAGTGCAAAGACAGCTCAAGAATTTTGTCCACCGAATTCAGCTGACTGCAGAAGTGATGTCATGTAATGGTTAACTTTCCCTGTGTTTTTTCTTTTCTGAGCATGCCCAGTCTTGCAAATCTGCAGTCTGTCGGCTGATTTCTGTACTGACTGGCGAACAATCGTCCGTACTGGTGTCGGCATACAAAAAATTTTATGTTTGCAAGAAAGACTCTTGTCCGCAGAATGTGCGCAGACAGCTGTCGGAGGCACCATACTAACAAGCGTACAATCGGCAGATCTTTCGTCCGCCGACGTTTGTATGACGACGATCGGTACGTGTGTACGGGCCTTAAGGAAAACAATTCATTGGAATGTTGTTTGGTAGCTGTAATGGAGATGTTATTCCATTCTTTTTACTATTTTTTTTTTTTTTTTTTTAGGACATTTTCACACATTTTTGCATATGAGCTCATGTTCATCATAGCCACATTGTCGCTTTATCTGCTGATTTAAATTCAAAATCTGAATAAATAGAAAGATGTTGCAAAGATTGAACTTGCACAAAGCTCATGTTGTCAATATTTTCAATGTATTTATTACACTTTTTTGACAAATGCATATGTATTAGCATTCTAAATATTTTTATGAATGGGGGGGAGGGGCAGCAGCGCTATCCCACGGTACATAGTCTACAATGTAACTCAGGCAGGCTTGATGGAAAACCTTGAAAAGTTTATTTATAAAAATTATATATAGTGATGATGATTAAAACATAATAGAATGTATTCCAAACCAGATCTGTGGCGTTGCTGGGGGTCACAGGATGACCGAGCCGCTGGGTGAGCCGGAACTGTGTAGATGATCACAGCAGGGAACCAGGCATAAGGGAGAAGGATCTTATGTGCCAAAAGCAGACCAGACCAGCCGGTAAGGTGGCGTGGCTTCCTCCCACCCGATAGTGTGGCTGCTCGCACTGAAGCAGTGTAGACGTGCCGCGGAGCCGCCAACCAGAGGTATCCACAGCGGAGGCCGCTACTCGTAAGCGGCGTCAGCAAGCGTTGGGACCTGGCCTGGAAAGCATCAGAGTTGCCGTGACGACATGTTTCGCACTGCTGTGCTTTGTCAAAGTCACGGGAGGAACAGCAACCTGAACATTTAAGGTGGAGGAGGGGGCGGGCACCCAGTGTCTCGATATCATCATTAACCCCTCAACATCCACTCTTATAAAAGATTTTTTAAAAAGGAACATAGATAAAAGCAATTGCTACTGCATAAACAGTTGGTAATGCTAGTGGACATATGCATTCAGTACTGGTACAAACATAAAACTGCAGATATGAGAAAGAATAATAAAAAACGCTAAAAAAAAAAAAAAAAAAACGCATAATAAAAACGCATAAAAAAATAAATAAATAAATGCAAAATAGAAACAAAAATGACCGGATGCAAGGACAACAACAACAATGATGAAATATATGTATAACAAAGAAAAAAAAAATGCATAATAAAAACGCATTAAAAAAAAAAAAAAACCCACAGACAGATTACACAATTGTGTGTACCTCCAACTCCTCATTCAAGCCCCCAGGGGCCAAAGACCCAAATTTAAATATCCAAAAGGTCTCCCTCTTACATAGGAGGGAGAATCTCTCATTGTCAGTCAAGGTGCCTTTAGGGATGGATTCTATAGCCATTACCTCAAGCGCCTTAAGATCTTTTTTGTGGACTTGTAGGAAGTGGCGAGGGACGCTATGTTTATCGCACCCTTTGTGGATTAACCTCCGGTGTTCACCTATTCGGGTTCGCATTGTTCTTATAGTCCGTCCTACATATAATAAATTACATGGGCACTTCAAAACGTACACCACATAGTCAGTGGAGCAAGTGATGAACTGCTTGATCTGGTATTCCCTGCCTGACCCATCGCAGATCATGGTCCGTCCATGTTGGATGAACTGGCATGTTAGACAGCCCCTCTTCCTGCATTGGAACACCCCTGTTCGATTGTCAAAGAATGTTATAATGTCCGATAGGGGGCCAGTCGTTGTGCTCTTGAGTTTGCTTGGTGCCAGAATGTTTTTTACCGTTCTGGCCCTGCGGAAGGTGATCTGAGGTGTAGGTGGTAAAAGGGGAGCCAATCTTTGATCTAATTTGAGAATGTTAAAATGTTTCTTTATAATTTTACCAATAAAGAGAATTGGTCATTGAAGGTTGTGATAAACCTAACGCCATTGGTGTTCTTATTTGACGCTACAGATCCCTTGGGACGGCTGGAAACAATCTGTTCGTCAAACGCCTTCTTAACCAACCCAGATGGATACCCTTTCTCTAGGAATTTTTGAGACATATGGACTCCCTGAGAGAGGTACTCACTATCTTTAGAACAGTTTCTCCTCAACCCATTAAACTGGCCTCTCGGAATGTTATTCTTCCATGATGGGTGGTGACAGCTGGAAAAATGGAGGTAAGAATTACCTCCCACCGACTTCACATGATTCTTACTGATGATGTTAGAAAAATAAAAACTTCCGCGCTATGGACTAAATGGATAGATAAGTGAATAAATGAGTGAAAAAAATGTGTATAAATAAATATTAGATAGATAAAAAATATGTAGTAAATATATAAAAAATATATATATAGATATATCTAAAAATAGGCTGCAGCCTCCCTGGATGATAGTCCGGAGACTATGCACTGGATAAAAAAGGAATAGGGGTGATGGCGCTGCCTATATAATTTAGATATAATAGAGATATAATGGACTGTGATTCAAAGTGCTTTAAGCTAAAAACAATAATTTGTATACTCAAACAGTAATATATTCCATAAAACCTCAATTAAGTGCAAGTGCAAGGTATAAAGGTGCCTACCAAAAAAATTGGAAAGTGACTGGTGCAATAATTATATGAGCAATAAATAATATTGATAATATTTAACATGCAATATTAATGTGCTGAAAAATAAGGTGCTATATAAAGTAAACTGTTCCACTCATACCACGTGTTGATATGGGGAATAATAGAAAGTGCCAACAGAGCCAAATAGAAAAAAGTTTTTTTTTTTAAAAATACAGCTTGCAATGTCCAATAAGGAAAGATCCAGTAAAAAAGTCTATATCATGTGCGGTGACTTCAAAAGCAATAAAGGTGACAGCACTCGGAACAAACCGACACTCAGGTGAAAAGGTGACCCCGTGGTGGGTGGTAAGGTGCTGGGATTCCTTTGGTAAAATTGCACACTTACCAGAGACACCCACCCCACACAGGGGTATAGAGCGGGTGTTTTTTAATGGGTCTGGCAACCTAGCGGTATCCTCCTATCCCTGGATGGAGGGCGTGTGCCGAGGATCAGGCTGGTCCTGGTATGGATATACCCTAGGATGGTCCCCTGTGTGCCTTCCTGCCTAGGTGTGTTCCGAGGGATCCACTCAGCTCCACTCCCGATATTTAAACCTTCCCACCAGACAATTTTTTGGCATTTACAAAGAGTTCATCAATGTGTGACGTGAAGGACATATAATCTGGAATCACAAATTTCCTTCGAAATGCTTGTGTGAGCAGCACAATGTTGCTTTGTACACACTTTTTGAAGAGCTCCTTGTCGAGCATTACACCATCAGAAGTAGTCTGAAGAGACAGCCTTAGCATATCCATACATTCTTTGAGCCTTGGATCCGCTGTGCACAGCCCGGTAGCCTTTAGTGCAGTAATAAATTTATGAACTGGGATTTTTTCTTGACCTTCAGCAATTGTGTAGAAGAGCAAATCTTCCAGGCTTGGCAAGAGTCCTTGCTTGTTTATCCTGCTTGTAGTCTGTCACAGCAGAGCTTTAGTTCAAAAGGTTTAAAGCTCTGCTGTGACAGACTACAAGCAGGATAAACAAGCAAGGACTCTTGCCAAGCCTGGAAGATTTGCTCTTCTACACAATTGCTGAAGGTCAAGAAAAAATCCCAGTTCATAAATTTATTACTGCACTAAAGGCTACCGGGCTGCGCACAGCGGATCCAAGGCTCAAAGAATGTATGGATATGCTAAGGCTGTCTCTTCAGACTACTTCTGATGGTGTAATGCTCGACAAGGAGCTCTTCAAAAAGTGTGTACAAAGCATTTCAAAGGAAATTTGTGATTCCAGATTATATGTCCTTCACGTCACACATTGATGAACTCTTTGAAAATGCCAAAAAATTGTCTGGTTGGAAGGTTTAAATATCGGGAGTGGAGCTGAGTGGATCCCTCGGAACACACCTAGGCAGGAAGGCACACAGGGGACCATCCTAGGGTATATCCATACCAGGACCAGCCTGATCCTCGGCACATGCCCTCCATCCAGGGATAGGAGGATACCGCTAGGTTGCCAGACCCATTAAAAAACACCCGCTCTATACCCCTGTGTGGGGTGGGTGTCTCTGGTAAGTGTGCAATTTTACCAAAGGAATCCCAGCACCTTACCACCCACCACGGGGTCACCTTTTCACCTGAGTGTCGGTTTGTTCCGAGTGCTGTCACCTTTATTGCTTTTGAAGTCACCGCACATGATATAGACTTTTTTACTGGATCTTTCCTTATTGGACATTGCAAGCTGTATTTTTAAAAAAAAACTTTTTTCTATTTGGCTCTGTTGGCACTTTCTATTATTCCCCATATCAACACGTGGTATGAGTGGAACAGTTTACTTTATATAGCACCTTATTTTTCAGCACATTAATATTGCATGTTAAATATTATCAATATTATTTATTGCTCATATAATTATTGCACCAGTCACTTTCCAATTTTTTTGGTAGGCACGTTTATACCTTGCACTTGCACTTAATTGAGGTTTTATGGAATATATTACTGTTTGAGTATACAAATTATTGTTTTTAGCTTAAGGCACTTTGAATCACAGTCCATTATATCTCTATTATATCTAAATTATATAGGCAGCGCCATCACCCCTATTCCTTTTTTACTGATGATGTTGCCATCCTCATGCGATAGGACCAGATCAAGGAACACCAGCTCATCCGCATCCAGAACATGGGTAAAAGTCAAACCCATATCGTTGTTATTGCAATGGGCCACAAAGGAGGAGAAGACATCCCGACCTCCATCCCAAATGAGCAGGACATTGCTTGACATCTCGTGTACTATGGCAGATACATAGATGATGTCCTGCTCATTTGGGATGG
Organism: Pelophylax lessonae; assembly: GCF_965119305.1. Taxonomy (NCBI): domain Eukaryota; kingdom Metazoa; phylum Chordata; class Amphibia; order Anura; family Ranidae; genus Pelophylax; species Pelophylax lessonae. Next base: position 767,980,761 of record NC_138768.1, read on the forward strand.
AGGTCCGGATGTCTTCTCCTCCTTTGTGGCCCATTGCAATAACAACGATATGGGTTTGACTTTTACCCATGTTCTGGATGCGGATGAGCTGATGTTCCTTGATCTGGTCCTATCGCATGAGGATGGCAACATCATCAGTAAGAATCATGTGTAGTCGGTGGGAGGTAATTCTTACCTCCATTTTTCCAGCTGTCACCACCCATCATGGAAGAATAACATTCCGAGAGGCCAGTTTAATAGGTTGAGGAGAAACTGTTCTAAAGATAGTGAGTACCTCTCTCAGGGAGTCCATATGTCTCAAAAATTCCTAGAGAAAGGGTATCCATCTGGGTTGGTTAAGAAGGCGTTTGACGAACAGATTGTTTCCAGCCGTCCCAAGGGATCTGTAGCGTCAAATAAGAACACCAATGGCGTTAGGTTTATCACAACCTTCAATGACCAATTCTCTTTAATTGGTAAAATTATAAAGAAACATTTTAACATTCTCAAATTAGATCAAAGATTGGCTCCCCTTTTACCACCTACACCTCAGATCACCTTCCGCAGGGCCAGAACGGTAAAAAACATTCTGGCACCAAGCAAACTCAAGAGCACAACGAATGGCCCCCTATCGGACATTAGAACATTCTTTGACAATCGAACAGGGGTGTTCCAATGCAGGAAGAGGGGCTGTCTAACATGCCAGTTCATCCAACATGGACGGACCATGATCTGCGATGGGTCAGGCAGGGAATACCAGATCAAGCAGTTCATCACTTGCTCCACTGACTATGTGGTGTACGTTTTGAAGTGCCCATGTAATTTATTATATGTAGGACGGACTATAAGAACAATGCGAACCCGAATAGGTGAACACCGGAGGTTAATCCACAAAGGGTGCGATAAACATAGCGTCCCTCGCCACTTCCTACAAGTCCACAAAAAAGATCTTAAGGCGCTTGAGGTAATGGCTATAGAATCCATCCCTAAAGGCACCTTGACTGACAATGAGAGATTCTCCCTCCTATGTAAGAGGGAGACCTTTTGGATATTTAAATTTGGGTCTTTGGCCCCTGGGGGCTTGAATGAGGAGTTGGAGGTACACACAATTGTGTAATCTGTCTGTGGGTTTTTTTTTTTTTTTAATGCGTTTTTATTATGCATTTTTTTTTTCTTTGTTATACATATATTTCATCATTGTTGTTGTTGTCCTTGCATCCGGTCATTTTTGTTTCTATTTTGCATTTATTTATTTATTTTTTTATGCGTTTTTATTATGCGTTTTTTTTTTTTTTTTTTTAGCGTTTTTTATTATTCTTTCTCATATCTGCAGTTTTATGTTTGTACCAGTACTGAATGCATATGTCCACTAGCATTACCAACTGTTTATGCAGTAGCAATTGCTTTTATCTATGTTCCTTTTTAAAAAATCTTTTATAAGAGTGGATGTTGAGGGGTTAATGATGATATCGAGACACTGGGTGCCCGCCCCCTCCTCCACCTTAAATGTTCAGGTTGCTGTTCCTCCCGTGACTTTGACAAAGCACAGCAGTGCGAAACATGTCGTCACGGCAACTCTGATGCTTTCCAGGCCAGGTCCTGACGCTTGCTGACGCCGCTTACGAGTAGCGGCCTCCGCTGTGGATACCTCTGGTTGGCGGCTCCGCGGCACGTCTACACTGCTTCAGTGCGAGCAGCCACACTATCGGGTGGGAGGAAGCCACGCCACCTTACCGGCTGGTCTGGTCTGCTTTTGGCACATAAGATCCTTCTCCCTTATGCCTGGTTCCCTGCTGTGATCATCTACACAGTTCCGGCTCACCCAGCGGCTCGGTCATCCTGTGACCCCCAGCAACGCCACAGATTTGGTTTGGAATACATTCTATTATGTTTTAATCATCATCACTATATATAATTTTTATAAATAAACTTTTCAAGGTTTTCCATCAAGCCTGCCTGAGTTACATTGTAGACTATGTACCGTGGGATAGCGCTGCTGTCCCTCCCCCCATTCACTGACTTATGCTGAATCAGCATTAATTAGCAGCAGCACCACACGGTAATTTGACTTTATTCATTCCTGAGAGTGAGAGATATCACAGTTAGCGCTGGAAGTCCCTTTGTTGTTTGATCTAAATATTTTTATGGTATAAATGAATTTGATAAAATATTGAAATTTAATTATTTGCATAGCTGTATTTGTTTGAAATAGCTTAATAGGAGATCAAATTGCCACTGATTCTAAGCCCATTCAGTCCTTTTTCTTTATCTTTATCGCTTTGAATCAGCGGGAATGCATTTTCCAATTAAATTATATATATTTAAATAATATCTTACACAAATTCTATATTTTGCCCATAACAGAGAGGGCACATACTGTAAGTGTTCCTTCTTAATTGCAATGCCTCGCTCCATATCGATTGCATTATCGGAGGTATGTAAAACCAGCAAATATACTGCAAATATTAAGAGAAATATGACGTGGGTTTCCATACTATGTGTTTATAGTTCAACAGAGACAAGCTCATTAACTATAACTGAAAAATGCAATGGTTACTTTGAGTAAACTATAATAAAAACAACCAATGTCTGACCCCTGACTACATTATAGTTTCTGGACAGCTTAATATGTATTCAATTTTGATGACAGGAATGTGATTGCACTAGAACTGCTATGCGACTCTGGAGTCAAGAGAGCATCTCTTTAATCAGATTTTTCTAGACATATAACAAACAATTCCTTTTAAAAGTCTACTCTTTTGGGGTCTACATGTGTAGAAAAAAAGTGAATTACTTGTAAACAGACAAAAATAATTTCACTTTTACCATTTCCCTTTCACTAAGTTCATTTCAGAAGAAATATGCAATTAAAAAAAGTGAACAAGAAAAATTGCTTTTGTAATTCATGAAACAGTTTAGAAATGATCAAAAATAACAAATTAATTCCTATAATAGGTTTCAGCACCAAATTATGCACAAAAAGATGACTCCTTATTAATACCAATATTAACATTAAAATTCCCAATTTAAAACATTTTGAATGTCTCAAACATTACATTTATAATAAAACCCTCAAAATAATATTATTGTTAGATTGGCTGAAGATCTAATAAATGAGGGAGGACTTACTTTATTTTTAGGTAAGACAGTGGGACAGGTGCATAGTACCTCTTGTTACCTATTCACAAACAAATACAGTGCCTTGCGAAAGTATTCGGCCCCCTTGAACTTTGCGACCTTTTGCCACATTTCAAGCTTCAAACATAAAGATATAAAACTGTAATTTTTTTTGAAGAATCAACAACAAGTGGGACACAATCATGAAATGGAACTATTTCAAACTTTTTTAACAAATAAAAAACTGAAAAATTGGGCATGCAAAATTATTCAGCCCCCTTAAGTTAATACTCTGTAGCGCCACCTTTTGCTGCGATTACAGGTGTAAGTCGCTTGGGGTATGTCTCTATCCGTTTTGCACATCGAGAGACTAAAATTTCTGCCCATTCCTCCTTGCAAAACAGCTTGAGCTCAGTGAGGCAGGATGGAGAGCGTTCGTGAACAGCAATTTTCAGTTCTTTCCACAGATTCTCGATAGGATTCAGGTCTGGACTTTGACTTGGCCATTCTAACACTTGGATATGTTTATTTGTGAACCATTCCATTGTAGATTTTGCTTTATGTTTTGGATCATTGTCTTGTTGGAAGACAAATCTCTGTCCCAGTTTCAGGTCTTTTGCAGACTCCATCAGGTTTTCTTCCAGAATGGTCCTGTATTTGGCTCCATCCATCTTCCCATCAATTTTAACCATCTTCCCTGACCCTGCTGAAGAAAAGCAGGCCCAAACCATGATGCTGCCACCACCATGTTTGACAGTGGGGATGGTGTGTTCAGGGTGATGAGCTGTGTTGCTTTTACGCCAAACATAACTTTTGCATTGTTGCCAAAAAGTTTGATTTTGGTTTCATCTGACCAGAGCACCTTCTTCCACATGTTTGGTGTGTCTCCCAGGTGGCTTGTGGCAAACTTTAAACGACACTTTTTATGGATATCTTTAAGAAATGGCTTTCTTCTTGCCACTCTTCTATAAAGGCCAGATTTGTGCAGTATACGACTGATTGTTGTCCTATGGACAGAGTCTCCCACCTCAGCTGTAGATCTCTGCAGTTCATCCAAAGTGATCATGGGCCTCTTGGCTGCATCTCTGATCAGTCTTCTCCTTGTATGAGCTGAAAGTTTAGAGGGACGGCCAGGTCTTCGTAGATTTGCAGTGGTCTGATACTCCTTCCATTTCAATATTATCGCTTGCACAGTGCTCCTTGGGATGTTTAAAGCTTGGGAAATCTTTTTGTATCCAAATCCGGCTTTAAACTTCTCCACAACAGTATCTCAGACCTGCCTGTTGTGTTCCTTGTTCTTCATGATGCTCTCTGCTCTTAAACGGACCTCTGAGACTATCACAGTGCAGGTGCATTTATACAGAGACTTGATTACACACAGGTGGATTCTATTTATCATTAGTCATTTAGGTCAACATTGGATCATTCAGAGATCCTCACTAAACTTCTGGAGAGAGTTTGCTGCACTGAAAGTAAAGGGGCTGAATAATTTTGCACTCCCAATTTTTTAGTTTTTTATTTGTTAACAAAGTTTGAAATATCCAATAAATTTCGTTCCACTTCATGATTGTGTCCCACTTGTTGTTGATTCTTCACAAAAAATTACAGTTTTATATCTTTATGTTTGAAGCCTGAAATGTGGTAAAAGGTCGAAAAGTTCAAGGGGCCCGAATACTTTCGCAAGGCACTGTATATGTAAATGTGAATGAAACAAACACAATGACAGGATTTCCAGGTGACATCATTGAAAAAATATAGTCATCACCATATTTGATTTACCACTTGTGATTGTAATCAGCTTTTACAGTAACCATCAAGCAATCATAGTGTAAAAAAATCCTGAAACTTGTTTTTGTACATACTTTCACCAGTCCCCGTCCCTAATTATTGCCAGTCACTCGCAGTTTCCTTAATCACACCAGCACAGTGTCCCTGGTCACTGCCACACCATTATTTGTGTCCCTAATCAATGCTACACCAGTTACACCAGTTGTAAAGAGGTGACCACTACAGAACATTGGTTTTGATACAATTGGTTTATTTGTGTGATACACAAGATAAAATGTCCTTTATATAATCAATCCAAACATTAAAAAAAAGTCTAGGATCAGAGGTATCACCATACTCAGAAGGAGTAGCAGAATGTGTTTTGGGTTGTAATTTTAAGTATGCCGATTGTGTATGTTAGAAATATCTTATTAAATTGTCAACTTAGTGTAAAAAAATATATAATTTTCATTTTTTTTCCCGCATTTTTCAAAAACTTGTGGAAAGATAGGAAATCTTCAAAAAACTCATTATGCCACTTAGAAAATACCTTGGGGTGTTTCCTTTCTAAAATGTGGTCATTTTATGTGTGTTTTCACTGTCCTGGAAAATCATAGAATTTAAGATGGCAACCTGGGGTCAAAAAAAGTGCATTCAAAATGATACACTGTGTTCACTTAACATGTCTAACATTGTGTTATGTATGTCTTACTACAGTATTTAATATGTGACTGGGTTTGCACTCTGACAATGAATGGTCACAGGAAAATCTTGTTTTCCTAAAGAGAGTTTTTGAGCTATCTCATTATGGGGCACAGGGGGGGAGGTGGAAGGGAAACATGGTTGTAAAGTACATATGTGCTGGGATTTCAAACAAAAAAAAACTGAAAGGGAAGAGCCCAACACCAGAAGGGCAGGGTAAAGTCCTGTTATAAGTGGGAATATGTAGCGAGTCTTAAAATCAAACCGACATGCCCACGTGTAGGGCATCTCTTGTCTTTTATAATGTCTGCATTTTTTGAGGGGGGAGTCTGGAGAGGAGTTAATAGTTGGAGTGCTGCCAGGATGGGGGGTCATAGGAGAAGTCAGACATATGTGGACTGTGGAGAGGAGACTATAGGATAAAACCAGAGCCACCAATCTGGAGCCGACTGACTGAGCCCTGTACAGTGCACCTGAGAGGAGGTCAGGGACAGCACTGCCAGGCCAGTCTCAGGGGGGGATCAGTGATGTAAGAGGGGAGTAAATACAATATTGTAAGAGGGCATTGATATAAAGGCCCCCCTTATATCAGTAACCCCCTCTCCCACTTTCCAAGAGTTCCTGGGGTCCCCCTTGATGATTGCTCCACTTTTAACCATAATTTTCTCTTACATATACAGTATAAAAAGTGATGTACCTTCATGTCTGTCTTATCTATATATAATACACTCTTCAAATGTGCTTTAAAATGCATAGTTTTCCCTTTTTCTAAAAAAAAATTATGATGTTATGCTATGGGGCTGGTATGAAATTATTTCCAGGGCTGTTTTTATTCCCAGTCCGGCCCTGCTCATGAGGTCAGATATCTTTTAAAAAACTGAGTTTGATGCAGATTCCAGTCAATAATTCTCCTGAGATGAAATGCCAAGTAATAGCTGTAGACATCCAGCAAACCAACATAACTATGTTGTAGCTAAATCTAGGATGTTTTCGACCCCAGACGAAGAGAGTGCAAGCTCTACGGTATGCATACAAAAGGCATTGAAGTACGTTAATTTTAAAGATGGCTGCCCGTCTGAGCCAAGTGAAAAGCCCATTGTGCCAGGCCTGGAAATGATGTTGGAAATCACGTAGTAGAGGCAGATAGTTAAGTGCTTAGTGGCCAGATAAGGAGGATGGAAGCTGGATCCCAAGTGAAATGCATGCAATTTTGGCAACGTCACATTCAAGGCAAACAACCTCGAAAAATTGACTTGAACATTAGACAGAGTGTTATAGTGTGCAACATTGTTGAGTCAAAAAGGAATTGTACATTTTGGATTAGAAAGAAAAAGTAGAATGTCGTTAGCAAATGCCGCAATTTTTTATGCAAGTCCCAAAACAACAATCCCCATGATATTGTGATTATCCCTAAGTCAAGGGGCTCCAGCATAAGAACAAATAAAAGTGGTGAAAGAGGGCAGCCTTGCCTGGTACCATTAGATATGGAGAAGACATCCGACAGGTAGCCTCTAAACTCCACTGTAAGCAGTGGCGTAGCGTGGGGGGTGCTGGGGGGGCCAACCGCACCGGGCGCAAAATCTGGGGGGGCGCAGTGTCATGCTACCATTTAGGAGCCTGCTCAGCCATCCTGAACAAGCCCCTGCATGGACTGCAGGACTCGGGAGGCAGGAGGCTGATATTGAAGCCAGTACAGCTCCGGATGGAGGGCGGGACTTCAAGTTAACTCGCAGGTGATTGGTTGCTAGCAACCAATCACAAGCTGATTACCTGGAAAAGTTTTGCAGATCCCGTCCTCCTTCCAGAGCTGTCCTGCTTCTGATGTCAACTTCATGCTTGCTGCCATCCATGCGGAGCTGTCCACTCCACTGCTGTCTCCTCTGTGAGTAATGTGCATTGTGGAGGAAGCTGCGGGTGCTGTGAAGGTGGAACTGGGGACAGGAATCTTAAGATAGGGGATGGGGGGAGGACTGAGGACAAGCATCTTAAAATGGGGGATGGGGGGGGGCTGAGGACAGGAATCTGAAGATGAGGTAAAGCTGAGGACAGGAATGTAAGGGGGTTGTGGGGGTCAGGAATGTAAAGGGGTAGTCAGGGTCAGGAATGTAGAGGGGTTGTGGGGGTCAGGAATGTAAAGGGGTTGTGGTGGTCAGGAATGTAAAGGGGTTGTGGTGGTCAGGAATGTAAAGGGGTTGTGGGGTACAGGAATGTAAAGGGGTTGTGGGGGACAGGAATGTAAAGGGGTTGTGGGGGACAGGAATGTAAAGGGGTTGTGGGGGACAGGAATGTAAAGGGGTTGTGGGGGACAGGAATGTAAAGGGGTAGTGGGGGTCAGGAATGTAAAGGGGTTGTGGGGGAACAGGAATGTAAAGGGGTAGTGGGGGTCAGGAATGTAAAGAGGTAGTGGGGGACAGGAATGTAAAGGGGTAGTGAGGGACAGGAATGTAGTGGGGGACAGGAATGTAAAGGGGTAGTGAGGGACAGGAATGTAAAGGAGTAGTGGGGGACAGGAATGTAAAGTGGTAGTGGGGGGTCAAGAATGTAAAGGGGTAGTGGGGGACAGGAATGTAAAGGGGTACTGGGGATGAGGACAGGAATGTAAAAGGGTGGGGGGGGTGAGGACAGGAATGTAAAGGGGTGGGGTGGGGGAGGTGAGGACAGGAATGTAAAGGCGGAAGGGAGGTGATATAAAGGGGGCTAAGGACGGGAATGCAGAGGGGGGTGAGGACAGAAATGTGAAGGAGGAGGGCATGATATAAAGGGGCATAAGGATAGGAATGTAAAGGGGGGGTGATGACAAGGATGTGAGGGGGGGGGTTGCGATGTGCAGGGGGCTGAGAACACTGATGTAATGACAGGATTGTGATGTGAAGGATATGAGGCTAGCTTTATAACATTGCTACCTGTGTTCTGCTGCATGTAGGCAGCCCATTCATTTCATTTTGTGTAATTGTCAGTATAGTAATCAGGTAGGTTAGTGTAGGAATCAGGTAGGTCTCTGTAGTGGTCAGTGTAATTGTCAGGTAGGTCTGTGTAGTGGTCAGGTAGGTCAGTGTAGGTGTCAGTATTGAATTTTGGTAGGTCAGTGTAGTGATCAGGTTGGTTAGTGCAGGAATAAGGTAGGTCTCTGTAGTGGTCAGGTAGGTGTCAGTGTAGGAATAAGGTAGGTCTCTGTAGAGGTCAGTGTAGGTGTCAGTGTAGAGGTCTGTGTAGGGGGCGCAAATTACTTACCTTGCCCCGGGCGCTGACAACCCACGCTACGCCACTGACTGTAAGCGGTCTATCCAGTTTTGGAGAATCAATTGGAGAGAATGGCAGAGCCCCCCTGCCCAAAACACCCCCTAATGTTCTAATGTTGAGGGTATGTGACCTGGTATGGTTCAGGAGGGGAAGGTGCTTGCGTGTCCCTCCCCTTTTTTGGCCTAACAAGCTGCATGCTCGGATAAGGGTCTAGTATGGATTTTTATTTTTTTGGTGTGGCTTTCCATTTCAAATCTATACCAGACCCAAAGGGCCTGATATGGATTGGGGGGCAACGCCATTTTTTCCACATTTTTTTTATTTTTTATTTGGCAGTTTTTTTTCACTAAGCTGTCAGTGCGGAAGCCCGTTGACAGCTGATGACTCATTTGTTGTTAAAGGAAATGTACAGCCAAAACATGTTTGTTCTGCACTTCTTTGACCCGTATTTAGCAGAGAGCGGGCTGAAGTACGCTCTCTGCTGATGTCACAGAAGTCGATCAAGGCACCGACACCTGGCTCAGCCTCTCAGCGAGCCGCTGAGGGCCTGAGCCAGCTGTTCCGCCCCCTCCACATCCCAGTGCTCCAGTGAGGGGGAGGGGGCAGAGCAGCTCTCTGTTTACAGAGCTGTCAGAATCGAGCGGTCAGCGGTGTTCGATCGTTCAGTTCTCAGATCGATTCTGCATCCACCTAGGTAAGTATTATTGGGGAAAAAAAGAGAAATCTATACTTCTCTTTTAAGGACACAGCGCCTGGCTTCCCGACCCACTCTTAACAGATTGACATGGGCACAAACAGCCACAAAGATTAATGTGCCAGTGCGCACACGCATGTGCTATAGTGCACAGATTTTGGTGCCCAGTGGCCTATTTAAAGCCAACAGCATAAGCCACTAGTTTCTGGATTTTCTTAGGCTCCCTCCGTGTTTTCCTGAGTTCCTGATCCTGTTATTATTGGATTTCCTGTTACAGACCCAGCTTGCCTTTGACCTGTCCTGTCTCTATTTCTGGCTTTGACCCTGTGCTTTTTTAAGTGGCTCCGCTTCTGTCTGCTGATTCGTGTATGACCTCTGGCTTGCTCTTCTGATGCCGCTTCTGCCTGATTACCAGTGCATGACCCTGGCTGACTCCTGACTCTGCTTGCTGCCTTACTTCTGGCTGATATTCCATGAATGACTACTGTTCTGGCTCCTGACTCTGCTCCTGGCTTTATCTTCTGCCAAGTCTCATCTGGTACTCCTGAGGGACTCAGCAGTGCATCCTGCTCATCATCTGCCATCTCCTCAGCTTGTCGCAGCTGGCACTCCCAGATACCACCTTCAGGAGCACTCTGCACTTAGCCGCAAGGGTAGCCCTCTCAGCACTTTGGTCTCCAACCAGGTATGTGACAGGCTGAAATAATCTGCATCATATAATAGTTCAAACCATCAGATGTGTTATGTATAGGTAGTTTAGTGAGAGTAGGACTGCCTCTGGGAGGGCCAATATCCCTTGTTCAGATCCAGAGGATAGGTAGGTGACTTTAAACAGACAGAGGCAAGACATTTCCATAACTTAACGTAATAGACCAAAATACTGTAGAATAAATAAAAATCTTTATCAATAAGCCTGTAGTCTAGATATCGATCTGGTACTGAAAAAAGAACAGGTATTCATAGCAGAAGAGCACTTGTATATCAATCTGAGGAAGGATGAGCACAATTTCGTATTTAGATCTGAAATTTAGCACCTCATATCGAAAGTATTAAGCAGGAGTGATACTTCAGATTGATATCAACGAGCAATGATTAAACTCCCTCAAGAGCATTGTATGGGGCATTGGCAAAAGTGTGTGTCCTGAAAAATCAAGAAAGTATATCACAAGACTCATGAATCTCCCCTAGATGCATAAAGAGCTGTCTGCTGCTACTGTAAGTACATCCTGCAGGCTGGGAGAGGTAAGTTTAGCTGTAGACAGTGGTGTGGTGGGGGTGGGGGTGGTGGTGGGGGGGTGGGGGAGTGGGGGAGATCACTTACCAGTGCAACCGGTCTCTGACTCTGCTGTGACACAGCATGCCTAGGGGCCTGTGTACTTGTTGGAGAGAACACTGCCCTATTGGAGTTGCCCTATTGCTTCTGGAAATTAGTATTGAAAATGAGAATGATAGTCTAATTTAGGTAAGACCCGTTGTCTATGGTATCCGGGAGGGTAGACGAGGCCATAGGGAAAATATCTATATTTGCTAACATAACTGTTAGTTTGCAGACAAGAAGTTATAGGATATTGGTGTGTATGTTAGGCAGCTAGGAGATTGTATTCCATTTCTGAGTCCAGTATATAAAGAGCAAGGCTGGGTTTACACTGACGCACAGAGCAGCTCACAACAGAGGACCAGTGCATCCCTGTTCACCGTTTTAGGTCCAATTTCAGTCTGAATTTTTGTCTGAATTCAGACCTAAAACACAAAAAATACCAGAAGACACACAGGACTCCTGTGAAATTTGCTCCAGAGCAACTTCGGAGACATGTGAACCATCTCCATAGAGAGCAGGTTTACAATCTCCTGACAGGCAAATTGGGTGCTGGTTTCCCCGCATCCAGAGAGGCTCTCTTTAATGTCTGCTGCTACAATGAGCACATCCTGCAGGCTGGTAGATGTATGTTTAGCTGTGGGCAGTGGCAGGGGGAGATCACCTACCAGTGCCACTGGTCTCTGACTCTGCTGTGACACAGCATGCCTAGGGGCCTGTGTACTTGTTGGAGAGAACACTGTCCAGAAAATTCTCTAGTATTTGGCAGCTCAATTGCGTGTTTTGTTCCCGCAGAGAGTGTGTGCAGGAGACAGAGCTTTTGCAGGATTTAACCACATTATTGCCGGCTCGGGTCGCTGCCAAAGCCTGTCTGTTGTCTAGCTGGCTGCCGGAGCTCTGGGATCAGGTGGCTATAGTCTTCTGTGGTCAGACTATACCCCCTCTGTATATTTCCATTTACTTATCAAAAATGAATTGAAATAATACTGTGGTGATTAGAAACCTACAAAGCTCTATCTTTCAAAAAAAAAAAAAACGGATAGCAATTTATTTTGGATACTTTGTTTACTTTATTGCATGTATGAGAAGGGCTTTTTTTTAGCTGGAACTTGGTGGAACTCAGTTCCACCACCTTTGGCTCAGGCCCTCTCCTCCCTGCTCACCATTATCACTTGTAAACACAGAGGTTCGGCTTCTATGTTTACAAGTGACAATTTGTCTCCCAATGGCTCCCACAGATCTGATCTCCTGAGTGGCTCCCACTGAGTGCATGATGGGAATAATGGAGATGTAGGTACCCGGCGTGCAGTGCAGATGCCGACACCCCCACTTGATGATCTCCAGATAAGTGAGAGAGGCCATGCTAACTACAATATGTGGGGAGGTACTAGAACCGACTGTGTGCTTCAGCTTAATACAGCAACAAAAGTAAAACATGTGGAAGATGGTGGAGTTTTTAAGGAGGTGGGGAGAAAATGGAGCAGTGGAGGGGGGTTGCATGCAGATGTCAGAGCTGAAGAGGTTTGAAAGTGAGATGTGGATGGTGGGGTGCAGAAGTAAGCAGCTGTGGAAAAAGGCTGACATCAGCACTCTGTATGCAGAGCACCACTGAACTCTGCGCTCTGTGTGTAACCCCCCTCCCCTTCCTGAACTCTGCACTCCTGGTATTTAATGCCCCTCCCACTGTTCGTGAAATGTGACCACACCCGCTATTTGATGCTGTACGGGGCTGATAAAGTTTGGGGGGTCCTGTTTGAGTTCCTGTACCTATTTTCTGAGAAAAAAAGCCCTGTGTACGAGTAATTGTCATTCAAAGTGTGAGAGTGCTGAAAATGTAAAAATGGCCTGAGCAGGAAGAGGGTGAAAGTGTCTGGTGTTGAAATGGTTTAATAGATCACTCATGATCCCCAGCTCATTTGTTTACAAGTAAGTAAAGCCCCTGGTTTATTGACAAAATGCCATTGGTTTGTTGACGTCTGCCCCCAAGAGCATTATTGTAAAAAAAAAAAAATCAGTTTTAATACAACCTACTGTTCCACAACTTCACTTGCAGGTTTAAACCACTTACCGCATACTGTCGGCAGACTTTGCGGGGTTATACCGGGATGATGCCTCTAGCTAGAGGCATCATCCCGGTACCGTGGTTTAAAGCTGAAGGTCGGCTTTCCGTTGGTAGCGACCGATGCGGCTCGGGAGCAGCTTGATCGTTACCCGGGTGAGCGGGAGGGGACGTCCCTCCCCTCCCGCCGCCTTTCCTTCCGTAAATAGGAAAAAAAAAATTTAGCCGCCCCCGTCACCGTTAGCTCGCGCACAAAAAAAACTCAAGTCAAGTCGCGAATGAAATCGCTGTTCAAACCACACATGTGAGGTATCGCCGCGATCGCCAGAGCGTGGGCAATAATTTAAAAAAAGAGCTACACTCTAACTCTAAACTGGTAACCGTTAAATAAATTTAAAGCGTCGCCGATTGAGATTTCTATTGACCGTAGTTTGTCGCCATCCCACGGGGGGGGGGGGGGGGTCACAATTTTAAAGCATAACATGTTGGGTATCTATTTACTCTGCATGACATCATCTTTCACAATATATAAAAAATGGGCTAACTTTACTGTTTAGTATTTTTTAAATGCAGTGAAATGTGATTTTTCAAATTGTTTCCAAAAAAATGGCGTTTTAAAGACCGCTGCGCAAATACCGCGTGACAAAAAATTTTGCAATGACCGACATTTTATTCTCCAGAGTCTTTTCTAAGTAGTTTTCTAGGAAAAAATACTGGTTTTAACTTGTAAACAAAAAGTGTCCGAAATAGGGCTGGGGCTTAAGTGGTTACATAGTTAGTGAGTTTGAAAAAAGACATCAGTCCATCCAGTTTAACCTATGATGTGTGTGTGTGTGTTTGCTTTTAACCGTACATTGTATACCCCTGTATGTTGTGGTCTTTAAGGTGTCCATCTAATAGTTTTTTGAAACTATCAATGCTCCCTGCTGATACGACTGCTTGTGGAAGAGAATTCCACATCCTTACCGCTCTTACAGTGAAGAACCCCTTACGCACTTTAAGGTTAAACCGCCTTTTCCTCAAGTTTTAGTGAGTGGCCACGTGTCTTATTGTATCTCCTCTCTCTGAATAGTTTGTTCCTTATGCTAGGGTCGCCAGTACAGTATTTGTACATTGATATCATATCCCCCCTCAATCGTCTCTTCTCCAGAGAGAATAAGTTCAGTGCTTGTAGTCTTTCCTCATAGCTGATGTCCTCCATTCCCCTAATTATTTTTGTTGCCCTTCTCTGGACTTTCTCCAGTTCCAGCACATCCTTCCTGAGGACCGGTGCCCAGAACTGGACAGCATACTCCAGATGTGGCCGGACCAGAGTCTTGTAGAGTGGAAGAATAATCTCTTTATTTCTGGAGTGAATCCCCTTTTTTTACATCCCAGTATTCTGTTGGCTTTGCTTGCGGCGGCTTGGCATTGCATGCCACTGCCAAGCCTGTTGTCTACCAGTACCCCCAGGTCCCTTTCCATCCTAGACTCACCCAGAGGTTCCCCCCCTAGTGAGTAGCTTGCTTTCTGGTTTCTGGCCCCCAAGTGCATTACTTTACATTTTTCAACATTAAATCTCATCTGCCATGTAGTTGCCCACCCCGTTATTTTGTTCAGGTCCGCTTGCAAGGTTTCCACATCCTGCATAGAAGATATTGGCATGCTTAGTTTAGTATCATCCGCTATCATTAGTATCAATACTGAGATTGTACTAGATATCCCCTCCTCTAGATCATTTATGAATAAATTAAACAGGATTGGTCCCAGGACAGAACCCTGGTTAAAGCATCCCAAAACCTTTTATTTAAAGGATTTCTGTATTTGTATTGTAGCCATTTAAGCCACATTTAAAGACCCTCTCAACACTAAACAATATTTTTAATAAATCTTTTTTTATGACAGTGCTCAGCTATCCATGTACCGTGTTAAACAAAAGCTTGCAAATTGGTCTTGAAAAAGGCTCAGAAATCTTTACCAGATTTTTTGCAAAACTTTGCCCATTTCACCCAACCCTACCTATATGGAGGGCAGCTGGATCTCATCTGTAATAGATGTAGTTGCACTGATAAGCCACCAAGTTTGCAAGTGTATAAATTATTTCAATATTACTTTTTGCTTTAATAAAACTATCTTAGTGAAATGAGAAGTATATACTACTTTCTTACATGTGTGTTTTACTGTATTAGCCTTTGGCATTCCTGGAAAAGGCTTAAGACTGACCTTTATGACATCCATTCACTTGTACGACTCATTTGCAGTTAATCACTTCTTTTATAGGCTTAAATCTATTAAAAATTCTCAGCTTAACTTAAGTTTGTGACCTATTTCTTTCAATGAATCATCCTTTGATTTATTTTAGTCATGTTAAATAAGTAAAATAAAATATATAACAGACATAGATAGATATTAAATACATATATGTGTACTAGAACTTTATAAGCATTTGCGTTGCAGTTGTTTAGCAGTTCTAAAATTAATATTGGTTGAGTAAAAAGTGCTACCAATTAATAAAAGATTGCCATGGCATAGTTTTTCATTATTTTGCATTTTATCATAGTGAATAATTTGAGCACAAAAAGCTTACCAAACTGGTCAACTAGATATGAGCAGATAAATGAAAATATTTACAACCTAAAACTTGACATTCACTCTAATAGTCTCATCAACTGCCTTTCTAGTAGATAGTGAAGTAATTTTATTCTTGTTGCTTTTTCCCTTTATTCAAAAATTTTGGGTGAAATTTAGTGCAATGATTAGAGTTAGGTGAGCAGTTTAGACCAAGAAAAAGTTCAGTCTGAACATTGCCTGTTCACCCGTTCAGCGAACACCTGGATTTGCAGGTCACCGTCTCCTCACAACTTTCTAATACCTTTTTATGGAAAGCATGGAGCTTACTTCTGTTGTTTTCCTTGGTTTCCTTTTTCCTTTGGTTGCCTCTACACCAAGTTTCCTGAGATGTTTTTGGCATTACCCTTTTCTGTGTGTGTACCCCCAGATTATGAAAGCAGCTCTAGGTTCCCATTATGCCTGTTTTTTTTTTTTTTGCAAGCCTTTTTTTACCTTTTTTGTGTTTTGTCCTTCTCTTTTGGCTTTCTACGACAGCTCCTCACAGTTAGCCAGTCACACTGCTGAAGACCTCCATCTGCATCACTCTCTCCTTTTCGTCAATTTCATGGTAACAAACTGTCAGTCCTCAGCCTACAGGAGGAACTTCCTTTCCTCTGATAGCCTAACCCCACGTATGGAGATGTCAAGCAAGAATAAATATCCACCATTACTGCATGTAGATGAATTCACTCCTACTACGCAACCTGATATTTTGCATCAGGAATGCCACTGGAAATAATCTCACTCAATGTCAAAGGTCTTAATTGTCCATTCAAATGTGCCACCTTTATAAAAGAACCTTTTTCTCTCAAAGGGGACATTCTCTTTGCTCAAGAGACACATTTTGCAGCCTCAAAATGTCCTCGATTCCAGTTTAAGCTCTACCCTCATGTATACATGGCTAATGGTCCTAAAAAATCTTGCAGAGTTCTCATTGCTGTCAAGGAATATGTTGCATTCTGCCATATCTGTAATATTGCTGACTCACAAAGCTATTTTATTATTCTTATTTGTAACTTAAAGCAGAGTTCCGGCCTATTTTGCAACTTTAGTGATTCCTGGAGTGCTCGCTATGCTGATTAACAATTGGGCATTTTCATTTTTTTTCGGGGGTCCCTTACCTTATTTTCAGGGCATTTTGATTGTACTTCCTCCTTCTCCCCCTTCTGTGGTCACGGCCGCCGACATCACTTCCGCATTTGCATTGCATCCTGGGAGCTGTTTGTCATCACTCCCAGGAGGCAGGAATCAGGAAGAACTCCCAGAACACTCCCTGGAATCAGGAAGAAAGACACAGCAGATTACACTGCGGCTTCAGATGCCCATGTCTAAGATGGCCGCGCCCAGACAGCGTTTTTAAAAGTAAGATTTTGACTAAAATCCAATACTGTATACCTTGTAAGTATGAGAATAGTGGTAATGTAAAGGGCGATGGATTAGTATTATAAGGGTATTTTTAGTTAAAAAAGGTATTTGAGGCCGGAACTCCACTTTAACCACTTGTATACGTTAGTGAATGTCTATGCTCCAAACACAAAACAAAAGAAATTCCTAGCCTCTCTACTACCTCAAGTCAAGGAGGTACAGCGGGGAACCCGCAAACCTAGGTGGAAATATCAACACAATCATTGACCCATAGATGGCATTATCTGAAAAGGACTTCACTTTTATGGCTGCACCCCATACTCTATATTCTAGAATCAATTTCTTTCTCATGGATAAGAGGTCTTTGCAGAATGTCTTGTGCTGGGATATTGATATAATCTCATGTTAGGACCATGCAGCAGTGGCCTTCGTATTTGTTGACAAATTCACAAACTCTCCCCCTCCCCTGTGGAGACTTAAAGTGATTGTAAAGGCAGAACATTTTTTTTTTAACTTAATGCATTTTATGCATTAAGATAAAAAGCCTTCTGTGTGCAGCAGCCCCCCTCAGCCTCTCTAATACTTACCAAAGCCCATCCCTATCCAGTGATGTTCACAGGTGCCTTGACCATCCGGCACTCTCCCTCCTGATTGGCAGAGACAAAGCAGTGGTGCCATTGGCTCCCGCTGCTTTCACTCAAACTCAGTTAGCCATTCAGGTTAGAGGAGGCGGGGCTGAACCACAGCTGTCTGAATGGCTCGCTGTGGGGGCACTCAACAGGAGGGAGGGGCCTGGAGCACCAGCCAGGGACCAGAGAAGAAGAGAATCTGGGTTGCCCTGTGCAAAACCACTGCACAGAGCAGGCAAGTATAACATGTTTGCTATTATTATAGAAAAAAAATTGACTTTACAATCACTTTAATACATCCATTTGAGAAGTCTAGGGATTGTACTAACAAATAGTGCATGCACATCCATTATTTTTTTTAATCTAACGAAACCCCTGAACCCAATCGTTTCACTTTTTGGAACACATATAAGGCCTATATGCAAGACATTTTGAATAAATTAGCTTCTACTGTTAAAAAATAGAGGATGCTGCAGATAGATGATGTTAGGAACAGGTGTGACCAGAAATGTGTGGACTTAGACAGAGAATAGCAGACACAAGTAAAATGTAAATGCATTTTATTTATTTAAAAGAAGTGAATGAAGTGAATAACATAATTGTAAATACACCTCCAATATACCAAAACTGTGTAAATCAAACCAGAGAACCAAATAAGATGTGAACACAATGAACAACTGCCCAAACCAAGTATATAGGAACAGGATATGCAAAGCATTGTCTTAACAGAGCCAGGGTTATACACAGGAGATCAGTAGAGATGTCCCGAACTGTTCGCCGGCGGACAGTTCCCGGCGAACATCGCTTGTTCGTGTCCGCCACTGCGGGCGAACATATGCGATGTTTGGTCCGCCCCCTATACTTCATCATTGAGGCAAACTTTGACCCTGTACCTCGCAGTCAGCAGACACATTCCAGCCAATCAGCATACCCTCCCTCCCACACCCTCCCACCTCCTATAAAAAAGCAAGGGCAGCATCCATCTTAGATCATTCTGAAGCAGTGTGTTAGTGAGAGCAGGGAGAGTGCTGCTGTTGCTGCTGTTAATAGGGACAGTTGTTAGTCAGTGTTCTCGGTCCACTCCTGCTGTGTAAGGACAGCATCCTGACAGCACCCCAAAAAGCCCTTTTTAGGGCTGGTATTTGAGCAATTTTTTATATATATATATATATATATATATATATATATATATATATATATATACATAGTCCCCAAAAAGCCCTTTTGAGGGCTGGTATTTGAGTATTTTTATATATATATATATATATCTATTGTGTGCAGTTGCCTGCCCGCCGTGTGTGAGAGGCCACAGACCCACCACAAACTGTACTGTGTGCACACCACACTCACTTCTGGTGGCACAGGCACAGTACCTTGCAGTTTAAAAAATATTTTTTTTCCCTCCTCTGTCATAATTGCAGTGAGTGTCAGGTCCAAAGAGTGTACTGTGACCACTGCAGTGCCCACCACATATATATATATACGGTGGCACAGCAGCTTGTTGCAAATTGAAAAAGAAAATATTTTTTATAATTGCAGTTGCCTGGCCTGCCAGTAACTTTAAGGTCCACAGAGTGTACTGTGCCCACTGAAGTGCCCACCACTGATATATACGGTGGCACAGCAGCCTGCAAATTAAAAATATATATATTTTTTTATAATTGCAGTTGCCTGGCCTGCCAGTGACTGTCAGGTCCACAGAGTGTACTGTGCACACTGCAGTGCCCACCACTCATATATACGGTGGCACAGCAGCTTGCAAATTAAAAATATATATATATTTTTTTATAATTGCAGTTGCCTGGCCTGCCAGTGACTGTCAGGTCCACCGAGTGTACTGTGCCCACTGCAGTGCCCACCACTGATATATACGGTGGCACAGCAGCTTGCAAATTAAAAATATATATATTTTTTTATAATTGCAGTTGCCTGGCCTGCCAGTGACTGTCAGGTCCACAGAGTGTACTGTGCCCACTGCAGTGCCCACCACTGATAAATACGGTGGCACAGCAGCTTGCAAATTAAATATATATATTTTTTTTATAATTGCAGTTGCCTGGCCTGCCAGTGACTGTCAGGTCCACAGAGTGTACTGTGCCCACTGCAGTGCCCACCACTGATATATATGGTGGCACAGCAGCTTGAAAATGAAATATATATATATTTTTATAATTGCAGTTGCCTGGCCTGCCAGTGACTGTCAGGTCCACAGAGTGTACTGTACCCACTGCCCAACACTCCTATAGGGTGGCACAGCACCTTGCACTCATAGTACCACAAATCTAAAAAAAAATGACAGGCAGAGGCAGGCCACCACCCAAGGGCCGTCGTGGTCGTGGTGCTGTGATTTCCTTTGGCCCTAGAATAATGCCCAGTGTTCAGAAGCCACGTACCCTGAACTCAAAAAATTCTGAGGACATAGTTGACTGGCTTACACAGGACACCCAATCTTCTACAGCTTCCGCTCGGAACCTTAATGCACCATCCTCCTCCAGCTCAGCTTCGGGCACCTCTCAATTTACCACTCGCCAGCCCGCCGGCACCACCACCAACACTAGCACCACAGCCGCTTCACTTGATCTGTCAGAGGAGTTATTTACACATCAGTTGGAAGAAATAAGTGATGCGCAACCATTAGTGCCAGAGGATGTAGATAACGGGGATATGTCTCAGTCAGGCAGCATTATACACATGGACGTACATTGTGATGATGATGATGATGATGTTGTACCTGCTGCTGCTGCCTTTGCTGAGTTGTCAAGTGAAGCGGCTGATGATGACGATGTGTCCGTGGATGTCACCTGGGTGCCTGCTCAAAGAGCAGAAGAAGAGGGGAAAGTTCAGATGGGGAGACAGAGAGGAGGAGGAGACGAGTTGGAAGCAGGGGGAGGTCATCGCAAGGAGCTAGTGGCACAGTCAGACAGCATGTATCGGCACCCAGGGTCAGCCAGACAGCACGCCAATCAAACATAGAAACATAGAAACATAGAAACATAGAATGTGTCGGCAGATAAGAACCATTTGGCCCATCTAGTCTGCCCAATATATCTGAATCCTATGAATAGTCCCTGGCCCTATCTTATATGAAGGATAGCCTTATGCCTATCCCATGCATGCTTAAACTCCTTCACTGTATTTGCAGCTACCACTTCTGCAGGAAGGTTATTCCATGCATCCACTACTCTCTCAGTAAAGTAATACTTCCTCATATTACTTTTAAACCTTTGCCCCTCTAATTTAAAACTGTGTCCTCTTGTGGTAGTTTTTCTTCTTTTAAATATGCTCTCCTCCTTTACCGAGTTGATTCCCTTTATGTATTTAAAAGTTTCTATCATATCCCCTCTGTCTCTTCTTTCTTCCAAGCTATACATGTTAAGGTCCTTTAACCTTTCCTGGTAAGTTTTTTCCTGCAATCCATGTACTAGTTTAGTAGCTCTTCTCTGAACTCTCTCTAGTGTATCTATATCCTTCTGGAGATATGGCCTCCAGTACTGCGCACAATACTCCAAGTGAGGTCTCACCAGTGTTCTGTACAGCGGCATAAGCACTTCTCTCTTTCTACTGCTTATACCTCTCCCTATACATCCAAGCATTCTGCTGGCATTTCGTGCTGCTCTATTACATTGTCTTCCCACCTTTAAGTCTTCTGAAATTATTACTCCTAAATCCCTTTCCTCAGATACTGAGGTCAGGACTGTGTCAAATATTCTATATTCTGCCCTTGGGTTTTTACGTCCCAGGTGCATTATCTTGCACTTATCCACATTAAATTTCAGTTGCCAGAGTTCCGACCATTCTTCTAGTTTTCCTAAATCCTTTTCCATTTGGCGTTTCCCTCCAGGAACATCAACCCTGTTACATATCTTTGTGTCATCAGCAAAAAGACAAACCTTACCATCGAGGCCTTTTGCAATATCACTTATGAAGATATTAAACAAAATTGGTCCCAGTACAGATCCCTGAGGTACCCCACTGGTAACATGACCTTCTTCTGAATGTTCTCCATTGACTACAACCCTCTGTTGTCTGTCACTCAGCCACTGCCTAATCCACTCAACAATATGGGAGTCCATGCTCAATGACTGCAGTTTATTGATAAGTCTTCTATGTGGGACAGTGTCAAAAGCCTTACTAAAATCTAGATATGCAATGTCTACTGCACCTCCACCGTCTATTATTTTAGTCACCCAGTCAAAAAAATCTATAAGATTTTTTTGACATGATCTCCCTGAAGTAAACCCATGTTGTTTTTCATCTTGCAATCCATGGGATTTAAGATGTTCCACAATCCTATCCTTTAATAGGGTTTCCATTAATTTGCCTACTATTGATGTCAGACTCACTGGTCTATAGTTGCTCGATTCCTCCCTACTACCTTTCTTGTGAATGGGCACGACATTTGCCAATTTCCAATCTTCCGGGACGACTCCTGTTACTAATGATTGGTTAAATAAATCTGTTAATGGTTTTGCCAGCTCACCACTAAGCTCTTTTAATAATTTTGGGTGTATCTCATCAGGACCCTGTGACTTATTTGTCTTCACTTTAGACAGCAATCTTAGAACGTCTTCCTCTGTAAAGACACATGCATGAAACGATTCATTAGTCATCCTTTCAAGTGGAGGTCCTTCTCCTTCTTTTTCTTCTGTAAAAACGGAACAGAAGTATTCATTAAGGCAGTCGGCTAGCCCTTTATTCTCTTCTACATACCTTCCGTCCTTTGTTTTTAATTTAGTTATTCCTTGTTTTAATTTCCTTTTTTCGTTTATATATCTGAAGAATGTCTTATCCCCCTTTTTCATAGACTGAGCTAGTTTTTCTTCTGCCTGCGCTTTAGAAGTTCTTATAACTTGCTTGGCCTCTTTCTGCCTACTCTTGTAGATTTCCTTATCTTCATTGCTCTGGGTTTTTTTATAATTACAAAATGCTAGTTTTTTATTTTTAATGATTTGGGCCACTTCTGCTGAGTACCACAGTGGTCTCTTCCTTTTTTTGCTTTTACTGACAAGTCTAATGCAATTTTCTGTTGCCTTCAATAATGCACCTTTTAAGTAGTCCCATTTCTCCTTTCATTGTCAGTTTAGATATTTCTTCAACTAGTAGATCATCTAGTTCTTTGACTTGACCAGGTGGTCTATATATCACACCTACACGAGTTACTGCATGATTAGGAAACTGCAACGTAACCCAAACTGACTCTATGTTGGCCTCACCAACTTGTATTAGGTTAGATTTAATGCTATCTTTCACATACAGGGCCACTCCTCCTCCTTTCTTGCCTTCTCTGTCTCTTCTGTATAAAGAGTACCCTGGTATGGTTATGTCCCAGTCATTTCTTTCATTAAACCATGTCTCCGTAACAGCCACTAAATCTACATTCTCAGATGCCATAATTGACCCAAGTTCATTGATTTTTTTACCTAAACTGCGAGCATTTGTAGACAGGACTCTGAGCTTATCATTTCTTAACCTCTGTGCTTCTGACCTGTTCTGGCATTGTTTTGGGGGGCAATTGGACTCCACTCTTTTGCCCCCCCCCCCCCTTCCTAGTTTAAATACTCTTTCGCAAATTCTTGGAGTTGTTCACTAAGTACATTTGTTCCTTTGAGAGAAAGATGCAAACCATCTTTTTTGTACAGTTCCTTTCTATTCCAAGTAGAGCTATCATGAGAAACAAAGCCAAATCCTTGCTCTTGACACCATTTACTAAGCCATATGTTGAACTCCTTTATGCGCCTCTGCCTATCATTCTGAACATTATGCACAGGCAGAATTTCAGAAAATGAAATGGTGGATGCAAAATCCTGTATGTCATTTCCAAGTGTGATAAAAGATTTTTTCACCTCTGACACTTCATTGCAAGCCAGGTCATTTGTCCCTAGATGGATAAGAACATCCACGTCCCCTTCCTGCTTTGCTTGCTTAACAATATTAATAATACGTCTTCTATCTCGTCTAGCAGTAGCACCAGGGAGACATCTCACAAAACCATTTTCTTTAAGCTCCACACTTCTTATGATTGAATCACCCAGCAACAGCTGCTTCCTTTGAGACTTCACTTTATCTTTTTTGTCCTTGGCTGCAGTCTTGCATACATTAGACATAGGAGTCGATGGTTTCTCACCCTCTGTGCTTGAGTCCATATCCATGTTGTCCTTACATTCTGAGAGTGCTGCAAATGAATTTTGGAGAACCACCGACTGTGGGACATGTCTTCTATCCACCACTCTAAGCCTTCCTGAACCTACAGTAACCCATCTGCCATTTCTGGGGGTCCTCTGTGGCAGTGGCATTGCAGCAGTCCCAGCTGGAGTTTGTTTAACAGATAATTTAAATATCTCTGATTTCAAAAATGCAATTTCCTGCTGCAGTAAGGAGAATTGTCTACAGATCTGACAGCATCCGAATCTCCAAAGAGTGGAACATGAAATAAATGCAAAACAATTCCTGCACTGAACCAAGTCTGCCATTTTAAAGAGGAGAGAAAAAAAAAATTTTGTAAATTTAAGTCAAACAAATCTTACTTTTTTTTTTCTTTTTTCCACCTTCCAGCCTACCTCCTGACTATCTCCTGCAATATCTCATTCACTGTACTTAAAATGTTGTACTTGCAACGGAGTACTTGCAGCTAATGAATTAGGCCAGCTAATGAGTATTTCTCTATATATACACACTCCTTCACAGCTCCTCCCCCAGCAACAATTGTAACACCTTAATGGGCTAGTATCATTAGCAAATGCACAATAGCAGACACCTGACCAAATTCCTTTCCTCTTCTCAAGCAATGGTCAGCAAAAAGAAACACAGATGAGTTGGTTGCAAACTCCAAGCCAATCTCTTTCAGTATCTCTTCAGTCTCCTGCAATATCTCATTCACTGTACTTAAAATGTTGTACTTGCAATGGAGTACTTGCAGCTAATGAATTAGGCCAGCTAATGAGTATTTCTCTATATATACACACTCCTTCACAGCTCCTCCCCCAGCAACAATTGTAACACCTTAATGGGCTAGTCTCATTAGCAAATGCACAATAGCAGACACCTGACCAAATTCCTTTCCTCTTCTCAAGCAATGGTCAGCAAAAAGAAACACAGATGAGTTGGTTGCAAACTCCAAGCCAATCTCTTTCAGTATCTCTTCAGTCTTCAGTATCTCTTCAGTCTCCTGCAATATCTCATTCACTGTACTTAAAATGTTGTACTTGCAATGGAGTACTTGCAGCTAATGAATTAGGCCAGCTAATGAGTATTTCTCTATATATACACACTCCTTCACAGCTCCTCCCCCATCAACAATTGTAACACCTTAATGGGCTAGTCTCATTAGCAAATGCACAATAGCAGACACCTGACCAAATTCCTTTCCTCTTCTCAAGCAATGGTCAGCAAAAAGAAACACAGATGAGTTGGTTGCAAACTCCAAGCCAATCTCTTTCAGTATCTCTTCAGTCTCCTGCAAT
Organism: Pelophylax lessonae; assembly: GCF_965119305.1. Lineage (NCBI taxonomy): Eukaryota > Metazoa > Chordata > Amphibia > Anura > Ranidae > Pelophylax > Pelophylax lessonae. The sequence goes on from NC_138768.1 coordinate 768,005,677, forward strand.
ATCTCATTCACTGTACTTAAAATGTTGTACTTGCAATGGAGTACTTGCAGCTAATGAATCAACGCAAGCTGTTGCCACCACCAGAATGCCGTCATTGCAAAGCTCAGCAGTGTGGCATTTTTTTTGTGTGTCTGCCTCTGATAGCAGCGATGCCATTTGTAACCTGTGCCAAAAGAAACTGAGTCATGGGAAGTCCAACACCCACCTAGGTACAACTGCTTTGCGAAGGCACATGATCTCACATCACAAACGCCTATGGGATCAACACATGAGTAAAAGCAGCACACAAACTCAAAGCCACCATCCTCCTTCTGGTCCAGCATCTTCAGCCACGTCAACCACTGCTGTCCTCCTTGCCCCCTATCAACAACCCGCCCCTCCGCCTCTCACCTTCAGCCGTTCCTGCTCATCTGCCCACAGTCAGGTGTCTGTCAAGGAAATGTTTGAGCGTAAGAAGCCAATGTCACAGAGTCACCCCCTTGCCCGGCGTCTGACAGCTGGCTTGTCGGAACTCTTAGCCCGCCAGCTTTTACCATACAAGCTGGTGGAGTCTGAGGCCTTCAAAAAATTTGTCGCTATTGGGACACCGCAGTGGAAGGTACCCGGCCGAAATTTTTTTTTCACAAAAGGCAATCCCCAACCTGTACTCTATTGTGGAAAAGGAAGTCATGTCATGTCTGGCACACAGTGTTGGGGCAAGGGTCCATCTGACCACTGATAGCTGGTCTGAAAAGCACGGTCAGGGCAGGTATATCACTTACACTGCGCATTGGGTAAACCTGCTGGCGGCTGCCAAGCATTGAATGCGTGGCTCTGCTGCAGAGGTGTTGGTGACACCGCCACGACTTGCAGGCAGGCCTGCTTCCACCTCCTCTACTCCTCCTACTCCATCCTCTTTGCTAACCTCCTTGGCTGAGTCCTCTTCTGCTGTTGCGTCTTGCTCCACACCAACTGCACCCCCCCCAGCTCCCCAGGGGCTATTCCACATGCCGGATACGACAGTGTCACGCTGTCTTGGGGTTGACTTGACTGAAAGCAGAGAGTCACACCGGACCAGCACTACTATCCGTCCTGAACGCACAGGTGGATCAGTGGCTGACCCCGCACCAACTGGGGATCGGCAAAGTGGTGTGTGACAACGGAAGCAATTGGTTGCCGGCATTGAATTTGGGCAAGTTGACACATGTAAATAAAATTGGGTGTGAAAAGGAACTCTGGAATAACCAGTCCGTACACACTAGCAGCGCTCACTTGGACGATCCAAATATAATCACATAAAATCATGTAAAAAAATATATCCTTAGGTGACAACTCCACTTAAGTGCTGCACGGAGGCATATAAAAGTTCATAAAAAGTTCATAATAGTTCATAACAATTCTTGAGATCTTGGAATAGACCACAATATCCCACGGTGTTAGAATGACTACTTCTGGGCCACCATCACCACACCTCCACAACGTGTCCCCCTTGATAGTGAACACTCACCAGACCATGGACCTTGTCAAGAATGATGAGGTATCCGTTCCGTGGTAAGGGTAATCTGTGTGTCTATGGACTGGTTCAACCAAAATCTCCAATAATAAATCTCCTGAATTTGAGCCTCAGCAGTGTGTGTAGGCACCAGTGGAATTTAAGTCATGTGAAGCAAAAGAAAAGGGGACTAATAGTGTAATTCCGCAAAAGCAACAATATTTTATTAGTTCCCCAATCCCCATAAAATTGCACTCACAATATAAAAAGATACAGTCAGCATGTACAATATAAGATCATGGACGTCTGAAGCCTCGTTGACTCACCGCTAGAAATACAGCCTGCGGGAACACGATCTCAGACCTCCGTTGTGACAGCAGATGGTTGCGTGCTCACGCCCTTACATGTTTCGTCACTCCGGACTTCTACGGAGGGCGCGAGCACGCACCATCACGCTCTCCTGATATACAAACCGCGGTCGGGAGGAGCCGGAATGCCCGGACCAATCAGCAGCTGACGCCGATGATGGAACACGCCGGACTCCACGGACCAATCAATGGCTTGCGCCAGAGACCGGACCCGCCTACCCTCCTCTGACCCGGAAGGTAAATACGCATGACAACATCCTATGGGCTTTATCATTCTGCATAGCACGTCATCCTTTCACTGGTGCCGCTCTCCGCCGCCGGAAGGAAACCATAGGGAAACCATAGCGACAGGGATACACGGCCCAGATCCTGCAGGATTCATCCGTATACTACCAAATAGCCGGAAATAGAAGGACATAATACCATCTTTCTAAAGTGCATGTGTCATATAAAAACAACTAAACCATCTGCTAAAACTTAATCACTTATTAAAATTATATATACTCAATAATTGCATATAAAATCATTTAAAATACATTACATATACAAATGATTTGATTTAAAATGTTTATAGGAAAAGATAGATAGATAATATACCAAAAATGGGTAAAATGGTGATAGATGATATGCACATAATGCCTCTAAGAAAAAAAGGCACTAAAATGTCAATATTCACCATAAGATAAAAAGGTACAGAAAAAGGTTCACAAAAGACATCTTATGGGGTATTGCATACGAGTGACCCTGACATTATCACTCTAATAATTGCTAATGAAGCAATTAATGTCAAGGTTGATATTTAACCCATTAGGATGTAATGCGTTAGTAAGGAAGATCCAGTGAGTCTCCCTCTTGGATAGCTCATGTACTCTATTCGAGCCTCTCCACACCGGATCTACCCTTTCAATCCCCCAAAACTTTAAATTTGATGGATCCTTGTTATGATGTTGTCTAAAGTGTAATGACACACTGTGATATTTGAACCCCTTTCTTATGTTTGCCAAATGTTCCGATATTCTCACGCCCAATTTTCTTTTGGTGCGACCTATATAGATCAGGCCACAAGGGCATTCCAGACCATATACTACATGTGTTGAATGACACGTAATAAGATCCTTGATTTCAAAATCTTGATTATTGGCAGAGGAATGAAAAGCGGTAAAATTACGCAAATGCGTCCGCACTTGTCTGCATGCTCTGCAGTGTCGGCACGCAAAAAACCCACTTCTCTCCTCCCAAAACATTTTAGGTTTTAAAGGGGGATCCAAAACTTTTTGCACTAATTGATCTCCAAAAGTCGGACCCCCTCCTGTATATAAAGGAGGGAGATGACGGCAAGACTTTTCCCAGGATCCTGTCTATACACAGCACATTCCAATGTTTTTTCACCACATCTTCAATTTCCTTGTGCTGTGTATTGTACTGTGTGATGAAGCTCCACTCCTGACTACCATTGGGGCCCCTATCACTCGGCACCAGACAATCATCCTGGGAAATTTCAGCTACCTCTGCAATGTCCTTATCCAGATCGGCAGAGTTATATCCCTTATCAACGAATCTCTGCTTGATAATTGCAGCCTGAGAGAGGAAGTCACTATCCAAGGAGCAGTTCCTCCTTACTCTCAATAGTTGGCCCTTGGGGATATTCCTCAGCCACCGACTGTGATGACAGCTTTGGATGGGCAGATAACCATTTCTGTCGGTAGGTTTGAAATAAACCTTGGTGTCAAGTCTGTTATCATACAACATAACTTCAACATCCAAGTAGTGGATGGAACAGCGACTCCAGTTGAACTCCAAACGGATGTTGTTACAGTTGGAGTTCAACCCCTCGGAAAATATTTGCAAGGAGCTCTCAGGACCAGACCATATAAAAAATAAATCATCAATATACCTACGGTACATGATAAGTTCTGTTCTTTGGGACCCATAGATAAAATGGTCTTCCCATTCCCCCATAAACAGGTTCGCAAGACTCGGCGCAAATTTAGCGCCCATCGCCACACCCCTTTTTTGGTTATAGAACGTCCCATTGTACCAAAAATAGTTGTGCGATAGGCAAAACTCAAGCGCATGTTGTAAGAACCTTTTTTGGGGATCAGGGATATCAGGTCTTTGGCTGAATGCCCAATTAAGAGCTAAAAGTGCATCCTCGTGTTGTATTATTGTATAGAGAGATGCTACATCCGTAGTCACTAAAAATATTTCGGAACCAGTCGGTAAAGTCAGCCCTTTCAAAGATATCAGGAAATCCTTTGTATCCTTCAGATAGGACCTCAACTTGCTTACACTGGTCTGCAAGAAAAAGTCCAAATATTCCCCCAGCCTTGATGACACAGAATTAATGTCATTCACAATTGGCCTGGCTGGGGGATTAATTTGGTCCTTATGGACTTTGGGAAGGGTATATATGGTTGGCACACTACTGAAACTGGGCATGAGGTATCTTTTCTCTTTCTTTGAAAGAATGTTTCTATCAAACCCATAACTAACTAGGAGATTTAACTCTTGTCTATATTGAGAGGTAGGATCACCCCTTAATATTTCATACGTCTGAGTATCCGACAAAAGCTCTAATAGTTGTTTGTGGTAAAATTCCTTGTCGGCGGGTCTAATGACCACATCTTTCCGTTTCTCTAACGACTCCAAACCTTCTTGTATATACCGTGGGTTCACAGATTTTTTGGGTTTGATTTGATTGAGATCCCTGATCAACAAATTCCTGAACACCTCCACATATTTGTTGGAGGCTTGTGGGGGATTGAATAGGGACTTATTTTTTAGCCCACTATCAATCAATGTTTTTTGTAAATTTACGTTGGTAGTTACCGTATTGACCGTACAATTATTATTGAGAAAATACCTCTTGAGATAAATTTTTCTAATGTATTTATGTACATCGACATATACATTAAAATTGTTGACTGGTTTATGCTTAGCGCATTTTAAACCTGCATTTAAAATATTAATCTCACACTTCCGGTTCCGGGCGCCGCATGGAGTGAGTGAGCGATCCGCAGCTCCCGCGGCAGACCCCGAAATCTGCTTATAAATCCGGCCCGACATACCCCACCGGCCCCCCACTCCTTACCTGTGCCCATCGAGCCCCAGGGACCCGGCGGAGGCCAGTCACTGCCCGCCCGATGGATCGCTTCTTGGAGAAGGCCGCCCCACGCCCTCCGCCGGCGGCATCCCAAATCGAGGCCCCGGTCTCAGCCTACTCCGGCGCTGCTGCGGACTCAGCAGCTATGGACACCACTACTGGGACACCAGGTACCCTCCAGCAGCCACCTGCTCCTGTCTCTCCCATGCCTGGCACCTCCACAGAACAGATTGCTCAGGCAGTAGTGGCTCTTTTAACCCCTACCATTGCAGCCTCTGTAGAAAAGGCTGTGGCTGCTGGCATGGCCAGCATAAAGAAGGAGCTGGCAGCACATTCCCAAAGGCTCAACGAGGTGGAGTCCCGGCTATCTAACGTCGAGGATGAACTATATCAAGCCCAGGGAACCGAGCAGTCGCAAGACAAGCTCAATCGTATTATAATGGATAAACTAGAGGACTTGGAGAACAGATCGCGACGGAGCAACCTGCGATTTATTGGGGTTCCTGAAAATGTCGCCCCATCAGCTATCCCTGAACTCTGTGCAAAAAGAATCCCCGCAGCTCTGGGCCTGCACGGCACGTGCGTGGTAGAGCGGGCTCACAGGATGGGTTTGTACTCGGAAGAACGTAAGACTCCGCGCCCTATCATTGCCAAGTATTTGAACTATGCGGACAAGTCTGCTATCCTGCAAAAATTCCTCCAGACTACTAATTTCCAAATTGAAGGCATGAAAATATTGATTTTCGCGGACTACTCTGTCGATGTCGCAAAAAGACGCAAAGCCTTCCAGACCGTTTGCACCAAACTGCACCAGGAACACCTGAAATTCACCTTGGCCTATCCGGCGACACTGCGCCTTCGCGCACCTAACGGCAACCAACTTTCCTTCCAGGACCCTGAGGAAGCAGAGGCCTTTGTCCGCACACTCCATAATGGCGATCAGGGACCCTCTTCTTCTGCTAAAGCCCTTCAGTTTCCCAGACCTATGGATCAAAGGAGCCCCAGGAAGGAATCCCCCAAGCGTCAAAGGTACTCTGACGTGGTTAGCTCTGGTCGCCCGGGCATGCCGCACTGAACTGTCCTTTCACGTGAGTTTTTGTGCCTTTTTCTTGGCACCGTCCTGGCTGTCTAACCCAGGGCTGCCTGCCCGGGGTCACTTGGTGCTCTCCCTGGCACCTTCTCAGGCTACAGTTTATGTGTAATTTTATTTTGCCTTATTGGTACATTATGGGGTGCTGCTTCGTTGTATTTATTACTGCATTTTCATTGTTATGTGCTCCTCTCCTGCTCCGTTTGTGTACACCTCGGTGGCCTGCATCCTCCTTGTCCTGGACCGAGACTCATGCGTCTCTGCGATACTGGGCTGACGAATGGGCCTTCGTATCCCCGTTTCAGCTATGGGGTCCTGCTTGGCGAGCTGTGCTCCGTGTTGTACACATGCGGAAAAAAGCGAAGTTCTTACTGAGTTTACTGTTATCCTGCTGTATTACTTGTTACGTTTCATTTTGGTTCCATCCTATTCTCCTATTTGTCCCCTCCCTATCCCTGTCCCTGAGGATCAAACATGGGTCCCCTTTTCCTTTGGTCACCTGGGTCCGTGATCTCTTGTGGGTCAGTGTGTCTAGAATCGGGCGCCCATTTCTCCTACCCCCGGGTACCGATAGTTTACGTATGATCTCCCTTTTTCCTAGATCCCCTTCTCACGTCTCATGCCTATTGTGACGTGGAACGTTAAGGGTCTCCGATCCCCGGCTAAGAGAATGAAAGTTTTACGACACCTTAAAAGGCTTAAGGCGGACATTGCTCTTATCCAGGAATCGCATCTCCCCGCAGAGGACATGAAACGCATGGAAAAACTATGGGTGGGCAAAATTGTGGGTTCGGCTTCCTCCGGCCGTAAAGCTGGAGTAATGATACTGTTTCATAAAAGACTCCCGGTGGAAATTCTCTCCACGGACGCGGATTCTGAGGGGCGTTATGTCTCGGTTCATTTGCGTCTGTACGACAGTGAAATGATCATCTCCAACGTATATGCCCCCAATGTGTTTGACCAATCCTTTCACGCTGCGATCTCTGCCAGACTTCTCACTCTTCCGAATGTCCCTCGCCTTGTTGGCGGGGATTTCAATGCCGTTATGGACCCTGTCCTGGACAGGTCCTCCTCTAAATTATCGTCGCTTCCCCACTCCCCCGAATGTCCTACTCCGCTAGCGTCGGTGATTGATTCGCTTTCCATGACGGACGTTTGGCGACACTCCCACCCAACGGATCGGGAATATTCTTTTTATTCACACCCCCATAAATTGTTCACGAGACTCGATTATTTGTTCTGCACAGACTCCCTCCTCCCTCTTCTGCGCGAGGCCACCATACACGACATAGCGATTTCAGACCATTCCCCAGTCTCTGTATCCCTGACGCTCTCGGACTCCCCTCCTGCCCCCCGTATTTGGAGATTCCCCTCCTATCTCAAAAATAACACCGACTTCGAATTATTTCTGCGTCGTGAATGGGAAGAATACTCTGCGGCCAATTCTCTACACTCCGGTTCCCCTCTCCTATTTTGGGAGGCGGGCAAAGCCTTCTTGAGAGGCCGTATTATCTCTTATGCGGCGGCTTTTAAAAGATATGCGAACAGCGGGTACAAATCGGCTAGCGACAAACTGCAAAAAGCTCAGCGTGCACATATACAAGCGGACACTCCCACGGCTCGAACGTCCTGGCTGGAAGCTAAACAAGAGTTTGATACATGGGCTGACAAGGTCGAATCTATTCACAAAGCGCATCTATCGGCGACTTTGCACCGCTTCGGCAACAAAGCTGGGAAATTGTTGGCTAGGCTGTGTAAAGGCTCGATGTCCACCACGCACATTGGCTCACTACGAAACAAAGCGGGAGTGGTCGACTCTACCCCTCAGGGGGTTCAGCAGATTATGCGGGACTTTTACGCCTCGCTATATGCTCCCGATGAGGTGGACGGATCTATGGCCGATCGCTTTTTGTTTGGTACTGGGCTGCCTAAAATTACCAGAGAACATCTTGACACACTTAATGCCCCGATTACGGCTGAGGAGATTTCGACAACGATTAAACATCTAGCGGCGAACAAGGCGCCCGGCCCCGATGGTCTTTCCGGGGAGTTCTATAAAGTCATTGCGCCCAGTGTAATCCCCACACTCGTCCAAGTATACTCCTCGATATGGAACGGCGGCCCCTATCTCCCGACGGGTAATCAGGCCATCAGTAAGTTGCTGGCGAAAAAGGGAAAAGATCCCTTGGAGCCGGGCTCGTACCGCCCTATCTCCTTGTTAAACCTCGATGTCAAAATCCTCTCGAAAATCACGGCGTCTCGCTTAGCCAATATTATGCCCTATCTTATACATCCAGCGCAATCGGGGTTCACCAAGGGTCGCTCGGCTACGGCAAATATCAGGAAAGTGCTGGTAGCACTGGAACAGGCCAGATTGCATCCGGACCAAGACATGGCCATAGTAACACTCGATGCCGAAAAGGCATTTGACAATGTGAACTTTACGTGGCTGCGCCGAGTCCTAGATGCTATGGGTTTCAGCGGACCCTTTGTCGACCTCATTACCTCTATGTACCTGTCACCTTCGGCCAGACTATGTGTAGGGGGTGCTCTCACCGATGATTTCCGCCTATTTAAAGGTACCAGACAAGGCTGCCCCCTCTCGCCGCTATTGTTTAATCTTGCACTCGAACCCCTTTCTCGCTACCTGCTGACTAAAGCCCCCCTGCATGGGATCGGTGTGGGCTCTCACGAACTCCGCCTATCCCTGTTTGCGGATGATGTGCTTCTATTTACCTCGAACCCTGCAGTTGACATCCCGGTGGTGGTTTCCACTTTTGACAGTTTCAGGCTCTGCTCCGGTCTAAAAATAAACTACTCTAAAAGTGAAATACTCCCTTTAGGAACCGGTGCTTCTCGCCCCTGGGAGGGGAACTCCCCGTTCATGATAGCATCTAAATATATCACCTATTTGGGTATTAAGATAGGGCGCACCCCTGCCTCTATCTACACACTGAACTACCCCCCATTTTTCTCCAAAATAACGAGGGAACTGGATAATTGGATGGAACTACCGCTGTCGCTTCTGGGGAGATGTCATCTCATTAAAATGGTCAGTTTTGCTCGCCTGCTTTATCTCCTCCAGACTCTTCCCCTGCTGATCAAACATAAAGATGCTCAAACCCTCCAGAGGGCTTTTTCTCGCTTTCTCTGGCGGGGAAAGAGGCCACGGATCTCCTATAAAAAGCTTCATCTCCCCAGGAGTGACGCGGGTATCAATCTTCCTAATCTGAGATTGTATAATCTGTCATGTTTACTCAGGGTGGCCTTGGACTGGATATCCCAGACATCGCATTATTCCAATTATGAGCTCGAATCTCAGATGTCCAGTCCAATCTCTCTGACAGCTCTTATGCACGTTAAGTGGGCGCAACTATGCCCTGCACTCCGCCATAATATACTTCTGAGAGACACTGCCATAGCGTGGAGGGAGGTGAGGAAACTCCTGAAACTACCTTTACATTTCTCCAAGTTTCTCCCGATCCGGGGAAATCCCGGGTTCCCTCCGGGCCTGGACCATTCTGTATATCAACAATGGGAAAGGAAGGGTCTGGTAACTTTTGCACAATTATGTGATTTGGGCTCTGGCGTTACATATCCCCTCCAAACCATAAAGGCTAAGTTTGAACTTCAGGACAAGGACACCTTTTTTGTGGTACAATGCCTACACTTCCTCACTAATACCGCGGGGAAACCAGAAACTCGCTTTAAACCTTCCCTCATTGACACCTTGCTGGACTCTGCCACATTCAATATCTCAGCGATTTACAAACCACTTCTGAAACAGTGTCCGCCTGCGCTTTACACCTCAACGGCTTCTAACTGGCTCAAGGATTTCCCTGGAGAAGATACATTGCCTCACATGATCCAAGGTCTCAACACCACCCTCGGACTCACACCCAATTCGATATGGAAAGAGACCCAGCTTAAAATTTTCCACCGTGCCTATGTACCCTTTCTGTCGGACAAATCGATTCCAGATGCTCACAAATGTCCATTATGTGCTGCGGAAAGACCCTCCTTATGCCACAAGTTCTGGTCCTGTCCCTCTATCTCCTCTTTCTGGGACCAGGTTCTGTCTTTTGTCAAGGAAGTGACCAAGACCGTCATGCCTAAAGACCCTCTATTGCTCTTGTTTGGTTATTGGGACAAACGCCTGCAAAAAATGGTCTAGCACCTCTGCTGTAACACATCACCTGTGGATTCTATCCTGTTTATTGGTGGCTAGAAGAACGATCCTGGCCAACTGGATCTCTACGACCCCCCCATCACTTGCCCGGGTCCGATCAGAGCTTGCCACACTTCTTTCCATTGACTGCATTAATACGGATCTTTCAGCTCGCTCTTCACGGAAACTATTTTCTCAGAAATGGGACGCCTACATCAAGTTTACTCTCCCCCAGACGGACCCCTCCATGGCTAAATTTATGTTTACGTTCCAGGCCTTGCCCAAAGACTCCACTTGATCCCTCAGGTCATATCCGATTTGATGCTCTTTTGACCCCGGACCCTGCTCCTCCTCCCCCCCCTTCCTGTCCCTCCCCAGTCCCTGCCCCCCTCCTCCTGAGGGGCCTATGTTGTATAAAATTTCTGTGTAACTGTAAATGTTTTGTTTATATTGCCGATTATCCAGTGTTATATTGCAAAATTTTAAATAAAAAAAAAAAAATATTAATCTCTTTGTTGTTAAGAGGAATTTTGGCTAGGTTGTAAATGCCCTTCAGTCTATTACCCTCCTTCTTTTTCTGTTGTTGTCTTCTACCTGCTCGGCAGCCTCTGGTGCACCCTCGAACTGAGGGTCTGTCCTCATCTGTGGAACAGGCCTCCATTGGTCCGAATGTGGACCCCTGTCGTTCTGTGAAGGGCCCCAATTCGTAGGGCGTCCCCTCCATGGTCTGCCCCCTCTCTGCCCTCCCCTGCCTCTGCCGCCCCTCCATAAAAAAGGGCGTGGAGGTGGAGGCGGTGCTGGAGACCATGAGTTCTCTTGGTATGCTAAACTCTCATATCTATTTTGTACTGGAACAGATTCTGGATAATGCCCACCAGGTCTATTCCCTTGTTTAGCATACCCTCCTCTGTTATTATTGGGTATTTGTTGCCATTGGGCTGACCGATTATTATTCCCAGAAGCCTGATTTGGAGGGTTATTAACTGTATTCATTGGTAGTGGCCTCTGCTGTGTTTTTATCTTTTTTGCGGGGCCCTTTGGCCTAAGAGGTGTGGACCTGGGTGTCAATGTAAAGCTTAGTGCAGGTGGTCTCAACAATAAAGAGGAAGACTGTTGAACCTCCTCAGCAGGCATCTGCCACAAATATACCCGGTTCTATTCAAAATCCTCCAAATCTCTTTTAAATTTCTTTACCTTTTTCTTATCTACTTCCTTATCTATCTTTTCCAATTTTTTCTTTACGTCTCCATTGAACTTAACAACTAGTGGGGAATACTTATCAGACTCTAAACTAAGTTGAAGAACCGCTATCTTTTTTTCTAAATTGGTCATTTTTAGTTTCTTCCTCTTTAAAACTAACTCTTGGAGTTTAATACCAACCCCATTGAAGAAATCCAACCATTCTGACCTGGATAGATCATCATCCAGGGCATCCTGGGGAGAAACTTCCCATCGTAGGCTCCTCATAATGATGCGCTCCTTGAGATACTGTTCGAAGGTACAGATATCCCACCAGGTGCGCACCTGTTTTTCCAAGAGATTGCCCAAGGTGGAAAGATCGGATTGTAAATCACGAGATGCATCATCACTGATCGTATCTGTGAAGATGCTCTCTATGTTTAACTGTCTATTTTTTAAAAAGGATATGACATCCATAGCAGCTAGGTTAAAATTTAATGTAACTGATTATCATTCCAACAAAAGGCAGGAATTGTGTGCCCTCCGGGATTCCCACCCGGCACGGGTAAGACTTCTTCAATGGAGGTTTTGTACTTTTAAACCTCCAACCATCTGGAGAATAATGCGTTCTCGGAATGACTATACCTGGATGCGATTATGCCCCAGTTATACCATTCTTGCACCCCTATTTTTCTTAGGGGGACACGCACTACCTGTGCCTGGGGCGTTCATTTTTTCTCCCCTTATTAGGCTACCCAAATGACTGTTTAATATGTTAAATTTAGTAAAGCCACAGACTATTAATTAGTCAAACACAAAATGTATTAATTCATCTTACTTTAGATGAAGATAGATGTGATTCAGTATTAGACAAGTTGACTATTATTATTATTATTATTATTATTATTATTATTTTTTGACAAAAGTCTCTTTGTAAATGGGACAGGAAAATGCCATCACAATCTAACCACCTCTGTGGACTATAGATTCCTTGTAAAGCCCTAGGCGGAAGTGCACTCACGCCCCTTAGAAGTAAGGGCGGAAGTGACGTTATCGCCGATCTCGCGAGATTTCCCGTGGGAAACAATGGGCGGATGTGATGTCACGGCAGCTACAGAGGCGGAAATGAGGTCATTACGGATCCCGCGAGAGTTCCCACGGGATCCATAGGTGATTTGCTTCCCCTATAAAGGGGGCGCCGAGTGTCAGCAAGGAGAGTCATCTCTCCCAAGCACAGCGGGATGGTTCGTCCGTTTAAATACTTATGACCTGCACTAACAGTGAGTATCTAGAACACGATGGGGCATACGTAAGTCTTGGATATTTTACAAGATTGAGGTTTACAATAGAGGGGATTTCTCTTTTTTGACCCTTAGGGGGAGCGTCACCAATACAATTGTCTATCTAATTAAGAATATTATTGAAGATACCTACTTGGCCAGCAAATACACATTATAACTTGACTGTAAGTAATAATAATACTCTAATGATATCCTTACATAATTAACAGTTATCAAAAAGTGATATGCAATATGTCCTTTCTGATACATTATAGGCAACTATGAAATTGTAGGATCTACACACCTACTGGGCATGAACTTTTTTTAATTCCTGACCCAGGATTAGACCTCCTGTGGAACAAACACTCAGAGGCTGATTAGACATTATATGCTTCTGACTGGATGGCAAGGTAAGAACGATCAACTAAGGGAAACTTCTTTTCTCTGTTGAATCTACATCGTTGGTTTTATTGCTCCAACCTTTTGTCTCCCCCAACAGAGTGACAAATGCCCAAGCTTTAGGAGATGCACAAATTTGAGGGCAATCTTTCTGGATGTCCGTTTTAATCTTTTTCTCTTTTTTGCACATATTTGAAAATCATCATAACAGGTGAATTTTCTTTACTCCTCCACTTAATTAGCAAATTAACGTGCCGTTCTCCCCATTATAAAGTGCTCTATATGATATATTCACTGTTTATAGGTCTAAGAAACTACTAGAACACACCTGACTCTAGCTTTCGAATCTGGGAGACTAGAGAAACCCTTGGGTAGCAATTCCATGAGGTGCTATTGCTACAGGTAGGTGGCTTACACTGGATCAGTTTTTCCATCAAGGGGCATTTTGTGGGACTTTGTGGGCTCCGTGGGTGGGAAGCTGCTTTTGGGGCTCCACAGGTGGGAGGTGGGAGTGGTCCCAAGTAACACTGTGAGAAGAAATAATCGTGGATGCATATATTTCTCAATTTAAATTGTTGTATCAATTTTTATATGTCCTTGTTTGGGACCTATAACTTATACCAAATTATACTTTGCAGGAGTGTATGCAGATTCCCTGAGGAAGAATTTTGTACTTTTCAGATTTTGAAACGCGTTGGACTCTGTTTGACACACCTCCATTAGTACTGTGTTTCATATGCACCAATGATTGTATTGTATTAATTGCATGAAACTTAAGAAGTCATATGATATTTGAAGTTATGATGATATCTTTACTATCTGTAATTCTACTATAATAAATTTCAAAAAATATTTTAAAATATCTATTAAGATTTTTTTCATGGTTACCCTTAAAGTCCCACAAATCAGGGGGTGTTCTTTTCAAAATGCTTATACCAAGCTAGAAAGGTCAAAACAGGGAAATGGATAAAACCTGAGCCACCATCTACATCTTATTGGTTGAGAAAAATGAATAACATAATAATTAAAGAAATAATTGCCTATATATGAAAAGAACGTGAGAAAAAAATTGAAAAAATATGGGAAGTATGGTTAGAAACTCCTAGTCTGTCACTTGAGATAGTGGGTATTAAAAATGTTCAGTTGTGTTATGTAGTTCTTTTAGGGTAGTGAAGAGGGTGGGAGGGGTAGGGGGTAGGGGATAGAGGGAAGGTTGGGAGGGGATAAAAGTGATTATTATTATATATGTATGGAACTAATTTTGTATGTGAAATTATTTTGTTATTGAAAGAAAATAATACAAATATAAAGTGTAAAAAAGGTAGACTTGCCATTGAGCAGCAGATCATCAGAGGCAGGCAGGTTGTTGGGCACAGGACCTCCAGAGGCAGACGGGTCATCGGACACAGGACCGTCAGAAGCAGGTGGGTCACTGGGCACAGGATCATCAGAGGCAGGCTGGTCATCAGGCACTTGACCCTTCTACTGGGAATCGGGCACAGGACCCTCCGGCTGGGCATGTGGAACAGGACCCTCCGGCTGGGCATCAGCCACAGGATCATAAGACTGGGCATCATGAACAGGCGGATCATCAGGATGGGCATCAGAAACCAGATCATCAGGCTGAGTAGCAGGAACAGGGTCATCAGGCTGGGCAAAAGGCAGATGACCATCAGGCTGGGCATCAGGCACAGAAACATCAAGGTGGGCATCAGGGACAGGATCATCAGGCTAGGCATCAGGAACCAGATCATCAGGCTGGGCATCAGGAACCAGATCATCAGACTAGGCATCGGGAACCAGATCATCAGACTAGGCATCGGGAACCAGATCATCAGGCTGGGCATTGGGAACGATCATCAGGCTGGGCAAAAGGTACAGGATTATCCAGCTAGGCAACAGGCAAAGGACCATCAGGCTGGACAGCAGGCAAAGGATCACAAGGATGGACAGCAGGCAGAGGACCATCAGGCTGGGCAGCAGGCAGATCACTACCAGGCTGGGCAACAGCCAGAGGACCACCACAAGGAAAAGCAGGCAGGTAAGAGATTGTCACAACCCACCTGGGGTCTTGAAGTGGAGAGGGAACTCAGTTGCAGTTGAACAGCACTCCCTTACAATCACGACCCTTAGGAGTCCCTGGAAGTGGGAACAGGGCCCTGTAGGGACTGTGGTGGTACGGGGGCCTTTAATGAAGAGGAGGAGGTAAGGTCGACAACTCTGGAGTCAGGTCTGGCAGGCAATCAAGGAGTATCCACCTGAGGGAGAAAGGATCAGGAACACAGACAATGCAATTAGCAGACACACAGGAGCAAGGAAAATAACCAAGCACTGACTGGAAGGTGTGCTTGGTTTATATAGGGAGCCAGGATCACATGACCCGCCACCTCCCACCAGTAGGTGGGGCTGCCAGGGGCTATAAAGGGAGGTCACAGACCCAGCGCCATCTTGGTTTGCTTCATAGAACCTGATCTTACCAGATCTTCAACTCTCCTCTCTCCCTCTGTGTAAAACACTAACCGCATGGCGGCCGCCATCTTGCTATGACAGTGTGCTGCTGCAGTCCTCAGAGGTGAGGGGAGGAGAAGGAGCCACCGCAGACCCGGAGGGGGTGTCTCTGTGACCGGCAAGCACCGAGACTCTGTTGCGAGAACGCCGCAGGCGCCCAGACGCAGGTGAGTATGCGGCAGTGCCGTGACAGAGCCCCCTTCCTAAACGCGACCTCAGGGCGCGAAATAGGGTTGGTCGGCCAGGGTGTCTTCTGTGGAAAGCTCTAATCTTGGCAGGTGCATGAACATTCTTAGCTGGCTCCCAGGATCTCTCCTCTGGGCCATACCCTTTCCAGTGGATGAGATACTCCAGATTTCCCCTACAACGTCTGGAATCAAGAATCTCTTGGACTTCAAACTCTTCAGAGCCATCCACAACCACTGGAGAGGGTGGAGCCACAATACGGGAAGGAAATCTGTTGGGTTTCCAAGGTTTTAGGAGGGATACATGAAAAACCGGATGTAACCTGTAGGTGGAAGGGAGGTCCAGGCGGACGGCCACAGGAGATAGGATCTCGGTTATAGTGAAAGGCCCTATGTAACGTGGTCCCAACTTCCATGAGGGGCATGACAAACGCATATGTTGTGTGGACAGCCAGACTTTGTCTCCTGGCACATAGGTGGGTGCTGGTGACCTTTTTTTGTCTGCATATCCTTTGTAGCTTTGTTGTGCTATTTTCAGGGTCTGGTACAACATAGGCTTAAGATGTCTAAGTTTGTTCAGTTGTGAGGCTACATCAGGCACTGTGTTTGGACAAGGTAGCTCTGGAAGGGCACATGGATGGAAACCATAGTTGGCATAAAAAGGTGTCATCTTGCTGGAGTGGTGCATGTGGTTGTTGTAGGAGAACTCTGCTGTGGGAAGCAGAGATAACCAGTCGTCTTGCAGATGTGTAGTGAAACAACAAAGATATTGTTCCAGAATCTGGTTGGTACGTTCTGTTTGGCCGTTGGTCTGAGGATGGTAAGCCAAGGATAAACATCGTTGGATCCTTAGATGACGACAAAAATGGGACCAGAAACGGGAGATGAACTGGGTCCCACGGTCAGTGATGATGGTTTGGGGTAATCCATGTATACGAAAGATGTTTTGCAGGAACAAGGAGGCAGTCTTTGAAGCAGATGGAAGTCCTACAGAAGGAATGAAATGTGCCATTTTTGTGAATCTATCCACTACCACCATGATGGTGTTGTGTTTGTGTGATAAGGGTAGATCCACAATAAAGTCCATGGCTATGTCGGTCCATGGCCCTTGAGGAACTGCAGGAGGTTGGAGAAGA
Source organism: Pelophylax lessonae (assembly GCF_965119305.1). Classification (NCBI taxonomy): domain Eukaryota; kingdom Metazoa; phylum Chordata; class Amphibia; order Anura; family Ranidae; genus Pelophylax; species Pelophylax lessonae. The sequence continues at coordinate 768,022,564 of NC_138768.1, forward strand.
CCCACAGGTTTTATCTTTGGGGTCTTTGATCGAGCACATATATCACAAGAAAGGACATAATCCCTGACGTCCGATTTAATAGAAGGCCACCAATAATAACGGCTAATGTTTTCAAATGTCTGGGTAATTCCTCCGTGACCTGCTGAAAGGGTATCATGGAACTGGCCAATTACCTCAGACTGGAGTGAAGGTGGTATATACAGTTGTTCACCATGGTACCATAAGCCTTGTTTCTGGATCAGAGGAGGTATCATCACCGGTGGTTGGACCGATGAATTGCGTATACGGTCTAGGTGTGATACCTGTATTGCTAGGAATTGGTTTGGAGGTAGGATAGTATCTTGGGTTTGATCTGTTGGGTTTGTCTTTTCATACATGCGTGATAGAGCATCTGCCTTTTGATTTTTTGAGCCAGGGCGGTAGGTGATCTGCAAATTAAATCTGGAAAAGAATAAAGCCCAGCGGGCTTGACGGGGACGCAGTCTCTTAGCAGTACGTAGGTACTCTAGATTACGGTGGTCTGTATATACAGTTACAGGTAAGGGTGCTCCTTCAAGTTGATGGCGCCATTCCTCTAGAGTGTTTTTGACAGTAAGAAGTTCCCTTTCGCCCACGTCATAGTTAATTTCAGCGGGCAGGAGTTTTCGTGAGTAGAATGCCACGGGGTGAAGTCGATCATCCCTCTCACCTCTTTGGGACAGGATACCCCCAATGGCAATATCGGAGGCATCAACTTCAAGGAAAAAGGCCTTTGTGGAATCGGGCTGGATGAGAATAGGAGCCTGGGTAAACAGTTCTTTTAGTTTCTCAAAGGCCTCTTGAGCTTGGTTGGTCCATGTGAACAGGTTGTGGCTTTTTGTCAGGGCTGTAATGGGGGAGCATACCTGGGAAAAACCTCTGATAAAACGTCTATAGAAATTGGCAAACCCAATGAAGCGCTGTACAGACTTCTTGTCCTTAGGGATAGGCCATTCCAGGATAGCTGTGATCTTACGAGGGTCCATTTGTATTTGCCCCGGAGAGATCAAGTACCCCAGGAATTCCACGGATTCTGTATCAAAAACACATTTCTCCAACTTGGCATAGAGTCTATGCTCACGGAGACGGAAAAGTACCCTTCTCATATGCTCGTTATGTTCAGCAGAAGAAGAGGAGAAGATCAGTATGTCGTCTAGATATATTACGACAAAAGAATCCAGTATATCACGGAAGACATCATTCAGGAAGTGCTGGAATGTGGCCGGGGCATTGCAGAGCCCGAAGGGCATGACAAGATATTCAAAATGTCCGTAGCGTGTCCTGAATGCTGTCTTCCACTCATCCCCCTTGCATATGCGGACCAGGTTATATGCCCCTCGTAGGTCTAGTTTCGAGAAAATCTTTGCTTTCCTTAATCGATCTAGGAGCTCGGGTATCAGAGGTAAGGGGTATCGATTCTTAATAGTGATGTTATTCAAGGCACGGTAGTCAATACATGGGCGAAGACCTCCATCTTTCTTACCAACAAAAAATATACCTGCTCCTGCTGGTGACGTGGAAGGTCTGATGAAACCTTTGGCGAGGCTGTCAGAAATGTACCCCTTAAGGTGCGCGAGTTCAGTTTCCGACAGAGGGAATACACGTCCATAGGGGATAGGGGCACCTGGGAGCAAATCGATTGGACAATCATATGGACGTCTTGGGGGCAACTGATCTGCATTCTGTTTGTTGAAGACATCCTGGAATTCCTTGTATTTGTCTGGCAAGATAACTGGAGGGTCAAGGTTTATCGTGAGTAGATGCGTGGGTGCCTCTTTTAAGCAAGTGGTGGTGCAAAAGGTGGAAGAGAAGGTGAGAGTACCCTTAATCCAGTCTATCGCTGGATTGTGGGTGCGAAGCCAGGGAAGGCCAAGGATGAGTGGGAATATTGGTGAGGGTACAATATCCAAAGTGATAGTCTCTTTATGGTGACCAAGGAGGAGACAGATGGGACCGGTTTCATGTAGTACGGGTCCAGTTTTGATAGGAGTCCCATCTACCACGAATAGGGATAACGGCCGTGACTTAAGTTGCATAGGCAGATGATGTGATCGGACCAAGGTCTGGTCTATGAAACACCCGCTGGCTCCGGAGTCAATGATGGCCGTAATCTGGAGATCTCTACTTCCCCACTGGAGAGAAAGAGAAACAGATAAGTAAGAAGAGGTGGATGGAACAGTAGAAGTCCAGGAAGAAGGGGCTAAGGAACCCTTACCAGGTGAGGTTGTGGGTCGGACGGGGCATGACCGGAGTTGGTGATCGGCTTTCCCACAATAGAGACAAAGTCCTTGAGAACGGCGTCTCTTGCGTTCTTCTTCCGTTAGTGGACGGCGAACCATGCCTATTTGCATAGGTTCTTCAGATGAGGAAGAGGATGGAGAAGCAGAAGGCATAAGCCCTGGGGAATCCAAGGACCGGAGATTAGCTGGAGCCTGTCTCTCACTTCTTCGTTCACGGAAGCGTCGGTCTAATTGGGTGACTAGGAGGATCAGACTCTCCAAGGAAGGGGGTACCCCAACTCTGGCTAATTCATCTTTTAAGGCCTCGGATAGTCCTAGTCGGTACTGTTCTATCAGGCCAGTTTCATTATAACCAGTGTCAGACGCCAACTCCCGGAAATCCGTGGTGTAGTCCTCCACAGGTCTTCTTCCTTGCCGGAGGGAACGGAGGGCTGAGCGAGCAGCGGAGGGTCTCAAAGGGTCATCATATAATGTACGCATAGCTGCAGCAAAAGAGTCCCAGGTCTCCAGTATTGGACTCTTTGAGTGCAGGAGTTGGTGTGCCCAGGTTTGTGGTTGACCTGACAGCAAGGCAATGGTTGTGCGGACCTTCACGTAATCATTGGGGTAGGTGCGTGGTTTTAGGACGAAGAGTAGTTCACAAGCTGTGATGAATGATCGCAGTTCAGACTTCTTTCCAGTAAACTTGTCAGGCATAGGAATGGCTGGTTCTGGGAATGCAGTTAGTACCGGACCAGTGGCTGGGGGTGAGTCTGGAAGGGGTACAGACTGAGCCCTTCTTTGTTCATGTTGAAGAAGCATAGCGTTACTGGCTTGTAGATCTTGGACGGCTTGAGCCAAGGCTGTCATCTGTTGGGTGAGAGCAGTAATAGCTTCGGCTGTTCCTGCGGGTTCCATTTTTGCGGCTTGGTTATTATGTCACAACCCACCTGGGGTCTTGCAGTGGAGAGGGAACCCAGTTGCAGTGGAACAGCACTCCCTTACAATCACGAGCCTTAGGAGTCCCTGGAAGTGGGAACAGGGCCCCGTAGGGACTGTGGTGGCACGGGGGCCTTTAATGAAGAGGAGGAGGTAAGGTCGACAACTCTGGAGTCAGGTCTGGCAGGCAATCAAGGAGTATCCACCTGAGGGAGAAAGGATCAGGAACACAGACAATGCAAATAGCAGACACACAGGAGCAAGGAAAATAACCAAGCACTGACTGGAAGGTGTGCTTGGTTTATATAGGGAGCCAGGATCACATGACCCGCCACCTCCCACCAGTAGGTGAGGCTGCCAGGGGCTATAAAGGGAGGTCACAGACCCAGCGCCATCTTGGTTTGCTTCATAGAACCTGATCTTACCAGATCTTCAACTCTCCTCTCTCCCTCTGTGTAAAACACTAACCGCATGGCGGCCGCCATCTTGCCATGACAGTGTGCTGCTGCAGTCCTCAGAGGTGAGGGGAGGAGAAGGAGCCACCGCAGACCCGGAGGGGGTGTCTCCTTGACCGGCAAGCACCGAGACTCTGTTGCGAGAACGCCGCAGGCGCCCAGACGCAGGTGAGTACGCGGCAGTGGCGTGACAGAGATTGGGCTGCAGGGTCAGGGTCCAGGATCAAGATGCAGGAACACAGGAACATAGGTCAAGGGCACATGGAAACAAAACACCAAGGCAAAGAGAAAAAGCATAGGCAGGGCTTAAATACACTTCCCACAAAAAGAATCAGGTGATGCCTGATTCCCATGAGCTTCTGGCTGCTGGGAGACACCTGCTGGTGGACACTGGAACTTCAGCCTATAGATCTGGGAGCCACAATGCCACCAGCAGGTGAACCCTTTCCTGACAGATGACCTGCTTCACTCTATAATGGGGTACAAAAGATTGAATAAATCCAGTCCTGATCCTCAACGCACACTAGCTCCTAACACAGCTAGACAGCAGTTGTGAATCCTGCTCGTTTATAAATATGAAAACGATTTGAAATATCTAAAAGCTTATTTGTATAGCCTTAACAATAGAGTGGGAACATGGTAAGTCAACAAGGTTAAAGCAAAACAGCTTAAACAAAAAAATTCCCATATCACACACCCTGTATCACAGAATAGGCTTTCAAACCCACGAGACATAGTCAATTCCTTCAGCGTTTACTACCAATTCTTGTAGGATCTAAAATCAGACCCTGCAACTCTTCAACCTACATCCTCCTCCATTGCTGCCTTTCTCCAAGCAGTCAAATTACCAACTCTTTTGAAAGAACAGTTGGCTTCCATATCTTAACCCTTCACAACTCAGGAGATATGCTCTGCTATTAAACTGCTTTCCTGTCAAAAGTCCCCAGATGGCTTTTTCAACAAATTCTATAAGAAAATGTCTTATCTCATTGCCCCACATCTACTGTCAGTTTTTAATCTTTCCACCTCCTCTGGTCCCCTACCACTAAAAATGCTACTGGTCGTTATTGTGATGATTCCTAAACTTAACAAAGACCCACACATAGTTACAAATCATAGGCCGATCCCCCTTCTTAAGACTGATGTCAAATTGCTTGCAAAACTTTTGACTCCCTGGTAGCAAAGTATCCTATCCCTCCTTATTCACCCAGATCAAGTGGGATTTGTCCCAGGTCAGCCCTTGATGGAACCTTATTACGCAAGCTGATCTCTCGCAAACACATTCTCTGCTCCAGTCTTTGAATGCGGAGAAGGTGTTCCACAGAGTACGCTGGGGATCCCTCAAAGAAGTCCTCTGCAAATTTGGAATCAATGGCTGGTTACAGTTATAGTGTTTAACCCCAAAACCTCTATCCTAGAAATACACAATGTCCTACCCCCAATTTAGTAAAGCCTTCTTTATACCTGAAAGCCACTAAGTCCCAAATCTTGGGATTGAAACTTCCAACAAGTTTCTGTACACTCCTACTTAGCAGATCTCCTAAGATGTGGGCCCCGAACTCCATTTTCCTTTTTAGGTATCCAACTCATGTCAAAAATATATGATCACAATTTTAAGACCTTTCAAGCTTCCCTTCCTCAAGTCCTGTCCCAACTTAAAGCCCAATAACTATCTAAAGTGGGCAGAATAGCAGCTTTGAAGATGATATTACTTTCATAATTGCTATATTTATTTTGAACTCTTATCATCCTTCTACCCATCACTTTCTTCAAGAACGTCCAAAATGTTTTAATCAGTTCATGCTTTGTTCTCATAATGATGGTACATACAGTATCTCACAAAAGTGAGTACACCCCTCACATTTATGTAAATATTTTATTATATCTTTTCATGTGACAAACTGAAGAAATTACACTTTGTAAATTGTTACCATGTAAAGTAGTGAATGTACAGTTTGTATAACGGTGTAAATTTGCTGTTCCCTAAAAATAACTCAACCCACAGCCATTAATGTCTAAACCGCTGGCAACAAAAGTGAGTACCCCCCTAAGTGAAAATGTCCAAATTGGACCCAAAGTGCCAATATTTTGTGTGGCCACCATTATTTTCCAGTACTGCTTTAACCCTCTTGGGCATGGAGTTCACCAGAGCTTTATAGATTGCCACTGGAGTCCTCTTCCACTCCTCCATGACGACATCACGGAGCTGGTGGATGTTAGAGACCTTGCGCTCCTCCACCTTCCCTTTGAGGATGCCCCACGGATGCTCAATAGGGTTTAGGTCTGGAGACATACTTGGCCAGTCCATCACCTTTATCCTCAGCTTCTTTAGCAGGGAAGTGGTTGTCTTTGAGGTGTGTTTCGGGTCGTTATAATGTTGGAATACTGCCCTGCGGCCCAGTCTCTGAAGGGAGGGGATCATGCTCTGCTTCAGTATGTCACAGTACATGTTGGCATTCATGGTTTCCTCAATGAACTGTAGCTCCCCAGTGCTAGCAGCACTCATGCAGCCCCAGACCATGACACTCCCACAACCATTCTTAACTGTTGGCAAAACACACTTGTCTTCGTACGCCTCACCAGGTTGCCACCACACACTCTTGACACCATCTGAACCAAATACATTTATCTTGGTCTCATCAGACCACAGGATATGGTTCCAGTAATCCATGTCCTTAAACAATTGTATCCCGCGCAAAATGTATGGGTATGAAAAACGTAAATGTATTGATAGAGCTGCTGCCTACCTGTCTCCTTCCCCTAGAGAAAGTTGATAGAGATATAGAATTGGTTAGGTAATGGCGCTGCTCTAGACTACTATTAGGTGTCCCTGCACCTTACTATAATAAGTTCATGCTATAAGTATGCACAAACTTCTTGATAAAAGTATATCAAATAATCTTTGTGTGTTAAATGCTACTCCCAAAACTCCCTATTCATGAAAACGTGACCTTGGGCTCCAATGTCCTACGAAAAAAATTTATTTGCTAATAAATTATCTAGAATTCCAGTGTGCTAAAAATCTCACAACTAGAGTGGGTTCTCTAGTTGTTTCTACAGAACAAATATGCAATATAAATGTGAATGCCAGATTAATAATGTGTCATTCACATTTATAGTACATTGTTTGTTATGTAGAAACAACTAGAGCACCTTCTCTAATTGTGAGATTTTTAGCACACTGGAATTCTAGATAATTTATTAGTAGTCATGAGTCGAACACCTCCCTGTTCGGTCCTTACCAGAACGTCTCAAACAGGGGAAATGTTCTAGCGAACATGCAAACTCCATTAAAGTCCATGGGACACGAACATGAAAAATCAAAAGTCCTAATTTTAAAGGATTAAATGCAAGTTATTGGCCCAGAAAAATGTATGGGGACCTGGGTAAGGCCCTGGGGGACATGAATCAATGCAATTTTTCTTTAAAACGATCATTTTTACAGGAGCAGTGATTTTAATAATGATTAAAGTGAAACAATAACAATGATAAATTCATTTAAATATCGTGCCTGGGGGCCCCCTTAATGTGCCTGTAAATTAGCGCATTTGTGCGATGTATGTAGCCTGCTGCAGTAATACTGACATTTCTAAAGGAAAAAAATGTAATTTAAACTTGCTGTAATGTATTGTCAGCTTCCGGCAATACAGATAAAAAAAAAGAAAAAATCGGCGTGGAGTCCCCCCCCCCCCAAAATCCATACCAGGCCCCTCGGTCGGTTATGGATTTTAAGGGGAACCCCAAGCTAAAAATGTGAATAAAAATTGCATGGGGTTCCCCCTAAACTCCATACCAGACCCATATCTGAGCACACAGCCTGGCTGGTGAGGATGGGGGTGGGGGCGATTGAGTGCCCGCCCCTCCTGAACCATACCAGGCCACATGCCCTCAACATGGGGGTGGGTGCTTTGGGGCAGGGGGGCTCTGCCCCCCCACCCTAAAGCACTTTGCCCTCATATTGATGTTGACAGGGGTCTCTTCCCCCACCACAAAAGGGCACTGCCCCCCCACCCCAAAGCACCTTTAACAAGGAGGCCCCCGGATCCCGGCCCCCCCATGTGAATGGATATCGGGTACATCGTACCCCTACCCATTCACCAAAAAAGTCTACAAAAAAATAAAGACAAAAGCCAGTTTTGGAAAAGTCAAAGGCAATCTTGGCAATCTTCTTATAGCCTAGGCCATCTTTATGTAGAGCAACAATTCTTTTTTTCAGATCCTAAGATAGTTCTTTGCCATGAGGTGCCATGTTGAACTTCCAGTGACCAGTATGAGAGAGTGAGAGCGATAACACCAAATTTAACACACCTGCTCCCCATTCACATCTGAGACCTTGTAACACAAACGAGTCACATAAAAAATATAAAAAAAAATTGAAATTCATCCAAAAAACTTTTGGTCTTTCTGATTAAAATTTCAGTAGCGCAGGGATGGTGGTAACCTCTTACCATTCAAAAAATAGATACAACTAAACCAGTGCGGGTATTAATATTAATATACCACAATGATAAACTTCACAAATGAATAAATACATGAGATAAATACATGAATTAAATTCAAATCAATAGGAGTCCATCAAAGTGCATTGACATAAAGTGCATGGAGCAGGAGGAAAAGTGTTCATCCATAAAGGATCACTGGTGTAAGTTTATAGGGAACACCCTTGCTTGCCACCACCAAAGTGATGGGAATAATAGCTGGATTTCAGACTCACCAGAAGAAAATGCCTCCCCACTTTCATGGAACAGGCAACCACAGCATATGATACAATAATGGTTCCTCCGATCCACATCCCTTGATACATTGCTGACAACTCCTCTCAAACAATGTGTGTGGATGACAAAAACAGAAAAGCCTCCAATAGCGTGATACTGTTTCAAACTTAAAATTTATTCATAAAACGTAATACATCACACTCACTTTTAACACTTATAGCAGATAGCTTTGCACAGAAATATCCATAAACTCCAAGGGTAGGGATAAGGGGTTACCGGCGTTTCATCATTTCCGACTTCGTATAAATATTAGTATTTATCTGCTGTTAAAAGGATCTCCTGCTGTTACTATACAGAGAATTGTTGGATCTAGATATGCAACCTCAACTTTCTCTCAAACACTTCCACTCCAAATGGGAAGCCTACATGGAAGTTGCTGTTCCATCAACTGGGAAAGCATCAATAACCTTCATGCTGACACAACTGGAATACAGTATCATCAAGCCTACCTGATGCTCACCACTGCTATGTCTCCCCATTTGTCTTCCTAAACCACAGCAGGGGGCATCTCATTTTCCCCCTCTCTCTATGTCCCAAGCTTGTAGCCTCTCCCTCTATGTAACGAGTGAATCATGATAGTTCTCCCCTCCCCCCTTTCTTTCACATACCCCTTCCCATATTTCTTCTTCCTATTTTTAGTTCACCCTCGTTAGGTTTAGTTTAAACAACTCTGTTGTCTTAGAACCGATTATTACCTTGCATGCATCTATGTTGTTGACACTCAAGTCCTCCCTTATGCTGGGGGTTAAACTGTCTCCCCATCTAACGTTTCCATCCATGCTTCCAGGAAATTTGTTACTGAAATTAGTATTTTTATTTGGCTATGCTCAACTGTTATAATATGTTTCACTTCCATAGGCTGTTAAGGCATAAGTATGTACCCAACATAAATGTGTTTATTACATCTGATTATGTTTAATTGTTTTGTGGCATACCTTCTGCATTTTTGACTGACTCTACCTTGTTTTATTTCTCTTTTACTTGGCCCCCTTTTTCTCCTGCTTTATACTCTCCCTTCTCTCCTTTACTCCATCTTTACTCCCCCCCCCCACATTTTCCTTTCTTTCTTCCCTTTTGCCCTCTCAAGGTAGGCTTCTAATAGACCATAGGAGGATCCAGGCACATTATATTCTCCCTGTACCCTTGATAGGCACACTCTGTTTTTGTCGATGCTCTAATGACTATGACTACAATGCCTTACCTCTTTGTTTCTGTATTTGCTTGTTAAATGTCTAACTAAGAAATATTAAGACTAAGGGTGCTTTTTTTTTTCACATTTTTGTATGAACGAGTGGGGGTATTATGTACCCCTTATTCATTCACATTGCAGGGACCTCTAGACACCAATAAAGCTTCACCTGCAGACCCCCACAAACACAGGGATACAGTTGTGGGGAAGAGGCTCTTGTCCTCATCAAAATGGTAACAAGGTGCTTTGTTAGGGAGGGCTCTGGCATGGATGAAGGGAGTGGCCTAGTATGGTTCAGGAGGAAAGCTTCATGCTCACCGACTCCTTTCTTTTGACAACCAATCTGCATGTTCAAATAGGGATCTGATAGAAATGTTTTTGTTTTTTGTTTTTTTTTGTGTAGAAATCCCTCCTAAAACCATACTAGACCCAAGGGTCTGATATAAACATTGGGGGGGGGGGGGGGGGTACACCTTTTGTTTTGGTCCACCTTGACATTCGTATTAGACCCTCATCAATGATAAGGGTCTCACGGAGTCATTACATTTTCCATAAATTATAGGAAAATGACACATGGTATGTTCTTTTAGGGAGAACCCTATGCCATTTTTTGGTGGGGGGATCTCCCATTAACATTTATATGAGAGCATCCTCTAGAATGAGGGTCTGGAATAGAGAAAGGAAATCCCTGGACACTTTGCTTACAAACAAAAGGAGACTGTTAGGACCTGTCATTTACCTAACATTTAAATTGCAAATTTAAACCTTTTTTTTTTTTGTAAATGTTCTCCCGTGCAGTGTCCACCCTCCAATGCCAAATTGATCAAAATCCTTTGCCTATACACCTAGAAATCACTCATTACTATTTGACCACTTCAAGACCAGGCCTATTTTTGACATTTGTTGCTTACAAGTTAAAATCAGTATATTTTGCTAGAAAATGACTTAGAACTAACACACATTTTATATATATATATATATATATATATATATATATATATATAAATATTTTTTTTTTGGCAGAGACCCTAGAGAATAAAATGTTGGTCATTGCAATATTTTATGTTGCACTGTTTTTACGCAGTGGTCTTTCAAATGCAATTTTTTTTTTTTTTTTAAATACACTTCAATTAATTAAAAAAAAAAAAAACAGTAAAGTTAGCCCAATTTTTTGTTTAATGTGAAAGATGATGTTAAGCTGAGTACATAGAAACCTAACATGTCATACTTTGAAATTGTGTACACTCGTGGAATGGTGACAAACTACTGTACTTAAAAATCTCCATATATGACGCTTTAAAAAAATGTAATGGTTACCTGTTTAGTGTTACAGAGGAGGTCTTGTGGTAGAATTTTTGCTCTCACACTAACAATTGCAGTGATACCTCGCATGTGTGATTTGAACACTGTACATTTTTAGACGAGACTTACGTATGCATTTTCTTTGGTCCGTGAGCACAGAGGGATGAGATGCTTTACATTTTTTTTCTGATCACTTTTATTGCTGTCTCCTAAATCCGTACTTGTACATTGTATTGCAAATATGGTTGTTGAGGATAATTTGTAAATATCATGTAAGCCAGGGGACATACACTGTATATTGTGTTGTAAATACTGTCTGTTGAGTGATTTGTATATATTATGTAACCCTTTCAGGCTTTCAATAAATTTGTATTGCAGATGGAACTACCTCTTTTGTGTAAGAACTCTCAGATCTAGAGGTGTATATGTAAGTGTCACTAAAACGATTGAGATGTATGCACATATACACATAAAACTAGGCAACAAGCTGTTCCTTCCACCACTCATCACAACATATTATGCAATAAACAAATAAATCTAAAGCACCTTTACTAAAAAATTCTAATGGTTCAACTCACATTCAAAAAGACTTGTCCGATATGTTCGATAGGCACAGGTACTCACAGCTGTTCTCAATATCCCAGTGCTTTCTGAGTCCTTAACGGCGTATAACGCCATGTGCAAATTTTTACACAGACTTCCTTAGGTGATAGCCTATTTTTCTTAAAATATACACAATCATTCAATTTTTGCAGTAGATTTGAATGGCATACAGGTCATTCCATCCAAAATGCAGAAAATATTCTACTTTTCATAAATATTTCAAAACAATATCTAAAAGGTTGGACAATTATTTCTTACCGGTAAAAAATGTAGTTTTATTATGTTCAATTAATTTGTTGATCATAAAAATCTTTCTAAAATGACATTAATACTGAAACTTTTTCCAGCGTGACCTTCAAATACCAATCTAGCTAATACAAGATGCAAATAAATTAAAATATGAATAAATGTATAACTTGTCCTAAATTTTTATATCACTCATGTTTTACTTTGAGTCATACAAATCAGCTTCAGGGCAGATAAACTAAAATTATTCAGCTTCTCCATGAGTGAGGTCACTGTTCAAGAGCTTACATGTTGTCCATGGATATGAGAATAGCTAATTCAATTTGAGAATGTAATTTACTACTATATATTATATATATATATATATATATATACATACATATATATACATATACCTATACAGTGCCTTGCGAAAGTATTCGGCCCCCTTGAACTTTTCGACCTTTTGCCACATTTCAGGCTTCAAACATAAAGATATAAAACTGTCATTTTTTTGTGAAGAATCAACAACAAGTGGGACACAATCATGAAGTGGAACGAAATTTATTGGATATTTCAAACTTTGTTAACAAATAAAAAACTGAAAAATTGGGCGTGCAAAATTATTCAGCCCCTTTACTTTCAGTGCAGCAAACTCTCTCCAGAAGTTCAGTGAGGATCTCTGAATGATCCAATGTTGACCTAAATGACTAATGATGATAAATAGAATCCACCTGTGTGTAATCAAGTCTCCATATAAATGCACCTGCACTTTGATAGTCTCAGAGGTCCGTTTAAAGTTCAGAGAGCATAATGAAGGACAAGGAACACACCAGGCAGGTCCGAGATACTGTTGTGGAGAGGTTTAAAGCCAGATTTGGATACAAAAAGATTTCCCAAGCTTTAAACATCCCAAGGAGCACTGTGCAAGCGATAATATTGAAATGGAAGGAGTATCAGACAACTGCAGTTCTACGAAGACCTGGCCGTCCCTCTAAACTTTCAGCTCATACAAGGAGAAGACTGATCAGAGACGCAGCCAAGAGGCCCATGATCACTCTGGATGAACTGCAGAGATCTACAGCTGAGGTGGGAGATTCTGTCCATAGGACAACAATCTGTTGTATACTGCACAAATCTGGCCTTTATGGAAGAGTGGCAAGAAGAAAGCCATTTCTTAAAGATATCCATAAAAAGTGTAGTTTAAAGTTTGCCACAAGCCACCTGGGAGACACACCAAACATGTGGAAGAAGGTGCTCTGGTCAGATGAAACCAAAATCAAACTTTTTGGCAACAATGCAAAATGTTATGTTTGGCGCAAAAGCAACACCTCATCACCCTGAACACACCATCCCCACTGTCAAACATGGTGGTTTTGGCCTGCTTTTCTTCAGCAGGGACAGGGAAGAATTGTTAAAATTGATGGGAAGATGGATGGAGCCAAATACAGGACCATTCTGGAAGAAAACCTGATGGAGTCTGCAAAAGACCTGAGACTGGGACGGAGATTTGGCTTCCAACAAGACAATGATCCAAAACATAAAGCAAGATCTACAATGGAATGGTTCGCAAATAAACATATCCAGGTGTTAGAATGGTCAAGTCAAAGTCCAGACCTGAATCCAATCGAGAATCTGTGGAAAGAACTGAAAACTGCTGTTCACAAATGCTCTCCATCCAACCTCACTGAGCTCGAGCTGTTTTGCAAGGAGGAATGGGCAAAAATGTCAGTCTCTCGATGTGCAAAACTGATAGAGACATACCCCAAGCGACTTACAGCTGTAATCGCAGCAAAAGGTGGCGCTACAAAGTATTAACTTAAGGGGGCTGAATAATTGTGCACGCCCAATTTTCCAGTTTTTTATTTGTTAAAAAAGTTTAAAATATCCAATAAATTTCTTTCCACTTCATGATTGTGTCCCACTTGTTGATTCTTCATAAAAAATTACAGTTTTATATCTTTATGTTTGAAGCCTGAAATGTGGCAAAAGGTCAAAAAATTCAAGGCGGCCGAATACTTTCGCAAGGCACTGTGTGTATATATATATATATATATATATATATTTATATATATATATATATATATTTGATTGTAAGAGGTTTCCTTTCAAAGAAATCAAGGCAAATAGAAGTTCAGAAGGTCATTGTGGCTTCATTGTGGCTTCACCTTTGAGTCAGGTGGGGGGCTGCAGTTGCTAGAAAACTACATACAGTAGAAAAAGCGCTGTCATAAGATTTTTTTTTTTCTTTTGCCTCTGTACCCACTAAATAGATTTCCTATGATTTTTTTCTCCCCCCATGTGGTGAAAAAAATAGTTTAGTATAAAAAAATAAATGAACAGGATTAAAAAATGAAAGTTAAACCCAAGCACAATAAATCCCGCCCCAATCCCCCCCCCCCCTCTACATTCACACACAAACATAAATGTGCATGTCAGATGCACCTATGTATGAAAAATGTTGATTGTTCTACACATGACATGTTACATATTGTCACACACACTGGAGTAATAGCAATAATTCTAGCACTGAAGCTCCTGAGTAACTCTAAACTTATGACCTTTAGAAGCTTTTAAAGTGCCACCTAAGGAAAATATGGGGTTATGTAGTGTGTTGCCATTTCACAGGTACAGTATATGCAATTTTAAGGTTTGACATGTCAGGTAATTACTTATTCTGTACAACCCCAACTTTTATATTTTACCAAAATATTGGGTAATTTATTGTGTTTGGATGCCCTAAAATAAACTTTAGTGTACCTTTTACAAAAAATTTCTATTGCGCTAATATTATGTAGCATGAAAAATTTTGAACTACCGCCATTTTATTCTCTAGGGTGTCTGCTTTCAGAAGATATGTAATGTTGTGGGGTTTATTTAGTCTATTTCATTTATTTTTTAGTTTATTTATTTAGTTCTTTAGACCTAAAATTTTTTTTCTTAACTATGTGTGCAGAAAAACACAAAAATGGCTCTGGCAGGGAAAGTGTTAAATGTTCAGATCACGCTTTATATGATGGACATTAATTTCAAATGTATTGCTACCAGCATTCTGGTATTTACAAAGTAAGAACAACTTTTGCTAAAGTAAATTATTATTCAGCTTTTAATGCAAAACATATTTCTATGTCCTTATTTTCAAGACAAATCCAAAACACATGCAGTTTACCATTTTTTTACTTTCAATAGTATTTATTCAAGAAATAAGTGAACATAGCATTGGAATACAACAACAATGTTGAGAGAGTAACATAACTAGGAGACAGACCAATAAGATCAGTACAGGGTGATCAATAGGAAAACATCAACATAAGCACATAGAAGCAGACTGCGTGGAGGATCCTAAGCAAAATCCTCGCTCTTAACATGGATATATGGTAGAAAACAGTACAACTAATAATGGTAATGCAAGATCTAATATTGCAAATCTGCCAATCGGCTCACTGCCCGGAAGGAAAACATGAGTGTGCCAAGTAAGACAGTACTCCTTAGGAAAAAGCTTAACATGCCACCCAGATTCCGATAAAATGCAGGGTGCCATCTCCCATCGTAAATGCAACTGTATTGAAATCTGTTATCTCTCGTAAACCCAGAGAAGAGGCCAAGAGGCCTAGAAAATTGCTAGGAAGCAGAGAAGACTAGGTAGAAAAAAAAGGGGAAAAAAGAAGGAAATGGAGGAAAGAAAGGGGAGAGAATAGGAAAGGAGGAATAAGGGCACAGCCAGTCCCCAGGAGCTGACAACAGAGGAAACTAATTCAAGGTTACTCCAGGAATCAGAGATATGCCTACATATGTCGCCCAGGGCTCCCAGATCAGTTCAAACCTGGGAACCGTGTTGGACAATACGCTGACCATCTTTTCCTGGGTCATTATCCAGGTGATCTTATTCCTAATTTTCCTGATGGAAACTGTAGGCGATTTCCAGGAACCCGCAATGGATAGTTTGACACCTAGAAGGATATAGTGAACCAACTTTTGCGTGTGTTTCGGTATACCAGGAGGTTTTGAATGTAGGAGTGCCACCAGGGCAGTGTTAGGAATCCTGTGACCGGTAACTTTAAATATCATGTGAAAAATTTTGTTCCAAGTACTACGCAACTTTGGGCACTCCCACCAAACATGTAGCATAGAACCGGGTATCTGGCATCCCCTGAAGCAGAGAGGAGAGGAAGAGGGATACATTTTGTGTAGTCTGACAGGTACAAGATACCACCGAGTCAATACTTTTAGGCTCGCCTCCATCAGAGGTACACTACCGATTCCCTGAAAGGAGCGAAAGCTTGCCCTACCCCATTCCTCCACCTCCCAGGTGACCGCCAGATCTTTCTCCCAAGCCTGCATATACGGAAGCTTCGCTTGGTCAGAGACTAGAGATTGATAGATTATGGAGATGCCCCCTTTCTGCTCCGCAGGATTACAACACCATACCTCATAGCTTGTGAAAGATAATGGAAGAGTTTCATCCTTCGAGATGGTTGTGAGAAAGTGAGAGATTTGTAAAAATCTATATATTTCCGATGGTGGCATCTTAAGCTTGTCGGAGCAATGTTTGAGGGTAAAAGGGCCCTTTGGGGTGAAGAAGTGACCTATGCGGTAAATCCCTTTATCTAGCCACCATTGGAAAGCCTTGATGTCCATACCGGGTTGGAATGCTGGATTATGGAACAAATGTGCTAGCGGTCTCATGCTAGACGTGAGGGAAGAGGACTGTTTAACAGTATCCCATAAAGCGAAGGAAGACGACAAAACTGGGGACATTATAGGGGGTCTCTGTCGAGAGGGGATCCATAGGAGAAAGTCCAGAGTGTGTGAAGGGACCGCCTGCCTCTCGATTTGTATCCAATCAGGTTTTTCAAATCTAGAGTAGACGACAGAAAGTTGAGCCAACCGCGCTGCCTGGTAATAAAGCCAGAGGTTAGGCACCCCCAACCCCCCCCTCCTTCTATGAGTATACAAAACCTTGCGGGAGAGTCTATGACCATTGCCCCCCCATATAAATTTGATTATCAAGTTTTGGAATTTGCGCAATGGTTCCCTTTGGAGGGGGATCGGCAGAGCCCTAAACAGGTAGAGGAGTCTAGGAAGTAAGTTCATCTTTATAGCATTGATTCTGCCTAGCCACGACAAGCGGTAGAGTGACCAACCCCGTAAATCCCTGCCTAGGGATTGGTAGATAGCTGGGTAATTTATTTTATGTAGATCCTCGATCTTAGCCGTGAGGTTAACCCCCAAGTATCTGATATGGGTATCAGACCAGGAAAAACCAAAGGAGGATTGTAGACGCTTGGCTTCCTCCTTTTTCACCGAGACATTCAAGATAGAAGACTTGGCTAGATTTACTCTAAGCCCGGATACGGTCGCAAAGTTCTCCAATGTCTTGCAAATATTGGGGAGAGAGATGGCGGGGGATGTGACGAAAAGTAGCAGGTCATCTGCGAATAGAGCGCATTTGTGTTCCTGGGGACCGCAATTAACCCCTTTAATGTCAGGATGGGATCTAATTGCGATGGCGAGGGTTTCGATCGCAATCGCAAATATGAGCGGTGACAAAGGACACCCCTGCCTCGTCCCCTTGGAAATTGGGAACAAGTCAGAGTAATAGCCCTGGTACCTAATCCTTGCTTCGGGGGAGGAGTAAAGAGCCTTGACTATACCGAGGAAGTTTGTACCAAATCCCCATCTTTCCAGTATCGAGAATAAGTATGGCCATTCGACTGTGTCGAATGCCTTTTGAAGATCTATGGAAAGGAGTAGGCCTGCCTGCGGGGACCCCCCCTACCCAGCCTGACTGTAATATAGAGATAATGTCAATAGCTCGTCTCACTTGGTCGGGGCCCTGTCTGCCGGGGATAAACCCTACCTGGTCTTTATGAATGTATAGTTTGATGAAGGATGCCAACCTATTCGCTAGTAGTTTGGTGAGTATCTTCAAGTCATTGTTAATAAGTGAGATGGGCCTATAGTTGCTGACTTCCCCCGGGTCCTTGTCTGGTTTAGGTATGACGAGATGAAGGCCTGATTATTTTGCTTGTCAATCGGTGCACCCTTTCTAAGAGTGTTAAAGTACCTGACCATGTACGGGGAGAGCAACCCTGAGAACGTCTTGTAGTAAAGGTTAGGGAAACCATCGGGTCCCGGTGCCGAGCCTAATTTAAGGTCTTTTATCACACCCATAACTTCCGCTTCAGTGAAGTGTGCTTCTAAGATCTCACTATGGTTCTTGGCTATATTGGGGATTGGTAAATTGTCCAGGAAAGATGTCAGGGCTTGTGATTTGTCAGAGCGGGCATCGCTATACAATTCTTTAAAAAAGGCCGCAAACTCCTGTAATATGCATTGTGGATTTTGGGTCTTGCCTCCCCCCCCCGATGGACATTTTGGGCATTGCATGGGATCTCATTCTAGGTCTAAGTTTCAGGGCCAGTAAAGTCCCTATTTTGTCCCTCTGGTGGTAGAATTTAGCCCCCTGCCATCTAACGTGTTTTTCAGCTGAGCTGGTCAGAGCCATATTGAGGTCGGCTCTGGTTGCATCGAGAGCCTTCAAGGACGCCCTGGTGGGTTTACGTTTATGTTTGGCACTTAAGGCAGCAAATTCTTTTTCTAAGCGAATGACGTGAGCATTCCGTTCCTTTTTGATGTGTGACGAGATTTGTATGAGTTTTCCGCGGATGGTCGTTTTATGGGCCGCCCAGAGAGTTTCAGGAGAGATTTCAGCCAGGTCATTCAGCGAGAAATATTCCGTGATGGCACGTTCTATTTCCGAAACCCTGCAGGGTTCGCTGAGAATGGACTCATTAAGTTTCCAGTGGAAAGGACCTCTGGGGCCACAAGATCTAGCTATCCTGACGATCACCATCGAGTGGTCCGACCAGACCACATCCTTGATAGAGGCCATCAGCAGGGAAGGGATCAAGGCTTGAGAGACTAAAACGTGGTCTATACGGACAAAAGTCTGGTGGGGGTGAGAGAAGTGTGTGTAGTCTTTCGCGGTTGGATTCATTTCCCTCCAGCTATCCACCAAACCCATTTGATTAATTAGTTTAGCAATTTGTGAGCTACGTTTGGGTGGCTTAACTGTTCGGGAGCCCAGTGGCTTGGATTTGTCCAAACCATAGTCAAAAGCTGTATTGGAATCCCCCCCGAAGACCACA
Source organism: Pelophylax lessonae (assembly GCF_965119305.1). Classification (NCBI taxonomy): domain Eukaryota; kingdom Metazoa; phylum Chordata; class Amphibia; order Anura; family Ranidae; genus Pelophylax; species Pelophylax lessonae. Next base: position 768,041,440 of record NC_138768.1, read on the forward strand.
CGACCCTCTAAATGCGGCAGAAGCCGGCTAAACATATTCTGGAAGAAGTGAGTTTGATTCTGGTTAGGTGCGTAATATGAGATAAATGAGTACAATTGTTCCTCTATGGTCCCTTTAACTAGGATAAATCGACCCTCAGGATCCCGGTGCTCGGAGTGGAGGGAGAAGTTGCATGACTTGGCAAAGAGGATCGCTACTCCTCGCTTTTTGTCCTCTGCGCTAGCTAGAAAAAAAGTGGGATACTTTGCATGTAGGAAAGACGGACAGTACGATCGAGGAAAATGAGTCTCCTGGATTAGTAAGACCTCGATCCCCCTGCGATAAAAGTCCTGAAAAGCCTTCCTTCGCTTTATGGGAGAGTTGAGACCCTGGGCATTGTGGGATGCTATTTTAAGGTATGGGGCTGTAGTCTTAGAAAGAGCCATGGAGCAGATTAAGTGGATGCATCTGATAAATCGTATCACTCACCCATCTCCCAAACAAGGTACCTGAGGCGCTCATACGCCACTGCATGAGGATCCCGGTTGGTTCAGACGTGTTGAGCATTGTTCCCCTGGAGACCGGCTGTGGAAAAAGAAGGGAAGAAAAGAGAAAGAGGAGCAAATGAATAAGTAGTAGTAGAGAGTGCGTAGGAGCTTGTGGACCTGCGTCCAAAAAGGACTTCCAATGTCGGATTGAGGTCCACCGCAATCCGACAGGGTTGAGTACAGGGTTCCAGCCCCCTAACAGGGGGGACTGGAGGTAGTCGCCCGGGAAAATCGAGATCTTCCCGCGTGACTGGTGGAGGCGTCATCCGACCACTCCGGCGGGACTCCCGCCCATAGTATAATGCTGTGACAATAAACAAACAAAAGCAGCCAAGCAAAATGGTAAGTGACCCCCAAAAATGCATAGCCCTCCAGAGCTCTGCCACCAGGCAATGACCCGGCCGGGAGAACTCCCGAGGGCAACGCTAAAGAGCACCTCAGTCCATGAGTCCGCAATTAGTCATTGGGTATCTTCAGGGATATTCCGGTCAGGGACCCACCATCCGAGGGGGGGCCCGCCCGATTGGCTGAGGCCTAGGTAGCATGCCCCAAGAAATGCTAAAACTTGGAAAAGCAAAATAGAATTTTAAATAATAAAAAGGGGCAAAAAAGCAAAACGTCATCTTAATACGACTGAAAACCAGTCCAACAGAGGTACGGCCGAAGAATGCCTTGGTGTTCCATAAACATCAGTCAGGGGTAAGGAGAAATAATTCAAGCGGAGTAACTCCAGTCCACAAGTGTGGGATAACTTGCATGAAGTTGCCACGATATTAATCAGGGACGTTTGCCGTCCTTAGAGCACTTGAACTTGGATCCATGCCAAAGGGGAGCAATGGGGCTTGACGGGTTGGGGCGTTTTGCTGAGTTGGAGCTGGCGGAAGGGGCCATGTGATCTGGGGGTTGTGGTAGTAGCTGCAGATGGGTAAGCAACCTTTCTCCCTCCGAGAAGCTAGAAAAGGCATGAGTCTTATTCCTGTAGGTAAATTTGAGAGCGAAGGGGAATGCTCACCAGTATTTGAGCTCCTTTTGGGACAGTATGGACAGAAGCGGCTTCAAGGATCTCCTGCGTTGTATTGTAGCCGGTGCAAGATCAGTAAAGATCTGGACCGCATGACCTTGACAGGTGAGAGTTTGGATCTTCCTGGCTCTGTTAACAATTTCTTCTTTCACGGAGAAGAAGTGGGGCTTAACCACAATGTCGCGCGGGTTACCATCCCGCCGTGGGGGTCCCAGTGCCCTGTGAGCCCTGTCAAGTTCAAGTTTATGTGAGGGGATATCAGGAATGAGATCAGTGATGAGCCCCTGTACAGCGGAATGCACATCAGAGACTGATTCAGGCAGGCCCCGCAGCCTAAAATTGTATCTACGGGACCTGTTCTCAAGGTCCTCCACTTTGAGGAGAGCTGAATCCAATTGATCCTGCAGTGACTGTATAAGGGTAGTGTTTTGATTGGTTTTGGACACAGTCAAATCAATCTTATGTTCCATTGCTTCCATCCTGTCTCCGAGGTTCTGAAAGTCCATCTTCAAATTAGTAGTTATCCTGTCAGCAATCTGGGATATCCCCCTCTCCATCATTGCAGACATTTTGAGCAGGAGGTCGTCATGCTCGGAGTGAGGAATCCCCCTAGGTCCCTCTGTGGTAGCTGTGCTAATGGGAGCTAATAGTGAGACACTGGCAGGGGAGAAGTCCCCTAACACCCTGCTCAGGAGGGATTCAGTGGACGCTGGGGAGGGGGTTAGGAGCAGCTGGTCACTCACTGTGCCCTCATGTGTGGAAGTAAGATGCCCCTTTAACATGTAGTCCTTTTGTGGCTGAGGAGATTCCCCCTCCTCCATCGCCTCACGCTGCTGTGCCGGATCCGCCATGTTGAGGGGAGCGGCCTCTGGACAGTCCGGGTCAAATTGCCTTTCAATGTTCCTCCTGACCCGATTCTTGTGCATGGGGCGATTCCCGCGGGTCTAGTGGACGTTCGTGCGCTCGTTACAGCAAGCCGATGTGCTGCTTAGCCGCGCCGGGCGGGAGAGACTGCCGGGGTGGCGCGGAGCTCCGGTCCTAAGCGGCCATATTGGGAGCTGCCGCGCATGCGCCTCTCAGTTTACCATTTTTTTAAGGATGGTGAGTGTGGAGAACCAAACCATCTTTATATGCTTGTTCTCCAACTGTGCACCCAGAGCTGCTGGATATTTTACAAACCCCATCTAAGATTACAGAACAAATTATTTAAATGTACAGTATATGCAGCTAATTTGAGCCACAATCCATTTTAATTATTTCTTTTTTCAAATTTTTGGATGCCCACATTACTGCTTGGAAGCGTTGGTGACTTCCTATTGGAGGCCCAGTTGATTGTCCTAAAGTCTCCAGCATTGGTGTACTGACATAAAACAGGGGGCAGCAAAGTTAAACTCTACAAAGTTAAAAGGTTTTTTATTAGAATGGGGGAATTAGTGGGAGGGAGGGATGGGAGGAGAGGTGTTATAATTTCCTCAATTTGGACTTAAAGGAATATTACTTTTATTAAAAAAAAATATGTATATTTTTCAGTGTATTATATTGTATCTTTCCATATTTTACAGTTTTGAGCAAAGGTCAATGGTTTAATAGGTAGAAGTGTGATGTTTAGGATAACCTGCACCTTTTAGTCAAAAAGTACAGAGTTATGAATGATGAAAACATTTTTTCTCTTTTTTTTTAACTTTCTATGGCATCGAAATTGACAGTTTAGTCCAGAAAATTAATTTTTCTTGAAGTTGAAAGTAAGAATACCAACAGACAAAACTCAAAAGTATGCTAATTTAATAAGTATTAATAAATAAGAAATAATAAAATACAACACTTGATTGGTACATGAACATTAAACAACATGATTGATCTTACTAATTGTAGGACACGCGACCGTCGCAAGTAAATTTACTGCGGCGGTCAGCCCCCGCCAGGCAGAGTGACGTTAATTAACGTCACTAGCCTGGGAGGGTCTGGGGAGCGAGCGCGCGCCCGTGGAGGCGCGCTCCCGCTCCCGCGCGGTCACGGACCCCCCCGCACGTGTGACCGGTGGACCCGATGTCTGCCGGTCACTCGGCGATCATCAGGGGAGAGCGAGAAAGTCAGGCGGCTTGTGTAAACAAGCTGCCTGTCATTCTCCTCGGTGTAAAAACACTAATCACACGGTTCTACTATGTAGAACCGTTGATCAGTGTCCTTACACCTCAAGCCACAGCCAATCACAGTAAGAATCACGCCCCTAGGGACACACACAGCCCCTCCCTCTCAAATAAAGTTAACCCCTTCACTACCAGTGTATTTTTACAGTAACAGTGCATATGTATAGCACTGATTACTGTAGAAATGTCACTGGTAACCCCAAAAGTGTCAAAAATGTCAGTCAACAATGTCGCAGTACCGCAAAAAAATCGCAGATCGCCGCCATTACGCGTTAAAAAAAACAACAAAAATGACAAAAATCTTTCCCTTTGTTAGTAAACGCGATAACTTTTGCGCAAACCAATAAAAATACGCTTTTTGCGATTTTTTTTACCAAACATATGTAGCATAAAACAAATTGGCCGAAAATGTTAAAAAATTTTGATTTTTACATTTTTTTTGGGGGAATTTCATATAAAAAAATGTGAAGAATATTGTTATTTTTGCAAAATTTACGCTCTTTTTTTGTTTATAGCGCAAAAAGTAAAAAGCGCACAGGTGATCAAATACCACCAAAAGAAAGCTCTGTTTGTGGGAAAAAAAGGACATCAAATTCGTTTAGGTACAGCGTCGCATGACCGCACAATTGTCCATTAAACTCACGCAGTGCCGAATCGCAAAATACCCCCTGGTCGTTTAGCAGCCAAATCCTCCAGGGCTTAAGTGGTTAAATATTAATATAGCATGATTCAAAGTGAAATATACAAGTTCATAAGAGTTTTTAGAAGGCTGAAGACTTCAATAAAAATGAAGTTTTAACTATAAAACTAATAAAATAAATAAGCAGAAGAAACTTAGCAAACAGGCTATCCGGCAGAATTGTATATATACGTTAGTCAGAATAGTATAATAATAGTTCCAAACAAGTCCATGTATATTCTTTCTAAATATATTTTGTTATTTTTTTGAAGTCCACTGCAAGTAACGGTTTTGCTATTCACTTTACAAATTCAGAAATATTCTTTTTTAAAAAGTATTTAACATCAATAATGTTTCACACATGAGATATTAAAGTAATTTTCATTTAAACAATAAATAGTTTGGGATATTGTTATGTTAGTGTTTACCAAAATCTTGCCTGTTATTTTCCATAATGTTGAATTCATAAAAGAGTAGACCTTTAACCCACTTTATGAGATGAATCCCTGTGAGGCAAAACTGCTTAGTTTTTTACAGAATTCTTAAGATAATAATGATAAGCTCTTAGAATACATCTATAATAACTTCCCCTAATGAATATTTTAGTGAGTGCTCAGTAACCTTACCAAATAAGTTAACTTTAGAGAACTTAAATTGTTCATTATCAGGACAATTACAAAGAATACTACACATTTATTTGATTTAGGAGCCTCTCAAAGTCTTGTTAGTATCTTAATGAGAGTGTTATTAGCACCATGGTAATTAACCTAAAATGTTGTAAAATTTGTATTGAGTCAACATGTACAACTTGCACCTCTGCACATAATTAGCAAAGTTACAGTAAGGTTATATCTGGAATTAAAGTGGGGGAATATAATGAGGCATATTTTTCCACCCTATGTGTTTATTTTCAAAATCCTTTCCGATAATAGTCTTGTTAGTAACTTTTCTAAAACAAAGAAAACAATACTACTCCAAAAAACAAAAAACAAAATAAATAAAGTAAAATAGGTAAGAATGTGACGTATTAGGGATCCCAATGTAGATGTGCTAGTTGAAGGGCTGATCAGCTCATGCCAGGGGGTTGTACAGACCCAACAGTGAATTGCATCCTATGGATGAAACACATTTCAGATGTTTGTGAGCAAGGAGGGACTCTTTATCTTTTTTTTTTTAATCCTTGGTGGATATTTTCTTTAATTTTGGTACAATGCATTGATGTACAGACCACTAAACTACTTCTGCACAGATGGTTAAAAATCATGATTACCTTTTCACCCATAAAGAAGTGGATTTATTCAATGAAACCTGATGACCTTCTCTTTGTTAAATTGACTGTTTTGCACTGATATGTAACCTTTAGATAGAAGTGGTCCAATAATCAAAATGTATATCTGTTTTGTATCAGTTTACAGATTAGACATTTGTATAATATGTCAACAAAAGTTCGATTTTATTTCCATCCTTGACACTTTCAAAATTACAGAAAACAAAAAAGTGGTGTCTGCAAAAGTTTGGGCACCCTGCAGAATTTATAGCATGCACTGCCCCCTTTGGAAGGCTGAGACCTGCCAGTGTCATGGATTGTTCTCAATAATCGTCTGGGAAGACCAGGTGATGTCAATCTCAAAGGTTTTAAATGCCCAGACTCATCTGACCTTGACCCAACAATCCGCACCATGGGATCTTCTAATCAGTTGTCTAGAAAACTGAAACTGAAAATAGTTGACACTCACAAAGCTGGAGAAGGCTATAAGAAGATAGCAAAGCGTTTTCAGATATCAATATCCTCTGTTCGGAATGTAATTAAGAAATGGCAGTCATCAGGAAAAGTGGAAGTTAAAGCAAGATCTGGAAGACCAAGAAAAATATCAGACAGAACAGCTCGCAGGATTGTGAGAAAAACAATTCAAAACCCGCGTTTGACTGCATGATCCCTCCAGAAAGATCTGGCTGACACGGGAGTTGTGGTACACTATTCCCCTATAAAGAGATACTTGTACAAATATGGTCTTAATGGAAGAGTCATCAGAAGAAAACCTCTTCTACGTCCTCACCACAAAAATCAGCGTTTGAACTTTGCAAATTAACATATAGACAAGCCTGATGCATTTTGGAAACAAGTTCTGTGGACCGATGAAGTTAAAATTGAACTTTTTGGCCGGAATGAGCAAAGGTATGTTTGGTGAAGAAGGGGCACAGAATTTAATAAAAGAACCTCTGTCCAACTGTTAAGCATGGGGGTGGATCAATCATGCTTTGGGGTTGTATTGCAACAAGTGGCACAGGGAACATCTCACGAGTAGAAGGAAAATGGATTCAAAAAAATTTCAGCAAATTTTGGATGGTAACTTGATGCCATCTGTGAAAAAGCTGAAGTTAAAGAGAGGATGGCTTCTACAAATGCATAATGATCCTAAACACACCTCGAAATCCATGGGGGATTACATCAAGAGGCGTAAACTGAAGGTTTTGCCATGGCCTTCACAATCTCCTGACCTCAACATAATTGAAAATCTATGGATAGACCTTAAAAGAGCAGTGCATGACAGACAGCCCAGAAATCTCAAAGAACTGGAAGACTTTTGTAAGGAAGAATGGGCAAAGATACCTCAAACAAGAAAGAGTCTTGGCTGGCTACAAAAAGCATTTACAAGCTGTGATACTTGCCAAAGGGGGCAGTACAAGATATTAACTCTGCAGGGTGCCCAAACTTTTGCTGATGCCATTTTTTTGTTTTCTGTTATTTTGAAAGTGTAAATGATGGAAATAAAATCTAACTTTTGTTGACATATTATAAGAATGTCTAATCTGTAATTTGATGCCTTTTGGAGATTTTTCCATCTTTCCTTGGCTTCTTTTTGCACATTAATACACATTTTTACCTGGGGTGACCAAACTTTCAATCACCACTGTATATATATTTATATATCCATGGCAATGAGGTGTGCAGATGCAGTTAAGTAAATACAGTATATTTCCATTCATTTGAAAACGCATTTTCCATTTACTGAGATCAATAGCTCAATATGATTATTACACATAGAACCAAATGTGTCCATCAGATAACCACTTTGCTTTCTTGCATTTCTTCTTCTTTGGAATGGTTTTCATTGCTACTTTTGTCCTGCTTCACTTTGTACTCCAAGTCCTATATTTACATGTTATTCTGGATATGCTTTGACTTTCTACTTTAGCATTCCAATCATTCCAATCTCCCATTATGAGAAGGATATCTTTTTTGGATTTAGTTCTAAAAGTTGTTGTAGATCCTCATAAAAGTGGTCAATGTCAGCTTCTTCAGCATTAGAGGTTGGTGCATAAACTTGGAATATTGTGATGTTGAGTTGTTTGCCTTGGATATGGACTGAGATCATCCTGTCAATTTTGGGATTGTACCCCGGTACTGCTTTCTCACTCTTTTGTTGACTATGAGGGCTACACAATTTCTTCTGAGAGATTCTTATCCACAGTAGTAGATATAGTAGTCATCTGAGTTGAATTTGCCCATGCCAGTCTATTTTAGTTCACTAATTCCCAAGATATGGATGTTCAATCTTGCCATCTCCTGTTTGACCACATCCAGCTTACCCTGATCATTGATCTTACACTCCTGGTTCCTATGCAGTATTCTTCTTTACAGCATCAGACTTTCCTTTCACTCCTACCATCCACAGCTGAGAGTCCTTGCGGCTTTGGCCCAACATTTTCATTAGTTCTGGAGCTACATGAAATTGCCCTCCACTCTTCCCTAGTAGCACATTGGACACCTTCCAGTCTGGGGGACTCGTCTTCTCGTGTCAAATCTTTTAGCCTTTTGTTTCAGTTTGGTTCTGTTCATAAGCTTTTCTTGGCATTGCCATTTTTTCTTGGGTTGCCATTTTCTTCTCTAGTTGATCACATTTTGTCAGAATTCCTGTCCATCTTGGCTGAGCCTACGTGGCATAGCTTCACTGAATTACGCAAGACCATTCTCCGCAGCAAGGCAGTGATCCATAAAGGTGGTTTATAAAGTAGTGTTAAGTGAACTACTGTTTGTGTGACCAAAGTTCCCATACAGCAAACAATACCGACTAGTTAGAAAGCTAGTCATAAGTCTGAAAGGTTATTGAACAGATAGGTTGTTAAGTGTAGCGTTTCTGTAGTCTAAGTATGTGTTGTTCTTATAAATGGGCAGTTACATAAACTATTATATAATAAGGGCACCTTTTTAAAATGTAATCAAGTGACTTCCGGTTCCGGCGCCCATGTGAGAGGCTGTGTGGGACAACGGCTCCGGGCAGATCCGCTTAAAAGACCTTTTTAATCAGTCCGTACGCACCATCCGAGCCCACGGTCCGACCCCACACCATCGGAGGATTAAGCGGGATGGACAAGTACCTTCGCCCGAACGGCTCCGCCGCACCGCCGCAAATCGAGCCCGCGGCTTCATCTCCGGCCTACACGGAGGCCATCATGGCGGACGCCGCTCCCTCACCTCAGACAGCCCAGCAAGGTCCGTCCCCCCCGCACATGCCTGAAGCCCAGATTGCTTCTTTAGCACAGGCAGTGGCCAGTCTGCTTTCCCCCACCATCACAGAGGAGGTGGACAAAGCGATTGCCCTGGGGATGGCCCAGCTGCAGAGGGAACTGGGAGATCACACACGCAGGCTGCAGGAGCTGGAGCATAGACTCTCTGACGTGGAGGATGAGCTCCAGGGCTCATTCGCAATGGACCAGCAAGCCAGGCAGACCCAGCGTTACCTACTAGACAAGCTGGACGATCTGGTGAATCGATCTCGGAGGAATAACCTCCGGATCATAGGCCTCCCTGAATCTTATGGAGCGGAAACGCTAATGGATCTGACGACCACCCGCCTTCCCCTGGCCCTGGGGATCCACACCACATGCATCGCTGAAAGAGCCCATTGCTTGGGGGCCCCGTCGAATGACAGGAAAACTCCCCGCCCTGTCATAGTGCGGTACTTGAATTACATGGATCGGCAAAATATCCTCAAATCGTTTCGGAACTCTAAATCGTTCCAAGTTGATGGCCACAAGTTATTGGTCTTTGCAGACTACTCGCAGGAGGTTACCAAGCGCAGAAAGGCCTTCCAGCCATTATGCCAAGCTCTTTACCGCAAATCTATTAAGTTTACCCTGGCTTACCCTGCTACCTTACGCTTATCCGATCTGGAGGAACAAAAGTCCTTCACACACCCTGAGGAAGCCACGCACTTTCTTCATCGCCACTTCAATATCCAAGTGGAGCCGCCAGCATCCCCATCTCCCCAGCGCCCCCAGGGGGCGAGAGAACAACGGAGTCCACGGAAGGATCCGACAAAGAGGCAACGCACTAATGGACCGTTGTCCGGACACAGGAATCATTGAGTGACCCTACGCATCTGACGGTGCGGGCCACTCTTTTTCTCCAGGAGGAGACCTCTACACTGGCGTCGCCTCGCTCACGAGGCGCATATCCTTTTAAATCATATTAGCAACCACTGTTTGTTATGTTGCTCCTATGGCCCTGAGAACGTTGAACTTTGTCCCAGACCTCGGCGGCCTAGCTGCCCTCTCTCACGGTCCTGAGGATTCTCACTGCTCTGAAGGTATAGGTAAAAACGTATCTTCTGTATTCAATGTTTCTATTTACTTACTTTCTGATGGTATAGTTTACGTTATGATTTGCTATCTGCTGTTTACTTACTACCCGTTGTTCACAGCCCCACTGTGATTTGGGCCACGGCTTTACTCTTGGCCTCTAGGCTCTGTGTTCCTTCTGGGCCATGTAGTGTCGACACTTACTACGACCTCATTGTCTATTCTGGACGCTGATCATAGAGATCCCAGTAACGCTGTCCGTCCACGTGTCTTATTACATGAGGAAAAAAGCGAAGTCTCTATGCTATTTTTGTTCCCTTTCCCTTATCCTGACCCCGGCCTCTGTTGGGCTGACTCTTACCCTGCTCCCCCTCCTAGGTATGCTAGATATATTGCCCCCAGTGGGCCACTTACAGCGTTTTTTTAATCGCCTGTTGTCTTCTATTGGGTACCGTCTCAGTCCCCACACTGCTCTAAAAGGCTTCACGGCTCAATCCAGCTTTTATGATCCCCCATGCTGTTGTCTCGTGGAATGTTAAGGGGCTCAGGTCACCACACAAATGAATGGCGGTCCTCAGACACCTGAAACATCTGAGGGCGGACATTGCTATATTACAGGAATCTCACTTAGAGGAAAGGGACTTCCATAGAATGCAAAAGCTCTGGGTGGGACAGGTATTTGGCTCACCGGCGGTGAAAGGTAAATCAGGGGTAATGATTTTAATCCATAAGAAATACCAAGCCACAGTCCACGCCACACACTTTGACAGAGAAGGGCGCATTGCCATTCTGCATCTCAAAGACGCGCTACAGGAATGGGTGGTGGCGGGAGTGAACGCCCCCACTGCCCCCTCCGCATCTTTCTTCCAAACGCTATCCCACGATTTAGCACCCTTCCTCCCTTTACCGTTGCTAGTGACTGGAGACTTTAACCAACTCATGCATCCTTTAGAAGACAGATCGCGGGACACGGGGACCAAGCTCTCCAAGAATACATATCATTCCCCTTTATTGCTCCATATGGTGGAAAGCTTACACCTCACCGACACATGGCGCTTGTCAAACCCCACTGGCAGAGAGTTTACCTTCTTCTCGCATCCCCACCACACGCTCACGAGGATAGACTATGCATTTTCTAACACTAAACTGCTTCCGTACACTAGCTCACTGAAAATTTATGATATAGCTATATCGGATCACGCTCCCGTTTCCGTCGACATTTCCATCCACGCCAATGCCCCATCCTTCAAGCATTGGAGGTTCCCCTAATATTTGGCCAAAGACCCTGGGGTTACTACTCTCTTAGGCGACGTGTGGTCCGACTTTGTCAAAATCAATGACGCCCCTTCCATTTCCCCAACACTTCTATGGGAAACTGGCAAAGCAGTCCTCAGGGGGCAAATTATCGCGTACGCGTCGGCGTATAAAAAGAATGTGACCAAAGCTTACACAGAGGCCAGCACCTCTCTTAGAAAAGCCCAGACCGATCTTAATCTAGTCAATTCTCTGCCTAACAGGGAAAGGTGGTGTAAAGCGAAGGCTGAATTTGATACGTGGGCTGAAAATAGGGAGAGACTCTACAAATCGCACCTAGACTGGAAATTTCACTCCTTTGGGAACAAACCTGGGAAACTGATGGCCTCTTTGTGCCGCGGACCCTTTGAACCTACTCATGTCTCTTGCCTCAGGGGTGCTGATGGCCGGCTTGTAGAGTCCCCCACCGACATCAACACAGTCTTTGCGGACTTTTATAAGTCCCTATACGGGTTCGAACCTTTGCGATGAGGCTGCAGCTGCGCGGTGGCTGTCATCTGTAGAACTTCCTACGGTATCCCCGGCCCAACTGGACGCCCTGAATTCCCCTATATCTCTATAGGAGGTGCGGAAAACCATCCAAGGCCTGTCACCAGGGAAATCGCCCGGCCCCGATGGCTATACTCCGGAGTTCTATAATCTGGCCATAGACCACCTGGCTCCCACCCTACAACGCGTCTTTAACCACATTATGTCAGGTCACCCATATATGTCGACTGGCTATCAAGCACACATTAAGCTGATTTATAAAAAGGGGAAGGACCCGACGGACCCGGGTTCATATAGGCCCATCTCGTTATTGAATGTAGACTCGAAGTTACTCTCCAAAATTATAGCAGACAGGTTGGCGTCCATACTCCCGTCCCTTATACATCCAGCCCAATCTGGATTCATCAGAGGTTGCTCGGCAGCCGCCAATATTAGAAAGGTTCTAACCGCCCTTGAAGTCTCTAAAACAGACCCTGATAATACGGCGGTTATCATAACTTTAGACGCCGAAAAAGCCTTCAATAATGTGAATATACAGTGGCTAGACAAAGTACTGATGCGCTTTGGTTTCTCCGGCGCATTTCTACACACAATCAGGACTATGTATGCATCCCCCGAGACTCAGGTAGTCATAGCAGGTCAAATTTCGCAATCTTTCAAATTGTACAAGGGCACCAGACAGGGGTGCCCTCTGTCGCCCCTGCTGTTTAACCTGGCCCTGGAACCTTTGTCAAGATACATGCTGCACCATCCTGAGCTCCGGGGTATCAAAGTGGGCCAAGAGGCACTCCGCACCGCTATGTTCGCAGACGATGTCTTAATATTCACCGCGGACCCTAGTCATGATTTACCCCTTATACAGGACATGTTTGCGGAATATAGATTGTGTTCAGGCCTGCGTATCAACTTTACTAAAAGTGAAGTCCTCCCACTTAATACACTACATACTCCGCAGTGGGCATCCTCATCCACCCTTTGGGTTAACACCAGCCATATCACTTATCTGGGCATAAAAATAGGACGCTTTCCATCCTCTTTATACCGTCTAAATTTCACATCAGTCATCGATAAGATGATCGCAGAACTTAAGACGTGGGCGAGTTTACCTCTCTCCTTTATCGGCAGGTGTCACCTATATAAAATGGCCACCTTTCCTAAACTCCTCTACCCTCTCCAAACCTTGCCGCTTCTCCTGAAACATGCTGACGTCACCAGACTGCACAAGGCCGTCTCCTCCTTTATATGGAAGGGGAAACGCTCTAGAATATCGCTGGCCAAATTACACTTAAATAAACGGGATGGGGGCGTAGATCTTCCAAATACTCGGTTGTATAACGTGGTCTGCCTCGTGAGGAATTGTATGGACTGGTTGAGCCGTGAATCCAGATATACTAATTATGCCTTAGACTCACAATTAGCCGCTCCCTGGAACCTGGCGGCGCTGCTGCACTATGGGACAGCTGATCTTCCAGTATCGCTGCGCCATAATCTGCTGATCAGGGATACTGTGATGGCATGGAGAGAGTTGAGGAGACGCTTTAAGTCGCCCCAACGTCTCTCCAGGTGCTTGCCTATTTGCAATCACCCCATGTTCCCACAGGCCCAGCAGTGCTCCGCTTATGGGGAATGGTCAAAGCGAGGTATTACTAAGTTCGCTCAATTGTTTGATGTACATTCAGGTATGCCTCTTCCATTTGCTACTTTCTCTGCTCAATTTAATCTGCCGAATGGTCACTATTTATACTATAGACAATGTCTCAGCTTTGTGGAATCTGTCTGCCACGCGCCCCAAAACCGTTTTACTACCTCACTTCTGGACACGTGGCTGCAACAAGGCAAACATAAGATCTCCCACCTTTACAAGCCTTTACTTGTTGAGCTTTCTCAAAATGTCTCCAGTCAGGTGGCGAAACCGTGGAATGCCATACTCCACTCTGATACGGCACACCACTGCATCCTATCCGGATATCTCACCACCCGCCGCTTCGTCACAAACGAGTTCTGGAGGGAACAGCAGTTTAAAATTATGCATCGGGCTTATCTTCCACACATACGATGGTCCTCAGATGTCTCCCACCACTTTTGTATGCTATGCAAGTGTCAATTCCCTTCTTTACTCCATAAACTTTGGATGTGTCCCCCAGTCACCTCCTTCTGGGACAAAGTTCTGAGGTATATGACAAAGTGCATGGGACTGTTGCTGCCGAAGGACATCTACCTTATGCTGTTTGATGATCCCTCTTTGCCAAGCTTACATCTATCCAAACACTCTCTGAGTCTTTTGCTCATTTACAAGCCTTGGAAACTCTCCTGTCTCATGATAGCCCGCAGGCTGATCCTCAAGCATTGGATGGATCCATTTCCTCCCACACTCAAGGAACTACATGCTGACTTGTCCATGCTGCGAGACCGGGAATTCAAGGGCCTGCAGCACACCCACCCTGCTAACGCTTCCCGATTTGCCAGAAAGTGGTCTGCCTTTCCACCATGGCAGGGGACTCTTCCAACTGACCTGGCCTGAACACTTAATCACTAACATATATATATATGATATGTCTAAACCCCTTACTTAATACTCTGGTGCCACTTTTCTCCCAACTGCTCTCAAGGACGATCCAGTCAGTAACCAAGCGACACCGAGGCATGCCTAGCTGAATGTTGGGGATTTTTAGCTATGCTGATTTAGATGTATCTTGCTGATTTCTGTGTGCAAGGGGCAACTGAGACGGTGCCCAACGTTGATGATCAACGTTGCCTTGTATTCATGCTCCCCTCAGGGGCAAGCCTGGTGGGCATTAGCCCCCATTTGAGGACTTTATCTGCTCTAAGCACATCTGTCTAGCTACTCCCCCCCACTTCCCATGACCCCCCCCTTTCTACTTTTACCCCTGGACTATTACAAAACAAAATTGTTCCTTGTTGGTATCATTGGTTACAGAGGTTATTGTCATTCTATCTCTAGAGTTCCTCACACGAGTTCATATGCTTTTGTTTTATGACCGATCGCCTTCTGCATTGTACTTTTATTGTATGTTTATAATGTGGTTGTAATGTACTTCTGTTGTAATGAGTTGAACTTCAATAAAATGTTATATAAAAAATTTAATCAAGTAGCTAAAATGTAAATGCAAAACTCAGTTTGTGAAAATCCATTTACCTAATAGCCAAAGGAGTGAATAAAAAAGGGGGTTCACCTGCACCAAAGGATACTTAGTGATAAATAAAATTATATAAGTATGTGCACCATGTATAATTCTGTGAAAAATAAATAAATAATAGAAATAATAGAAATATAAAGTGCAGCTGCAATAAACTCCTGCCCGTCAAAAGGCGGGTAAAGTGTATATAAAGAGAAGAGGGGGTATAATGGAATAACCTCCCACGTTTAGTGCGCTTGCAATAATCTATAAATAAATAAGTGTATATATATATGATATCACCTCAAAATTGTGCACGCAACCAACTAGGTATAATTATACAAAAGTATTACAGCCAGCCAATAGAGGTATAATTCCAAAAATAAATAAATAAATATTGGAATAACAAATGTTTGACTAGTGTCCACAATTGGTTAATCTATATGGGATGTAGACCATGCATATAGAAATAAAGGTAAGTCCAAGGCTCCCAATGTTACTATTCCAAGCAGAAAACAAGAAGGAAGCGGTGGTAAGAAAGTTCTTAAGGGGTCACCACAGTGCTCAGGGGGTTTGTCAGGAGGTTTACCAGATATGTTGGATCCCCTCTAACCTTCAGGCTTGTAAGAAAGTGGAATTTCTCTTTCCAGGACTTGAAGCAATATAGCTGGTCCTCACGCTGCTCCTGAGTACAAAGTCCCCTTTAGTGCACTCCGTGGCCAGCCAATGATGAATTAAAAAATATAGGCATGAATTGCAGTGATTCCATACATCCGTGCCTGCCTCCTCATTATAAACTTCAGTTTTTACTGTTTTATGGTTTTATACTAGTTCTGTTTATTTTTTAATCTGTCTCCTATGCATGTACAGCTTTATTTATATGACAGATTAATTTTTTTGAATAAAATAAAAATTTTAAATGGATCTCACTATGAGGCTTCCTATATTTTTTAATTCAGCCCCTCCTCAACCCCAATGCCCCCTCCTCCCTCCCCCACCTAATACTACTTTCAATGTATTATTGAGTGGAATTAGGTCTCATAACTTGCCGCTTCTGTTAAACCTCTCATCCATGCCACTGAGACTTGTTGATATTCTATCTGGTATAGTTTTACCTGTTATGTTGCTATATTATGCCTGTTCATGTTTTGAAAACCTCAATAAAATTAAAAAAAACCCCAGAAAATTATAGCTATATATAGCTTTAAATGCTCACTGAATATGCTGGTGCACTGAGCTTGCATAAAATCCCCCCGCCGCCCACCTAACTAACAGATGGATAAAAATATGTTTTTGTCACTGGGATCAGGGCAGGGTAAAAAGATTGTGCACTGCACCCACACAACAAAATCTATGTAGATGAGTTGAAGTTCTGATTAAAGAATAATATTAATGATTCTGTCCTCCTTCTATATGCTCTCCCTCTCTCCCTCAATGCAGCACCGCCCTAGTACACAATAAAATCTATGTAGATTAATTGAATTTCTGATTAAATAATAATATTAATGATTCTGTCCTATATAGTCTCCCTCTCTCCCTCAATGTAGCAGCGCCCTAGTACACAACAACACCTATGTAGATTAATTAGAATGATCAAAGATTCTGTCCTACTCGGGGGGGGGGGGGGGGGCGTGGCTTGCGTGTGTGCTGAATGGCAGCCTAAGCAGAGAGCTCTCTGTAGCTGGCCGGAAGATTATACAGCATCAGGAAAGCATTCGCCTCATCACCGTCACCGATCACCCACATCTGCCTCCCAGAGCACAGGGAGATTTCATCCCGCAAGAGGAAAGAGGAGCAGTGCCCTACGAAGCACACGGCCTTCTTCACCGGGCCGGCCTCACAGACAGGAGGGAGCCAAGATGGCGCCGCCGCGTCTGTAGCCCGCGGCGACATCGCGGCCTACACAGACCTACCAGACGCGGATCACAAAGACATAGAGGGGGAATTACCACCTTCCTCCCCTCCTGACTCTCTCACCTCCAAACCGGTATCCAGAAGAATAAGCAAAAGCGAGGATGCGGATGGATACACCGGAGCAGGCCAAGACCAGTGTGAGTACTCCTATATACTCTATACAATCCATGTCATCCCTGCAATCTTCTATCTCAGCTTTTCCTACCACAGGTCAGCCTGTTCTTGATACTACTATAAAAGACATGCTCTTCTCTTTACAATCCTCCCTGATGGCAAATTTTTCTTCTATTATACAAAAATTTTCTTATGACATGAAACAAATGGGGACTAGCGTGTCTTATATGGAACATAAAATGGAGGAATGCACTGATACAGTGAATGATCTAGTTGATGCTTACACTGAACAAAAAGAGGATACAACCTGGATCAAAAATAAGCTGACGGATCTAGAAGATCGCTCCCGCCGCAATAACATCAAAATGAGGGGCGTTCCAGAATCCATTTAGCCTTCTGAATTGCAAAGCTTTGCATCCACTATGTTCTCATCTCTGGTACCAGAACTATCCCCTATTGAGCTTACCATTGATAGGATCCACAGGCTTCCTAAGCCATGACATCTTGAAGATTCCATTCCTAGGGATGTGCTGCTCTGCATACATTTCTACCCTGCCAAAGAAAAAATTCTCCAAATGTCCAGACACCTGGGTAATCTGCTGGCTCCATATGCGGATATCCAGCTGTTTGCTGACCTTTCCCAACACACATTGCAAAAGAGAAGGCAATTGAAATCTTTAACCAAAGCTATGTCAAATAATAAAATCATTTATAAATGGCATCACCCCACAACCCTGCTGGTCACTCACAATGGGATTCCTCACACGATCTCAACCATTGAGGACTGCATGAAACTACTCCACTCGAGGGGTATTATACCTGACCCCTCCCCCCCCAAGGGTTTCAAGATCAACTGTGGAAGTCTCCATCTCCTCATCCAAGACAACAACGTGGGCCCATAAGGCCAAAATTCCACCCATGACCTTCCTTTACTTCCCATGTAGAGCTTACAGAGGTCCGGCCAGACTACTACCTTTTGCTCAGAGTTCAGATAATCCTCCTTGTCTACTTACAGTGGACTATCCCCACTCTCACATCAGCAAGCCTACAAACAGGAATCACCTTGCTGATTGTTTTACACCGGTTGGTGTCACTGTGAACCGTTTAATTCACTGATTTCGCACTTTTGTTTGTCTTTTCTGTATATTTTTCTTTTTTTGCTTTTTTGCTTTTTACTTTTTCTCTTTTCATCTCCTCTGAGGAGCAACACGCACGATCCTTCACACTGCGGATACCTACTGACCACTGGAGATCAACCAACACTGAAGCTACATCATCTTTGTCTAAGATCGCTTCCATTCTTTTACACTGTGGAACACTCTACACGGAATTCGGGAAGCTTGTGAGTACTTTTCTATTACTTCACCACTTCACACACCACCGTGTCCTTTAAAGTCATCTACCTGAACGCAAGAGGACTAAACCATCCAGCCAAACGAGCTTCTTTATGGACTACTGCCACCTCTCTCCAAGGAGACATTTTATGTGTCCAGGAAACCCACTTCGCCCAAAGCTCACCTCCACGGTGCAGCCACAAGCAATTTCCCTTTGTCTACCAAGCATCGGGGGAGAAAAAATGCATGGGATTTCTCATAGCTATCAGAAACACGCTACAATGCCAACCACATGAGGATATTCTTGACCCCAAAGGCCGATATATTATCCTGAAGTGTACCATTGATAATAAGCAATATACTATTGTGAATCTCTATGCACCCAACCAATGCCAAATGGCGTTCATCCGATCAGTCGTGCGCAAGGCGCAAAGCCTACAGTTTGGTAATCTCCTAATATGTGGAGATTTTAATCTAGTTCCGGACAGTGACATGGACTCTTCTGCCATCCCCAAACGACATGAAGCCTCCCTTTCAAAGTACCTATGGGCTAATGAATTGTTTGACGTGTGGAGGTGCTGTCATGCGTCAGAGAGGGATTTTACTTTCCTCTCCCCGCGTCACGGCACCTACTCGCGTATAGAACTATGTATTTCTGAAAAGCGGCTTCTTGACTGCATTATGGCGACAGAGATCCACACTGCCCCTTGGTTGGATCATTCCCCAATCAGCGTTACTGTAGCTACAGGTCCACCTTCTCACTCCGCATTTGTATGGCGCCTACACAATCATCTCATATCCAACCCGGCATATGCGGATGAGGTCCAAAAACATTTGGATAACCTACAACATGATTCTGACCCAGTGGTAGTGTGAAATGCTCACAAAGCTGTTTTATGGGGTGTGTTTTTGAAATTAGGTGCTAGAGAAAAGAAGAGAAGGACGCAGCAGATAGATGATATTACTAGACAAATATCCTCCATTGATTCTCAAAATAAACAAAACCCATCCTAAACTCTACACGCACAAATTTCCGCCTTGAGACAGGAACTCAGAGCTATTATGCTGGAGAGCTATAATGATAGTTACAAAAAATGGAAAGCAATCACCTACTCCACTAACAATAAAGCCAATAAAACCATGGCCTTACGCATCAAAGGCCAAAGACTTAAAGCTAGGATTCCATATATCTTCCATCCCAAATCAAAAGAAAAACTCCTTAAACCCAATCTAATACTGGATGCATTTAGCTCCTATTACGAGACTCTCTACAATATTAAAGATGACCCAGCGACTCACCAACCCACACCCTCCGAAATTCAAACATTCTTAGAGTACATCAAATTACCTTCTATAGCTCCCCAAAGGTTGGAGGTCCTTAACCAACCCCTTACTGCTCAAGAGATAGCTCGAGCCATTTCCATTTCTGCTCATCTGAAATCACCAGGTCCTTCTAAATATGGATGTAAAATTATACGCCAAATTAATAGCTACTAGACTACTTGACGTCCTCCCAACAATTATCCATAAGGACCAATCAGGTTTTACGAAAGGCCGCCAGGCATCAGACGCTACCAGGCGTGTTATTGACGCCATTCACTATGTACTTCTGACAGCACTGGATGAAAAAAATTGGTGTAGGGGTTTTTCACATTTTCGTATCGGCGGTAGCGTTTTTTTTTTTTGGGAAGAAGAAAGCTTGCAGCCAGGAAAATCAATTTAGATGTCAATTTATTTTCTTTATATATGTCAGTTTTGCTGCAGTAGGTTCTTTACACGGTACATATGTGCCACTTTTTAGGCAGACTAAGGTGACCCCACAGGGACTATATTTAAAGGAATTTTTCATTTTTATTGTTTCACTTTAGGTATCATTAAAATCACTGCTCCTATAAAAACAATATTTAAAAAAAAAAAAAAATGTTGCATTGATACATGTCCCTCAGGGCAGCACCAGGGTCCCCATTCCCCATACCCTTTTTATAGTGAATAATTTGCATATAAGCCTTAAAAATGTGAACATTTTGATTTTTAAAGTTTGGGTCTCTTAGACTTTAATAGGGTTCTGGATTTGGGTCCGAACTTTTTCTGCATTTGGGTGTTCTGGTGGTGAACCTAAATGAGGGGGGGTTGTTCGGCCCATCACACACACATAAACACAATACAGTATATAGGTTACATGTTCCTGTACAAAACAGTGAGATTATAGGGCAGATTTAGCCTCTTCTTTAAAAAATGACATGACTATTCACTTTAAGTATGATGATTAGGTATGATTCAGTAAGTGAATAGGAGTTTGCTTATTGCATGACAGGATCTATTCACACAACTGTATCCAATAATACAGCAACTTCTACACTGTGCAGAACCTATTCACAGTCCAGGTAACTAAATTTAACTTGCTAATTTTAAACATACAAAAAGTATCAGTAAATTATTACCATACCAACATTATGTGGTTTACACAGTAGCAAAAGCAATTTACAAAAACTTCAGAAGAATGCAGCTTTCTTAAGAAAATAAACCTAAATTTAGCCTGAATATATCTAATACTTTATTTACAAGTTATATGCTGTGAAGGTGTTTCTATTTCTAATATATACAGTATATATACTTTTTTTTTCTTTTTCTATTTCAATATCATGACAGCTATTCGTGAATTAAAACTGCACACAGTAAAAGCTGTTGTGCCTAGTGGGTGGCCTGAGGGTTATCTGTCAGCATTTCCGTCATGCTCTACAGGAGCACTTAAAACCATTCATATTGTTGTGAAATCTCTGCAAAGATTATTGCAGTCTTGCGTGTTTCTAAGATATTTTGGTAAATAAATGTAAAAGTTCCTTCTAGTACCGGAAACATCTGCTGTCTGTGATAAATATATTTTATAATTAAAAGCAAGTTTTAGCTGAAAAGCATACAGATGTAAAAAGACATATTGCACCTCTCTGTCAGATGAAATATTTAGATTGCTGGTGGCTCTGAGCCTCTGAATGTAACAGTTGCAATTAATCAGTCACTGCTGACCATAAATATGTTCAACCTTGTGCACTTGTTGGTTTTTAATTTGCTACCCTACACTAACACAAGACGAGTGAAAAGGATGAGATCTACTCCATTGTTATTACATTTTCTTAACATGTCTAAAATTCCTCAAATAAGCTTCTACTCCTTCTACTATATATCTGCTTACTTGTGATACACAGAAAGGAGTCATTTGAAAAACCAAAATCAATTGAAATCTTAAAGAACCCTCTTAGGTTTTTGTCTGTGTTTCCTTTGGGGAGATTCCCCCTCTAATTCTCCTAGTCATCATTAGAACTGGTGCTAAAAGTGAAAGAGAATCAAAAATTTGCAGTTGTCAACAAAAAAGAAAGGTTTCTTTCAATGGGGAGACTTGTTGCCAAAACCACTGCCTCATTATGAGAGATTGGCGATTTCTCCCCACTCCCTGTTGTGTTTTTATTTTATATAACTTTAATGATGCTCTTCTTTTAAAAGGAAAAAAAATGCCAGCTGTTTGTCATACTCAATTCATTACCAAACTACATGTCATCAAAGCCAAGAACTGGGCAGGACACTGATGACCTGTGAAAACCCAAATAGTTTGGAAAGGCAAGTAAATAGAGCATAAAGCACACATTGACTTACCTCTGTGTTGTATTGCAATTTATATATATATATATATATATATATATATATACAGCATCTTACAAAAGTGAGTACACCCCTCACACAGTAAATATTTTATTATATCTTTTCATGTGACAACACTGAAGAAAGCACACTTTGCTACAATGTAATGTGGTGAGTGTACAGCTTGTATAACCGTGTAAATTTGCTGTCCCCTCAAAAAAACCTCAACACACAGCCATTAACCACTGGCAACAAAAGTGAGTACACCCCTAAGTTAAAATGTCAAAATTGGGCCCAAAGTGTCAATATTTTGTGTGGCCACCCTTATTTTACAGCACTACATTAACCCTCTTGGGCCTGGTGTTCATTAGAGATTCACAGGTTGCCACTGGAGCCCTCTTCCACTCATGCATGTCAACATAACGTAGTTGGTTGATGTTAAAGACCTTGAGCTCCTCCACCTTCCATTTGAACATGCCCCACAGATGCTCAATAGGGTTTAGGTCTGGAGACATGATTGGCCAGTCCATCACCTTTACCCTCAGCTTCTTTAGCAAGGCACCATGCTTGACTGTAGGCAAGACACACTTGTCTTTGTACTCGTCCTCACTTGGTTGCCGCCACACACGCTTGAAACCATCTGAACCAAATAAGTTTATCTTGGTCTCATCAGACCACAGGACATGTTTCTTGTAATTCATGTCCTTAGTCTGCTTGTCTTCAGCAAACTGTTTGCGGGCTTTCTTGTGCATCATCTTTAGAAGAGGCTTCCTTCTGGGACAACAGCCATGCAGACCAATTTGATGTAGTGTGCGGCGTATGGTCTGAGTACTGACAGGCTGACCCCCCACCCCTTCAACCTCTGCAGCAATGCTGGCAGCACTCATATGTCTATTTCCCAAAGACAACCTTTGGATATGATGCTGAGCATGTGCAATCAACTTCTTTGGTCAACCATGGCGAAGCCTGTTCTAAGTGGAACCTGTCCTGTTAAACTTCTGTATGGTCTTGGCCACCATGCTGCAGCTCAGTTTTAGGGCGTTGGTAATCTTCTTATAGCCTAGGCCATCTTTATGTAGAGCAACAATTCTCTTTTTTTTAGATCCTCAGAAAGTTATTTGCCATGAGGTGCCATGTTGAACTTCCAGTGACCAGTATGAAAGAGTGAGCGTGATAACACCAAATTTAACACACCTGCTCCCCATTCACACCTGAGACCTTGTAACACTAATGAGTCACATGACACCGAGGAGGGAAAATGGTTAATTGGGCCCAATTTGGAAATTTTTACTTAGGGGTGTACTCACTTTTGTTGCCAGTGGTTTAGACGTTAATAGCTGTGTGTTGAGTTATTTTGAGGGGACAGCACATTTACACTGTTATACAAGCTGTACACTCACTACTTTAAGTTGTAGCAAAGTGTAATTTCTTCAGTGTTGTCACATGAAAAGGTATAATAAAATATTTACAAAAATGTGAGGGGTGTACTCAATTTTGTGAGATACTGTACATTATTCAAGTGTGTTGTTGCAAGGGCAATAATATGGCTACAGTCTGCACAAAGGCTTTATGTTTTTTTTTTCATTGCATGGATTCCCACATCTTTTTTCACACACTGAAAGGTAAACAAGCCTTTTCATTTATTGGCCCTCAACTGTGCTTGTATGCTTATATTAGAAAAATTCAGCTGTAAGTTATGCAAAGCAGGGACTGGTGAAAAAGACACATTGTTCTCTGTGAATCATTTTATAATATAGTTACTTGATTGCTGACATCAAATATATTGGTTGCTATGGAATGGGTCACAGGATTTCTATTTCCAGTTTGTTGTTATTAGTATTAAATAAAGTCCTAATATATTCTTGAACAGGGAGTCAAGGTGACTATGGATTTTTCATGAATAATTTAGGTGAATGCTGTGGTTCACAAGAAAATGCAATCCTTAACTTTAGTGTAGGGCTGTAATATCCCTGTATATTTGTATTCAGGACAGTGCATCGTGTGTTTTGATTCAGCTGATTGTATTGCTCTAAGTGTTGAATCTAGTGACCCAATAACAGTGTACTGCAGTCAATGTATTATAGAAAGACAAGGAGAATAATTCCAGTTATTAGAATTCAACAGAAAACTCTAGGTGGGATATCTGCACATGGAATTTGCTGCTTAAATCAACAACTCCGATTCTCCAATGAGTAACAAAGCTAGCTATGACCACAACTGAATAACATATTACTATATTGTCATTTCATAAGATGATTATCCCACCTTTTCACAGCTGACTATACTTAAAGGGTAACTCCACTTTTGTGGCTAATCAAAAAATAAAATAATATACTGTAGCATATATAATTGCGACACAAGTCAAATTTAAATTGAATGTTATTAAAAATTACCTTTTCTTTTTAATCTGCGGCAGCTGTAATTTTCTGTAAATGCAATGCAATATGGTTTCTTGGAGGTGTTCTGTACACAGAATGTGTACAGCATACCCCCCAAAAACATCATGTTCCGCTTGCATGATTGGCTCACTGATTTTGCCAGAAGTCTGCACTAACGATTCAAATCAGATTTTGAGCATTTCTTGCAACAAAAATGTAATTTGTGGTGAGATACTCCCAGTAGGAAATTGCATCTACATTACATTACACCCTGCAATTTTTCTCATTAATGCCCTGCAAGTGCAGCAGCTGATTGCCAATTATGAAACCACTCCCATTAGATACACTTATCACATAGACAGAAACACACAGGGATTTCTTCAGGTATGAATCTGCAATAAAGTTAGTTAACCACTTGCTGACCGCCTGCTGCAGTTTTACTGGCTCTGCTGCATGAAATGACGTAGCCCTACGTCAGTCACGCTCGTGGTGCTGGGGGGCAATTAGCAGCGGGGATGCCAATCAATGGGACCGGCAGCCAATATTGTCGCCGGGCACCCATGATCGCTCACCGCTAAGAGAGAAGCACGGTCAGCTGTTGTAAACACAGCTGACCGTTCCTCTCTCTGAAATGATTACAGAGCGCCTGTGATCCTTCTTATATGGGATCACAGGTCTCTGTGATCATTTCAAAAGCCCATCCCCCACAGTTAGGAAACAGTCCCCTGGGCTCACACTAAACCCTTTCATCACCACTGTGTTAACCCCTTCCCTGCAAATTTCATTATTATGGTGTAGCACCCTGCAGGTAGGTGCTAGGTAAACTAGGTAACTACCCCAGTAAGCAGATTAGGCTGCAAGGGATTCTGGGAGGGGGTATAAGTTTGGAGGGAAGTGCATGGCACTGTGTCTTTGGCAGGAGCAGAGTCCCAGGAGGGAGAGTACGGCTGTCTCTCCTCCTGACTGAGGAAGCGGATATCTTGGAGTGTTGCCTGAGTATCCAGAGAGTGCTGAGAGAGTGCTGAGAGGGATCCAGTGTGCCGAGAACCTACGGAGAGCGAGAGGGGTCCAGTCCCAGGAAAGCCTACACAGGTCGTGAGTACTGAGGATTGCCCCTGGGGGTCTGCCTTGAGTTAGAAGGGGAAGGAAGGGGTTCTGGGATCCAGAGTCAGCAAGTTACAAAGGGGGTACATAGTCAGTGGACCTTGAAGAGATCAGGTTACAAAGGGGGCACCTGCAGCTGGGCCTTTGATTTACAGTGGGTACGGAAAGTATTCAGACCCCCTTAAATTTTTCACTCTTTGTTATATTGCAGCCATTTGCTAAAATCATTTAAGTTCATTCTTCTTCCTCATGAATCTACACATAGCACCCCATACTGACAGAAAAACACAGAATTGTTGACATTGTTGCAGATTTATTAAAAAAGAAAAACTGAAATATCACATGGTCCTAAGTATTCAGACCCTTTCCTCAGTATTTAGTAGAAGCCCCCTTTTGATCTAATACAGCCAGGAGTCTTTCTGGGAAAGATGCAACAAGTCTTCCACACCTGGATTTGGGGATCCTCTGCCATTCCTCCTTGCAGATCCTCTCCAGTTCTGTCAGGTTGGATGGTAAACGTTGGTGGACAGCCATTTTTAGGTCTCTCCAGAGATGCTCAATTGGGTTTAAGTCAGGGCTCTGGCTGGGCCATTCAAGAATAGTCACGGAGTTGTTGTGAAGCCACTCCTTCGTTATTTTAGCTGTGTGCTTAGGGTCATTGTCTTGTTGGAAGGTAAACCTTCGGCCCAGTCTGAGGTCCAGAGCACTCTGGAGAAGGTTTTTGTCCAGGATATCCCTGTACTTGGCCGCATTCATCTTTCCCTCGATTGCAACCAGTCGTCCTGTCCCTGCAGCTATAAAACACCCCCACAGCATGATGCTGCCACCACCATGCTTCACTGTTGGGACTGTATTGGACAGGTGATGAGCAGTGCCTGGTTTTCTCCACACATACCGCTTAGAATTAAGGCCAAAAAGTTCTATTTTGGTCTCATCAGACCAGAGAATCTTATTTCTCACCATCTTGGAGTCCTTCAGGTGTTTTTTTAGCAAACTCCATGCGGGCTTTCATGTGTCTTACACTGAGGAGAGGCTTCCGTCGGGCCATAAAGCCTCGACTGGTGGAGGGCTGCAGTGATGGTTGACTTTCTACAACTTTCTCCCATCTCCTGACTGCATCTCTGGAGCTCAGCCACAGTGATCTTTGGGTTCTTCTTTACCTCTCTCACCAAGGCTCTTCTCTCCCGATAGCTCAGTTTGGCCAGACGGCCAGCTCTAGGAAGGGTTCTGGTCATCCCAAACGTCTTCCATTTGAGGATTATGGAGGCCACTGTGCTCTTAGGAACCTTAAGTGCAGCAGAAATCTTTTTGTAACCTTGGCCAGATCTGTGCCTTGCCACAATTCTGTCTCTGAGCTCTTCAGGCAGTTCCTTTGACCTCATGATTCTCATTTGCTCTGACATGCATTGTGATCTGGAAGGTCTTATATAGACAGGTGTGTGGCTTTCCTAATCAAGTCCAATCAGTATAATCAAACACAGCTGGACTCAAATGAAGGTGTAGAACCATCTCAAGGATGATCAGAAGAAATGGAAAGCACCTGAGTTAAATATATGAGTGTCACAGCAAAGGGTCTGAATACTTAGGACCATGTGATATTTCAGTTTTTCTTTTTTAATAAATCTGCAACAATGTCAACAATTTTGTGCTTTTCTGTCAGTATGGGGTGCTATGTGTACATTCATGAGGAAGAAGAATGAACCTAAATGATTTTAGCAAATGGCTGCAATATAACAAAGAGTGAAAAATTTAAGGGGGTCTGAATACTTTTCGTACCCACTGTATAGAGTGGGTCAGTGGAAGGACAGCTATACAGAGTTCTACTTCGTACTACCTCAAGCTGGCCAGAGCGGGGGACAGTATTCAGTGACTTATACAGCACAACGGTGTCAGGAGTTCTACAGTTTTCAGTCCTGAATCTTCTGGATTAAAAGTTGAGTATTCAGCACTTCTGTGTTCTACAAAGTTTCTCAGCGTTAGTGGGCTCCAGCTGGCTTCAAGGAAGCACCAACGGGCATTTTCAGGAGTAAAAGTCCCAAGTGTAATTAGTTCAAGCCTCAAGGAGTATCCCACTCATTCCCTTCTCCCATCCCCTTTAAATCAAATAAAAAACCACAAACAAAGATGCCGGAGTTGTCGCTGCTTCAGTTATCACACCCAGGGTCGCAGCTCACATGGGTTGGAGAGACTACCGGTACTAATGGCAGACCCACATCAGGCCATAGGCCTGGAAACCTTGCTACAATAGTAAAAGTGCATATTTTTAGCACTGATTACTGTAGTGAGGTCCCTGGATCCCCCCAAAAGTGTCAAAAATGTCAGTAAGGGGTCCAATCTGTCTGCCGCAAGGTTGCAGTACCGCTAAAAATCGCAGCTCACCGCTATTACTAGTAAAAAAAAACAGATGTATAAAAGTGACATAAATCTTTCCCCTAGTTTGTAGACACGATAACTTTTGTACAAACCAATGAAAATATGCATTTTTTTTTTTACCAAAAATATGTAGCAGAACACAGATTGGCCTAAGAGGATGAAAATGTTTGATTTTTAAAAATTTTTTGGTGGGAAGGTTATATAGCAGAATGTGAAAAATGTTTTTTTTTTCAGAATTGTCGCTCATTTTTGTTTATAGCGCAAAAAAAAAAAAAAAATCCCAGAGGTGATCAAATCCCAACAAAAGAAAGCTCTATTTGTTGGAAAAAAAGGACATCAATTTTATTTCTAGACAGTGTCGCACGACCGCACAATTTTCCAGTAAAGTAACGCAGTGCCGAATCGCAAAAAATGGCCTGGTCATTAAGGGGGCAAATTTTTCTCGTCCAGAACTGATTAAAATCCTGTCAATGTACATTGAACACCCAGAAGGGAATGTTTTTTTTTCTAAACAAAATTGGAGTTACTCTTTAAGCTGTGATTTTTAATTTTTTTTTTTTATTCAGACAAAATTAGATTCTCAGAATAAAAGCTCTTACAAGGGTGCTAAATGAAGATTGTTGATATTTTAATTTTTCTTTATTTATTTGGCTACTAAGATTAAAATTTATATCATTTTTGACATCAAAATAGAGATTTTTTTTATGATATTTGATCCCCACTGGATTTTTTATATCAATGAAATATAGTGGGTTTTTTATATAAATAGAAATATACTGAAATTTTGAAAAAAAAACATTATTTCCTGTTTGATATTTGGCAAACAAATAATCTTTCTTCATTAATTTAGGCCAAAATATAGTCTGCTTCATTTCCTTGATAAAAAATACCCCAAATCAGTGTATATTATTTAGTCTGTGTGAAAATTATAGAGTCTACAAACTATGATATATACAAGAGGCCTTAAAAAAGTTTTCACACTGAGCTAAAAATGTTTTAGTAAAAAAAAAAAACTTTTTAAAGAACCATTGTATATTTAAAAATTGAAACGAAAAAATAAAACTCCCAATAGGTGTATATTAATTGGTTTGTGTGAAAGGTATTGTGTCTACAAGCAAGGATATAGAAATATATATACATATACATTATCTCATAAAAGTGAGTACACCCCTCACATTTTTGTAAATATTTTTTTATAACTTTTCATGTGATAACACTGAAGAAATGACACTTTGCTACAATGTAAAGTAGTGAGTGTACAGCTTGTGTAACAGTGTAAATTTGCTGTCCCCTCAAAATAACTAAACACACAGCCATTAATGTCTAAACCGCAAATTCAATTAATGGGTAACAGCTCTGGTGGACATTCCTGCAGTCAACATGCCAATTACACGCTCCCTCAAAACTTGCGACATCTGTGGCATTGTGCTGTGTGATAAAACTGCACATTTTAGAGTGGCCTTTTATTGTGGCCAACCTAAGGCACACCTTAGCAATAATCATGCTGTCTAATCAGCATCTTGACATGCCACACCTGTGAGGTGGATGGATTATCTCGGCAAAGAGAAGTGCATATAGAAAATGTCTTAGATCTTTGAGTTCAGCTCATGAAAAATGGGGGCAAAAATGAAAGTTTTGCGTTTATAATTGTGTTCAATATAGATTGCTTTCCATTCATGACAGCTTTCTTACTGTTGACATTCTGTGATTGGCTACAGCTAATCATGTGGTACAGGATGCTGTGATTTGACCAGGTACCATGTGATAGCTGTGAGTCAATCACATCATCACAATACAGTTATGAATAGAAGCTATTCATGACTGTTTTATTGACATTGTATTCATGTGATTGCTATGATTGGTCAAAGCAATCACATGATTCCCCCAACACTCACAGTGACTGGGTACCAAGAGCCGTGATCCACTGTGTCCATTTGACTCAGCAGTCACAGGATTGCACCGCTGCTTGTCCCAGGGAGCGCGCTGGTGCACATGTCCTAGGCAATGTACCAGTGTATCGCTTAGCCTGGAATTGTCATCCTTATTTCTATTACAAGGAATAAAAGTGAGAAAAATAAATAGTAAAATAAATAAAAACAATTAAAATGCCCCCATCCCTCCGTTCTCGTGCACAGAAATTAACACATACGTAAGTCACACACGCATAAGTAAATGGTATTCAAACCACACGTGAGTTATTGCCGCAAATGTTAGAACAAGAGCAATAATTCTAGTGCTAGACCTCCTCTTTTATTGCCTTCATAGGTTAAACAGGTAACCTATGAAGGCAATTAACCTCCCTGGCGGTATGATTCTTTTGGATTTTAGGTGCTGAAAGCAGTACCATTATTTTGCATGTAATTCTTGTGAATGAGCAGCCTAAACCAACTGTATACATTTATTATATTTATTATATATATATGTATGTATACATATATTATGTATACATATTATATATATATATATATATATATATATATATATATATATATATATATATATATATATATATTGTAAGGGATTAGCTCGGTGGTAGGCGTATGGGTGACCCCTTTGGGGGTGCGTTTTCACAGAGAGATAGCCGAGCAGAGGTTGAAAACAAGACTGATTTATTCATGCAATTTACTTCACATAATTGCAAGCGTCAAAACAGCCAAAATAAAATAAAAGACAAAATAAATCTTTGCCTCTGTGGGCGGCTACCTTCTCACGCTGGAACCTACCTAAGAAGTCTTTCCAACCTACTGTTGGGCCGACACTGCTGATCCTACAGCAGACACTCAAATGTCCATTTGTTTGCTTTTCACACAGCACAAACATTGTCCATTGAACATGTCCCTTTGTTTTCTTTCACACAGCACATGTTCATTTATAACAGGATCCTTTACTCTTCAGATTCTTCACATGGAACACAGTTCATTTAACAGGTCCCTTTACTCTTCACACTCTTCACATGGAACACTTCTCTTCACACTCTTCACATGGAACACTTTGTCTTCTCACCTTTGAGACGTCTTCACTCGTGGTTACCCTCCTTAGCTTCACATCGCTGTAGGGGGTCTTCTCCCATGCTCACCAGCTTGTCGGGAGGCACACATCCGACTGTCCCCCTCTCCCAGCCCACACGGCGACAGGCGGCAGCAGTCCTTCTCCCATGCCCACACGGCGTCGGGAGGTACACGTATGTCTGTCCTCCTCTTCCCAGCTCACACAGCGACAGGAGGCAGCACTCAATAGATTTTCTCTGGACAAATTATAGAGTCCTTGATCTCCTCATTCTGAACAGCTGAATGGTTTTCAACTTCCTGCTGGCTCTCTCTGCAGCCAACACCCTATAGTATCAGTGAACTTTCAAAGCAGGTGGGAATGTGTCTCCTCTCAGTGACTACATTCCCAGATTTACCTGACTTCCTGTCACATACCCCCCCCTCTTGTTTCAACCCTAGGGTTGGGACACATATTTCCAGGCACGCATGTGTCAGGCACTGCTGACTCACTGATAAGCCTCCTATTATCCTCAAGCTTCCGGATGAAACTGTTTTGTCATCTTCATTGACAGATTTCTCATAAATGCCACACAGTTTGTCTCTCATCTCATATACACATTCTTCAACTGCATTTTTGGCATCATTTTGCTCCTTCTCGTTTCTGTCATCTTCATTGACAGCTTTCTCATAAATGTCAGACAGCTTGTCCCTCATAACCGTCTGTCCAATCCACCATGGAGGACCGTGATCCATAGGCAACTCAATTGGGCTAGTCTTAATGTCTTCAACATTCTTAAGACGCCTCTCTCTGCAATCCATAAATGTTTTCCACAAAACTTTGAGAACCTTTGCTTCACTAAGCTTTGTTCCAAGTAGGGACTCTTGACATCCCTCTGTGACTTGAGTTGCCTCTCCATACATCTGTACACAATCATTGACTTTTTGTTGTAAAAGAGAATGATCTTCCTTCTTGAGCTTTGCTTGCTCTAAGATGCTGTGCAGAGGATTTTCCAATTGAGACAACAGGCTGTCACACATTTCTTCAAAGTGACCCCTGTTCCTTTTCCCAGAGATATCAATATCATTCAAACATTTCATATTCATAGGCAGATCTGAAGCATTTGCACTCATCAACTTCTTAAACTTTTCGCCCTCCTGAGCGAGTCGCAGTAAAGGCCTACTATTTGATTTGATATTCAGTTTATATTTCTTGCCAAACTCTTCACAGAAGTAGCCAACCAGAACATCATCAACTTTCCTTCCACCAACATCGGGGTTAAAGGCAACAACACAGTTGAACCCAGCGATCTGGGTGGTATCCATTATAGACCTCCTCTCTGCATCAGTGAAGAAGCATGGAACTGCAACACATTCTTTTACAGGTTTCTTCAATGCACTTTCTGCTGAACTATTTGACCGCTCAAGGTCACCTAGTTCCTTTTCTCTATCTGAATTCCACATGGAATGCATCTCAAGATCACGATCAAACTTCTGCCACCCGTCTTTCACCAGTTCCATTTTGGAAACACTCCCTGAAAGGCACTTATTCATTTGCTTCACGTTTTCACCAACAGCCTTAGTTTTCTCCACTAGGTTTTCAGCCTGAACTGAGAAATCATCACATTTCTTACTCAGCTCCTTTGTTTGCTGAAGTTCTAATGATACATTTTCCAATGCTTGAAGTTTTTGAAGGAACGGTTTATTCCAAAGGGGTGATTCAAGCCACATGTCGTCACATTTCTGAGGCTCACTCAGGACAGACCCCAAAACACTGATCCTTTTAAAAACTGCATCAGGCACACTATCCCCTCTTTGGGACAGATCCTCTGTTGCCTGGAATTCCTCTTCCAGTTCCTGCAACGGAATCTTCATCTCTTCTAGTTGCTGTTCTAAGGCTCGCTTAGACTTTTCTAGCTCCTGAACGCTTTTCACAACATCATCCTTGGAGCTGACCAATTCTTCCATTTCTGTACGCAGCTGTTTAACACTTTCTAGTTCAGCCTTACACTCTAGAGCTTCCTCCAAAGAGCGAGCCAAGAACAGGGCTTTGCTCTCGTTATCACGCACCTCCGTTTCTGCACGGGCGCGTTCTTCTGCATATTTTGCAGACACAGTCTTCTCTTCACCAAGCATGTGATCAAACTTCTTTTTCACATCTTCAACACACTGTAATGAACCAACGCTTTCTTCCATGCGTTTTTTCATATCCGCTATCTGAGCTTGCAATGTTGCGACTTGCTCTGATAGGTTTTTCTTTGCTTCCGCCTCCTCTTTTAATTGTTCCAGGAAGCCATTTTTCTCATCTTCCATTTGTTTGAGCTTTGTGCTAAAACTCAGCCTTTGACACCTCTCTTCCTGTAAGAGTTCCTGCGTGTCTTGCAGCTGCGATTCCAAGATAGAAAAATCTTCCGCAATTTCTCTAGATTTGCTGTCTGCTTGAGAAAGCTGATTTGTAACATTGTCCAACTCAACCTGCAGTCGGTTTGCCTTCTCTGACAGCTTAGCACACAATCGGTCACCTTCTGACACCTTGACTTGCGATTCCAGAAGCTGTGCCTCTACTTTTTCCCTCTTATGTTCACAATCTCCTTTTCCCTGCATAAGAGCCTTCACCTCATTGGCTAGCATCTGGGAATAAGAATGTAATTCTGCCACACAGGCTTCTTTCTCCTTTAACTGCTGCTGGAAACGTTGGGCTTCACCTTTCCAACTTTCACAGTCTGCACGTAATTCATCTACCACATTGCTCAAAGTGGTGAGCTCATACACAGTACTCAGTAATTTAGCCTCTCTTTCACTTTTCTCTTTGTCGCTGAGAGACAATGTCGCTTTCAGAGCAACATTCTGTTCCTGCGACTCCTGCAGGTCTATTTTTGTAGCTCCCAAAGACTGAAGACTTTTTTCCAGCTGATTACGCAACTCCAACATATCAGCCATACTTTGCTTCTGCAAAGTCTGAATTTCACTTTCCTTTTCCATGAGGATGGTATCTTTCGCCATTATAGTCTCTCTGCGTTTTTGCAACTCGACCAAAAGAAGAGCAGTGGATTCTTCCCACTGTAACACATGAGACTTGAGTAGTTCATTCATTTCCTGCAAGTTTCTATGCTCCATTTTAAGCAATTCCAAGGCTTGTTCCTTTTTTTCCATTTTCCGTTGCAAGGCATCCAACTCAGCCCTGCACACATACTCGGTTTCTTCCAAACCGATGGCCTCCATTGGCTGCTGGCGTCTCTGTTTCCAGCCTGCCATGCTCTCTTGATGAGCCTTTTGTTGAGCTGCAAAGCTCTGCTGAAAATCCGCATTTGCCTGCTGTTGAGCTGCATTTGCTTGCTGTTGAGCTGCATTTGATATAATCAGATGTTTCAACATCTCCTCCATTTTGAGTTTACTTTTCATCTGAGCACACGTTTCATCAGTGTTGCTAGGGACAACAACCTTCCTCTTTAGTAGACTCTCTTTAGGCATGGATGGGGCTGGTTCAGACGGCAACATCCCCTCCATCCATAGAATCCGGTCTCTCATTTCATCTATCTTTGCATTTTTCAGGCGTTTGGATCGCCCCATCTTCAATAACTCCACAAACAAATTTTTCACAGTCCAGCAAACAATTTTCAGACCACTGTCTCTTTAACACATGTAGTTTTTCTCTCTCTCTTGCAAGATCTCTTTTCCTGCACACACAGTTTGTGCAGTCACTTGCACCAGACACAACAAAGTTCATCAAATAATTTTGAGACCGCTGTCTCTTTAAAACACTTTTTTTTTTTTTTTTCTGTCAGGATCTTCTCTCCTGCACACATAGATTGTGCAATCTCATGCACCAGATAAAGTTCATCAAACATTTGCACTTCCTTGCAGGGATCTCTGCTTATGCCCACTGCATACCTCCACCATATGTAAGGGATTAGCTCGGTGGTAGGCGTATGGGTGACCCCTTTGGGGGTGCGTTTTCACAGAGAGATAGCCGAGCAGAGGTTGAAAACAAGACTGATTTATTCATGCAATTTACTTCACATAATTGCAAGCGTCAAAACAGCCAAAATAAAATAAAAGACAAAATAAATCCTTGCCTCTGTGGGCGGCTACCTTCTCACGCTGGAACCTACCTAAGAAGTCTTTCCAACCTACTGTTGGGCCGACACTGCTGATCCTACAGCAGACACTCAAATGTCCATTTGTTTGCTTTTCACACAGCACAAACATTGTCCATTGAACATGTCCCTTTGTTTTCTTTCACACAGCACATGTTCATTTATAACAGGATCCTTTACTCTTCAGATTCTTCACATGGAACACAGTTCATTTAACAGGTCCCTTTACTCTTCACACTCTTCACATGGAACACTTCTCTTCACACTCTTCACATGGAACACTTTGTCTTCTCACCTTTGAGACGTCTTCACTCGTGGTTACCCTCCTTAGCTTCACATCGCTGTAGGGGGTCTTCTCCCATGCTCACCAGCTTGTCGGGAGGCACACATCCGACTGTCCCCCTCTCCCAGCCCACACGGCGACAGGCGGCAGCAGTCCTTCTCCCATGCCCACACGGCGTCGGGAGGTACACGTATGTCTGTCCTCCTCTTCCCAGCTCACACAGCGACAGGAGGCAGCACTCAATAGATTTTCTCTGGACAAATTATAGAGTCCTTGATCTCCTCATTCTGAACAGCTGAATGGTTTTCAACTTCCTGCTGGCTCTCTCTGCAGCCAACACCCTATAGTATCAGTGAACTTTCAAAGCAGGTGGGAATGTGTCTCCTCTCAGTGACTACATTCCCAGATTTACCTGACTTCCTGTCACAATATATATATATATATATATATATATATATATATATGTATATATATATATAAAATGTATACAGTTGGTTTGGGCTGCTCATTCACAAGAATTACGTATATATATATATATATATATATATATATATATATATATATATATTGTAACAGGAAGTCAGCTAAATCTGGGAATGTAGTCACAGGAAGGAGATACATTTCTACCTGATTTAGAAAGTCCATTAATTTAGGGTGTTGGCTACAGAGCTAGCCAGCAGGAAGTTGAAAGGCCTTCACCTGTTCAGAATGAGGGAGTTAAGGCTCTATAATTTGTTCAGAGAAATTCCTATTGTTTGCTGCCTCCAGAAGCTGTGTCCTGAAGCCATGTGGGCTGGGAGCAGGAGGACAGTCAGCGTGTGCCTCCCGACAGGATGTGTGGGCCTGGGAGAAGACCCCCCGGAGTGATGTGTGCCCGGGACGGTAACCAAGGGTGAATACGTCTCAAAGGTGAGAAGACGAACTGTTGATGTGAAAGAAACAAAGGACTGTGTTGCCCTGTGAAGCTATTATAAAAGGACTATTGAGTGTCCGCTGGAGGACAAGGAAGTCTGCCCGACGGTAGGTTGGAGACAGACACTTAGGCAGGTTCCAGTTGTGAGAAGGTAGCCGCCCACAGAGGCAAGGATTTATTTTCTGTTTTATTTTATTTTGGATGTTTTGCTGCATACAGCCTGGTGAAGAAAACACCATTTAATAAATCACACTGTTTGTTTGCAAGCACTTGTCGGCTACCTCTCTGGGAAAACGCACCCCCCAAGGGGTCATCCACACCCGCCACCGAGCTAATCCCTCACATATGGTGGAGGATGCGGGCATAAGCAGAGATCCCTGCAAGGAAGTGCAAATGTTTGATGAACTTTATCTGGTGCATGAGATTGCACAATCTATGTGTGCAGGAGAGAAGATCCTGACAGAAAAAAAAAAAAAAAAGTGTTTTAAAGAGACAGCGGTCTCAAAATTATTTGATGAACTTTGTTGTGTCTGGTGCAAGTGACTGCACAAACTGTGTGTGCAGGAAAAGAGATCTTGCAAGAGAGAGAAAAACTACATGTGTTGAAGAGACAGTGGTCTGAAAATTGTTTGCTGGACTGTGAAAAATTTGTTTGTGGAGTTATTGAAGATGGGGCGGTCCAAACGCCTGAAAAATGCAAAGATAGATGAAATGAGAGACCGGATTCTATGGATGGAGGGGATGTTACCGTCTGAACCAGCCCCATCCATGCCTAAAGAGAGTATACTAAAGAGGAAGGTTGTTGTCCCTAGCAACACTGATGAAACTGCTATGGAGACGCAGTGTGCTCAGATGAAAAGTAAGCTCAAAATGGAGGAGATGTTGAAACAACTGATTATATCAAATACAGCTCAACAGCAGGCAAATGCAGCTCAACAGCAGGCAAATGCGGATTTTCAGCGGAGCTTTGCAGCTCAACAAAAGGCTCATCAAGAGAGCATGGCAGGCTGGAAACAGAGACGCCAGCAGCCAATGGAGGCCATCGGTTTGGAGGAAACCGAGTATGTGTGCAGGGCTGAGTTGGATGCCTTGCAACGGAAAATGGAAGAAAAGGAACAAGCCTTGGAATTGCTTAAAATGGAGCATAGAAACTTGCAGGAAACAAATGAACTACTCAAGTCTCATGTGTTACAGTGGGAAGAATCCACTGCTCTTCTTTTGGTCGAGTTGCAAAAACGCAGAGAGACTATAATGGAGAAAGATACCATCCTCATGGAAAAGGAAAGTGAAATTCAGACTTTGCAGAAGCAAAGTATGGTTGATATGTTGGAGTTGCGTAATCAGCTGGAAAAAAGTCTTCAGTGTTTGGAAGTTACAAAAATAGACCTGCAGGAGTCGCAGGAACAGAATGTCGCTCTGAAAACGACATTGTCTCTCAGCGACAACGAGAAAAGTGAAAGAGAGGCTAAATTACTGAGTACTGTGTATGAGCTCACCACTTTGAGCAATGTGGTAGATGAATTACGTGCAGACTGTGAAAGTTGGAAAGGTGAAGCCCAACGTTTCCAGCAGCAGTTAAAGGAGAAAGAAGCCTGTGTGGCAGAATTACAATCTCATTCCCAGAAACTAGCCAATGAGGTGAAGGCTCTTATGCAGGGAAAAGGAGATTGTGAACATAAGAGGGAAAAAGTAGAGGCACAGCTTCTGGAATCGCAAGTCAAGGTGTCAGAAGGTGACCGATTGTGTGCTAAGCTGTCAGAGAAGGCAAACCGACTGCAGGTTGAGTTGGACAATGTTATAAATCAGCTTTCTCAAGCAGACAGAAAATCTAGAGAAATTGCGGAAGATTTTTCTATCTTGGAATCGCAGCTGCAAGACACGCAGGAACTCTTACAGGAAGAGAGGTGTCAAAGGCTGAGTTTTAGCACAAAGCTCAAACAAATGGAAGATGAGAAAAATGGCTTCCTGGAACAATTAAAAGAGGAGGCGGAAGCAAAGAAAAACCTATCAGAGCAAGTCGCAACATTGCAAGCTCAGATAGCGGATATGAAAAAACGCATGGAAGAAAGCGTTGGTTCATTAGAGTGTGTTGAAGATGTGAAAAAGAAGCTTGATCAGATGCTTGGTGAGGAGAAGACTGTGTCTGCAAAATATGCAGAAGAACGCGACCGTGCAAAAACGGAGGCGCGTGATAACGAGAGCAAAGCCCTGTTCTTGGCTCGCTCTTTGGAGGAAGCTCTAGAGTGTAAGGCTGAACTAGAAAGTGTTAACAAACAGCTGCGTACAGAAATGGAAGAATTGGTCAGCTCCAAGGATGATGTTGTGAAAAGCGTTCAGGAGCTAGAAAAGTCTAAGCGAGTCTTAGAACAGCAAGTAGAAGAGATGAAGATTCCGTTGCAGGAACTGGAAGAGGAATTCCAGGCAACAGAGGATCTGTCCCAAAGAGGGGATAGTGTGCCTGATGCAGTTTTTAAAAGGATCAGTGTTTTGGGGTCTGTCCTGAGTGAGCCTCAGAAATGTGACGACATGTGGCTTGAATCACCCCTTTGGAATAAACCGTTCCTTCAAAAACTTCAAGCATTGGAAAATGTATCATTAGAACTTCAGCAAACAAAGGAGCTGAGTAAGAAATGTGGTGATTTCTCAGTTCAGGCTGAAAACCTAGTGGAGAAAACTAAGGCTGTTGGTGAAAACATGAAGCAAATGAATAAGTGCCTTTCAGGGAGTGTTTCCAAAATGGAACTGGTGAAAGACGGGTGGCAGAAGTTTGATCGTGATCTTGAGATGCATTCCATGTGGAATTCAGATAGAGAAAAAGAACTAGGTGACCTTGAGCGGTCAAATAGTTCAGCAGAAAGTGCATTGAAGAAACCTGTAAAAGAATGTGTTGCAGTTCCATGCTTCTTCACTGATGCAGAGAGGAGGTCTATAATGGATACCACCCAGATCGCTGGGTTCAACTGTGTTGTTGCCTTTGACCCCTATGTTGGTGGAAGGAAAGTTGATGATGTTCTGGTTGGCTACTTCTGTGAAGAGTTTGGCAAGAAATATAAACTGAATATCAAATCAAGTAGTAGGCCTTTACTGCGACTCGCTCAGGAGGGCGAAAAGTTTAAGAAGTTGATGAGTGCAAATGCTTCAGATCTGCCTATGAATATGAAATGTTTGGTGAATGATATTGATATCTCTGGGAAAAGGAACAGGGGTCACTTTTAAGAAATGTGTGACAGCCTGTTGTCTCAATTGGAAAATCCTCTGCACAGCATCTTAGAGCAAGCAAAGCTCAAGAAGGAAGATCATTCCCTTTTACAACAAAAAGTCAATGATTGTGTACAGCTGTATGGAGAGGCAACTCAAGTCACAGAGGGATGTCAAGAGTCCCTACTTGGAACAAAGCTTAGTGAAGCAAAGGTTCTCAAAGTTTTGTGGAAAACATTTATGGATTGCAGAGAGAGGCGTCTTAAGAATGTTGAAGACATTAAGACTAGCCCAATTGAGTTGCCTATGGATCACGGTCCTCCATGGTGGATTGGACAGACGGTTATGAGGGACAAGCTGTCTGACATTTATGAGAAAGCTGTCAATGAAGATGACAGAAACGAGAAGGAGCGAAATGATGCCAAAAATGCAGTTGAAGAATGTGTATATGAGATGAGAGACAAACTGTGTGGCATTTATGAGAAATCCGTCAATGAAGATGACAAAACAGTTTCATCCGGAAGCTTGAGGATAATAGGAGGCTTATCAGTGAGTCAGCAGTGCCTGACACATGCGTGCCTGGAAATCTGTGTCCCAACCCTAGGGTTGAAACAAGAGGGGGGGGGTATGTAACAGGAAGTCAGCTAAATCTGGGAATGTAGTCACAGGAAGGAGATACATTTCTACCTGATTTAGAAAGTCCATTAATTTAGGGTGTTGGCTACAGAGCTAGCCAGCAGGAAGTTGAAAGGCCTTCACCTGTTCAGAATGAGGGAGTTAAGGCTCTATAATTTGTTCAGAGAAATTCCTATTGTTTGCTGCCTCCAGAAGCTGTGTCCTGAAGCCATGTGGGCTGGGAGCAGGAGGACAGTCAGCGTGTGCCTCCCGACAGGATGTGTGGGCCTGGGAGAAGACCCCCCGGAGTGATGTGTGCCCGGGACGGTAACCAAGGGTGAATACGTCTCAAAGGTGAGAAGACGAACTGTTGATGTGAAAGAAACAAAGGACTGTGTTGCCCTGTGAAGCTATTATAAAAGGACTATTGAGTGTCCGCTGGAGGACAAGGAAGTCTGCCCGACGGTAGGTTGGAGACAGACACTTAGGCAGGTTCCAGTTGTGAGAAGGTAGCCGCCCACAGAGGCAAGGATTTATTTTCTGTTTTATTTTATTTTGGATGTTTTGCTGCATACAGCCTGGTGAAGAAAACACCATTTAATAAATCACACTGTTTGTTTGCAAGCACTTGTCGGCTACCTCTCTGGGAAAACGCACCCCCCAAGGGGTCATCCACACCCGCCACCGAGCTAATCCCTCACAATATATATATATATATATATATATATATATATATATATATACTGTGTATATATATATATTTACATACAAACTACAGTAAAACTGCAAGAAAGGGCACTGGGGGGCAAACTAATGTGATTTTTTTTATTTTGAATGGTATCAGTGTGTTTGGTGTGTTTTTACATTTGAATTTGCCGCCGGTTCCACCCCCCTGCAAACGTCACGTCGCAGGAGATGGAAGCCGGGGTACGGAGACGATCGGGAGGAAGAGCCGCCGCTAGACACCGCCGAGACACATCACTGGATCCCGGTGACAAGGTAAGAAACCTCTTTTACAGGATCCAGCGATGCTTCTGGTGGTACCCCGAGTGTGGCTACCGCTATTACCGCTATTGGCTCTGAAATGTAACCCCGAGCCACGCTCGGGAATACCGCTAGGAAGGTTAAAGTGTAGCCTATGGAGATACTGTATTTTGTTGCCATTCCACAAGGCTGCACAATTTTAAAGTCTGACATGTTTTGTATACAAAAAAATGGGCTAAGGGGGGGGCGTGTCCAGCCGGGAGCGAAGATGGCCACATGAAACCTCTGCTCCTGACGCCCATGGAGAACAATCGGCATCTACAGCTTTCCCCACACCTCTATACCACCGGTGAATGAACGATCCGCTTCCCTGGAACAAGGGGAACATGACGTGGAAACGGAAGGAAAAGCAGCGGCCGCAAAAACTCACGGCCTTCTTCTCACAGCAAGCTCCAGGGGGGGAGGCAAGATGGCGCCGACTCCTCCGCGCCGGAGACTTCTCACTCCCCGCCCGGCCTGCTGCAATTCTCTCCTGCTGCCTCCCACCTTCAGCTCTACTCCACAATCGAGCAGCCCAGAGAAAGCAAGGTTCCGCCTGGATTATCACCATTCAGGAACTGAGGTGAGCCCTGTGGGGGTCCTGGGAGATGACACTAGGGAACTTCCTGGCACCATTGAGGGATTCGCCACCAGCGACAGGCCTGTTAAGGAGTTGGTCCTTAAAGACATGCTAGTGTCACTGCGCAGTTCCCTGCAGTCTGACTTGGCCTCATACATACACAGGTTCAACACAGACCTCCAGGCAGTTACCACCAGAGTTGAACGTGTAGAGACAAAAATGGGGGAGTTTGCCACCTCAATCAATGACCTAGTGGACGCCTATGATCACAATTAAGAAGATAAGGACTGAGTCAGGGCCAAACTAGCAGACATCGAAGACCAGTCCAGGTGTAATAATTTCAAAATCAGAGGGGTCCCTGAGACTGTACATCAGGAGGATCTGGGAGACTACGCCACTCTGCTCTTGAAAATCATTTTGCCTGAAGCTACAGATTTAGACGTGACCATCAACAGAATCCACTGTGTGCCTAAACCGTCATACTTGCCTGATAAGGTACCCCGTGAGGTTTGCACTTCTTTCATGTGAAGGACAGACTAAAGAGAGCATCCCGAGACATTGAATGCCTGTCCCCACAATATGCACACCTTCAGTTTTTTGCTGACCTATCGCAATACACCTTACAGAAACGCAGGGCCCTCATCACTATCAACAAACCGCTGAGAAATCACAAGATAGTCTATCGTTGGGGATACCCTGCGTGACTGACGGTTATGCATGCTGGTGCCACTCATGTGATTGACTCTCTTGAAAAGGGAATCTCTCTGCTTAAGCAGTGGCGCATACT
The DNA here is from genome assembly GCF_965119305.1 of Pelophylax lessonae. Lineage (NCBI taxonomy): Eukaryota > Metazoa > Chordata > Amphibia > Anura > Ranidae > Pelophylax > Pelophylax lessonae. Next base: position 768,083,667 of record NC_138768.1, read on the forward strand.
TCCGGAGTCTGGGGAGGGAGATCTGCGGGAGAGGGGACAACAGGACGGACACCCTGAATGGCGTCTGGTGACCACCAAGAACTCTCGTTCTCACAAATAATGATAGGGCAACCACACAATGTTTTCCTCGTTTTTGCATTTTTTTACTTTTTCTTTTTTTTAAGGTCGCTTAAGGTCACGTTCTTTCCAACACCTGAGAAGCAGCCAGGAGTCCTGCCACGGAGCTCAGCGTACCTTGAAATCTTCATATGTAAGACGCATTTTCTTTAACTCTGCTTTACCACTGCATGTTCTTTACTTTCCACCATGGGGATACACTTCCTTACCATAAATGCCAAGGGTCTAAATCACCCTGTTAAGCGAAAGTCCTTATGGCAGGAGGCCTTAGCACATGGGTGTGACATCCTGGTGGTACAAGAAATGCATTTCCTAGCAACAAATCCCCCAGGTTGTATACACCAGAACTTCCCACTTATTTTTTTGGCAAATGCCGAATCCAAAAAACGTGGAGTAATGACTGCTATTAGGGACACAGTCGCGTTTACCCAGCTACAAGAGGTTAAGGATTATTGGGGCAGGTACCATATTCTGGTGTGTGAACACAATTCCATAACACTGACTTTAGTCAACACTTATGCCCCCAACACTGGCCAACGGAAATCTTAAACAAGCACATGAAACGGGTGAGTAAGGTTAAATAGGGTCCAATGCTTTTTTGTGGCGATTTCAATTTAGCACCCAACCCTTCTATGGACTCTTCATCTACCCCCAAATGGAAACCACCAGCCTTACAACCATTCATCGATGACAATGACCTATGTGATGGGTGGTGCTGTCTTCATGACTCCGAAAGAGATTATAGTTTTTTTTCCTCACCGCATAACTGTTATACCAGGATTGATTTTTTCCTGCTCGATCGTGACCTGCTACTGCGGACTTCTGCAGTGGAAATCAACACTATAACAGGGTCAGATCATACTTCTGTTAAGCTTACATTAGAGGACTCTTTTTCAGTTCCAGGTTCTTCCACTTGGCATCTGAACGCACGCCTGCTCCAAAATCAGGCGAATGTTACTGAGTTAATGCAAGGCCTACATGACTACTTTAAGGATAATGCTTCCTCTACTGCAGACCCCTTTCTTTTGTGGAATGCCCACAAAGCAGTGCTTAGAGGAACCCTTTTCAAGATGGGAGCTAGGGCGAAGAGGAAGCGGCTCAAATAACTAGATGATCTAACAGCGGACATCCGTAGATTGGAATCTACAAACATGCTTCACCCTTCCCCCCTGAATCAACACAAGGTGTCTCAGAAAGTTTTGAAGCTGAGAACCCTTCTGTTCGATAGATTTGAACTGGCCAATAGACGGTTGAAAATGTTGTACTACACTTCCGGCAACAAAGCCTGGCAAGTTGTTAGCGGAACGATTAAAGGAAATGCGACACAAAACCTAAATCCCACATCTTATTCACCCTGTTACTAAACAACGCATTCAGCATCCTCGTGCCATTGCAGAAGAGTTTAATTCATACTATACAGTAGCTCCCTGTATAATCTATGTTTAGATGCAGATACTCCCCAGCCCACTTCAACACTGATTGATGATTTCCTTGGACGTTTGGATCGTTCCCTGGCTTCTGTACACTCTGTACTTGATATGTTTAACAAAATTTTGTATTACAAAGTTAATGCCTCCAAATCTAACACATTAGCCATTGGTATCCCACTTAAAGTGAAGAGTAAACTGATGTCCTCCTTCCCCTATGAGTGGTCATCATTCGGTGTTACATACCTGGGTATTACACTTACCCCTACCATCAGGGACCGTAAGCTTAAATCAATGGCGATAGCAGAGCTCTCGTGGTCCGGTAGACTAGCCTCTTTCAAGATGCTTCTGCTTCCCTAATTGCTATATCTCTTCAGAACACTCCCAATCCCGGTCCCTAACTCCTTTTTTAGCTCAGCCCAATCTATCTTGAGTAGTTAGCCATGGAACGGCAGGAGAGCACGGTGTTCTTTCGCTAGATCACTTCGCCATCGGAGGGCTGGGGGAGTAGGTATGGTTTCCATTAGGGATTACTACGAGGCAGGTATCCTGTCCCCACTTCGATTTTGGTTTTCTACGGGCCCGTCGCCACTGTGGGTGGATATGGAAAGTTTGTACGCACCTGGGCCTCCTTTTGGCTACCCACCTTGGTGGGGGCCTGCACAGCCGTTTCCCACCGACCATTGTGGCAGCATTGTCCTCTTGGCAGAGATTTACAAACTTCACTGGGGGTGACATCCCCCACACTCCCATTCCACTGCCCTTATCCTGCCTACCCTCTATCATCCCTGATCTTCAATTTGCCCCCTGGATCTCTAGGGGCATAACTCGAATAGATGACGTTATGGTGGGACCGGTTGTTAAGACCTTCCAAACACTGCAAATCAAATTCAATCTTCTCCCAAGAGAGTACTATAGATACTCGCAAATCCAACACCTACTAAAAACTAAAATAACTTCCTCCCTTAGCTTACCTTGGCGCGTGGCTCAATTCCTTACAACTGATGTAACCGCAGTGAAGGGAATCTCCATGTTCTATAATGCAATTCACAACAAAGACAGGTTCCTCAAGTCTACTCCCTACTCCGAATGGGAAAAGGACTTCGGGCAGAAATTTCAGAATACGACGTGGCAGCGGGCTATCTCCCTTACATTTGCAGCCACTAAGAGCTCTAACTTATGGGCGATGACTCAAAAAATCAACCTTCGTTGGTATATGACTTGGATAAGGACACACTTGATTTATTAAATGCTCCCTTTACTGCCCCTGAAATTATTAAAACGATATCTTCCCTACCCAATAACAAATCCCCTGGACCAGATGGCTTTTCAGGGGAATATTATAGGACCTTCTCCTTTATCCTGGCCCCCCACATGGTAAAACTCTTTAATGCTGCTGCTGCCTCCTCGACCTTCCCCGCAGAAATGTTGAATGCGACCATTGTGACATTGCCTAAGCCAGGGAAGGATCCCGTCTCTCCTAAGAATTTCTGGCCCATTTTACTGTTGAACTGTGATCTAAAGATCTATGCCAAAGTTATTGCAACACGCCTGACGAACATTATGCCTTCCCTGGTACATCCAGATCAGTCTGGCTTTATTAAAAATCGCCAGGCGGGCGATGCCACCCGACATCTTTTCAATGTTGTGTATGCGGCAGAATCTGCAGGAACGCCTTCTCTGCTCCTCAAGTTGGAGGCAGAGAAGGCGTTCAACAGGATTCATTGGGAATATTTGGCCAAGACGCTGTCTGCCTTTGGCTTCCAGGGCCACATATACTCCGTTATGATGGCACTTTATACGAGTCCTAGTGCGCGGGTGCTTGCCTTGGGGGTCCTGTCCGATTCCTTTCCAATCACAAATGGCACGCGCCAGGGGTGCCCCCTTTCCCCACTGATTTTTGATCTGCTAATTGAACCCCTGGCGATATACCTGACATTCCAGGGCATGTTCTGATATATAAGTGTCAATCGCAATGTCCATAAGATCAGCCTGTTCGTTGATGATATCATCCTAATGTTGACTGACGTGGATCGTTCCCTGGCTTCTGTACACTCTGTACTTGATATGTTTAACAAAATTTTGTATTACAAAGTTAATGCCTCCAAATCTAACATATTAGCCATTGGTATCCCACTTAAAGTGAAGAGTAAACTGATGTCCTCCTTCCCCTATTAGTGGTCATCGTTCGGTGTTAAATACCTGGGTATTACACTTACCCCTACCATCAGGGACAAAATTCAGGCTAACTATGTACCCTTCCTTGAAAAGATGAACCGTAAGCTTAAATCAATGGCGATAGCCGAGCTTTCGTGGTCCGGTAGACTTGCCTCTTTCAAGATGCTTCTGCTTCCCCAATTGCTATATCTCTTCAGAACACTCCCAATCACGGTCCCTAACTCCTTTTTTAGCTCAGTTAGCCATGGAACGGTAGGAGAGCACGGTGTTCTTTCGCTAGATCACTTCGCCATCGGAGGGCTGGGGGAGTAGGTATGGTTTCCATTAGGGATTACTACGAAGCAGGTATCCTGTCCCCACTTCGATTTTGGTTTTCTACGGGCCCGTCGCCACTGTGGGTGGATATGGAAAGTTTGTACGCACCTGGGCCTCCTTTTGGCTACCCACCTTGGTGGGGGCCTGCACAGCCGTTTCCCACCGACCATTGTGGCAGCATTGTCCTCTTGGCAGAGATTTACAAACTTCACTGGGGGTGACATCCCCCACACTCCCATTCCACTGCCCTTATCCTGCCTACCCTCTATCATCCCTGATCTTCAATTTGCCCCCTGGATCTCCAGGGGCATAACTCGAATAGATGACGTTATGGTGGGACCGGCTGTTAAGACCTTCCAAACACTGCAAATCAAATTCAATCTTCTCCCAAGAGAGTACTATAGATACTCGCAAATCCAACACCTACTAAAAACTAAAATAACTTCCTCCCTTAGCTTACCTTGGCGCGTGGCTCAATTCCTTACAACTGATGTAACCGCAGTGAAGGGAATCTCTATGTTCTATAATGCAATTCACAACAAAGACAGGTTCTTCAAGTCTACTCCCTACTCCGAATGGGAAAAGGACTTTGGGCAAAAATTTCAGAATACGACGTGGCAGCGGGCTATCTCCCTTACGTTTGCAGCCACTAAGAGCTCTAACTTATGGGAGATGACTCAAAAAATCAACCTTCATTGGTATATGACTCCACAGCATATATTTAAATTTGCCCCCCGCACTTCCCCACTGTACTGGAGAAACTGCGGGGATGTGGGATCACTGTTTCACATTTTATGGACATGCCCAAGGGTGCACACATACTGGAGCAAGGTCTCAGATATCCTATCCCAGGTGGGCGGTTCTCCCATACAGCTGTCTCCTGAATTGGCTCTATGCTCATTAGGCATTGACATGGTTCCTTCCCAGCGAGGATTCCAATTATCCATGTCCTATTAGCCTCTCGTCTCACCCTCCTTAGACATTGGCGACAAAACAATGCTCCTGACATTAAAGAGGTTATTTCTACTACTCACACACATTTTTTTGGTTGAAAATGTAATCTTTATTTGCATAAAAGATATACAGAAAACAATACTACTCACACACATGCCACATATGAACTGATGTTCGCTTCCTCTATGAACAAGGCTGGCTGGCCCGCCTGAAGTGGGAACCATGGCTGTCCTGGTACTCTGCTCGGGGTCAACAATACGGATAACTATGTTTTATCTTATTTCCTTGCTCTTCCACTTTAATATGCTGACATGATATTGAGATGACCTTCCTGTTATGTTTTATTTTGTTTTGGTATGTTATTTTGTCTCTTCTCCCTGCCTACCTGACAGATGTTCCTAGATATGGTCTATACATGTTGGTGTGGTGGGGGTGGCGGAGTTAATGCAGGAGGGGAGGGTTTGGGGGGGCTGGAGGGGGGCACCCCTGGGCCATTTATGAGGGACCCGGGGGGGCGGCTTGCGCTGGGCCTCGGCTGGGCGGGGTCCTCTCCCTCTCCTGACTTCCCGTTCGCCTCCTTTTATGAGCAATTTGTGCCTATTTAGTATTCAGATATATTGTTTGCTATTACTTTTTTTGTTAGATCACCATCTGTTCAGTTTGTATGTTTTCCTTTTTCTTGTTCCTGTTTAAAACTCAATTAAAATGTATTGGAACTAAAAAAAATGGGCTAACTATTGTGTTTTGTTTTTTTAAATTCATTAAAGTGTATTTCTTTCCACAAAAAATGTGTTTGCAAAACCACTGCACAAATAATTTGTGACTTAAAACTTTGCAACAATTGCCATTTTATTCCCTAGGGTCTCTGCTAAAAAAAAATATATACTTTTTGGGGGTTATAAGTAATTTTCCAGATAAAAATAATGATTTAAACATGTAAACAAAAAGTGCCAGAAAAAGCCTGGTTGGCAATCTGTCCTATTCGTTGTCTGTCTGTAAGCTATGTTCTTGCCTGGCCATGTGTTACTTTGCTTGGACTGCCTGTGAGTTACCTGCAATGTAGCAAATCCAAGGGCAAAGTTCTGGGAGTATAACAAGTGATATTTAAACCCCTTCCAGGGATCTGTGATACAATTAGGTTCTTTCTGCGATATGATTAACCACACCAAAACACAAGTAAAATCAAAACAAATTTTGAGCAAACTACAAGTTAAAAGTTTGTAGCGTTTGATCTGAATGGCTGAGTTTACTTATGCTCAGCTCATTTTTAAAAACAACAGTGTGCTAATGTAAAAAAAAACAATTAAAGGTACCTTTTAAATATTTTTCTGCATATTTACTACATGAAGCCATTTACTTGTCAGTGGATTCTTTTGCAAACTTGCAAAGCACATAAAAAATCTTGCTAAATAAAACACAATAACATTTTATAATGTTCATAAACACAGTTTATTTTCTTGGCTGTCAAATACTTTTAAACATTTATGAAATATTAATTTTTTTATTTTATCCACATGTATACATCTGGAGCATATTATGCAAGGCTTTTATAAGAGGTAAGAGAACAGAAATATATGCAGTAATAACATTATAGTCCCACGAGAGTAATACAACCTTGTTCGGGAACAGCCATAAAGGTTATTTATAATTGGTATGTCTGGCATAGTCCTTGAAGAAGCACATTATAGTTAGAGGTGCATATAAGCAAGTGAATTGAAACAGCAAGATATAAACTCTATTAAGTTTCGCCAGCTTACCTTATTAGATGTAAATAAATATTTGTGATACACATTAGAACTTGGATCCGACATTAATATTTTAATCTACATGCAAATATTCTGAAAAACATATTATCTATTAAAATAGTATTTTAAACAGGTTCATTTTGTACTCAACAATATATTAAATTAATTCAGCAAAATATGCACTAAAATCCCTAAATATGAGTGTTAATACAACCCATGTATAAATATATAAATATATTATAAACTTTTAAATTACAATTTGTAAATATTAAACATTTCTAAATCTCCAAAATGCAAATGCCAAAGAAACAATGGTTTTTTTTCGGCTTTTAGAGACAATGTTGTCCACCCATAAGAGGAAGAACCCCTTTGGATTTTGGACAGCCTCAAAAGGTGTTTAGTCTTAGTTAAGAGCTAAAAAATTAAAAATGTGCATGAATTGCAGGGAATTACTGAATATGTTTTGATTTTTTCCACATGTACACAGAAAACATTCACACTCGCATAACATTAATTTATTGAATCCAATTAGAGAAATCCTGGGTGAGAAGTTTTGTGATTCTTGGAAGAAATCATTTATTTATAGTTACATAGTTATTGAGGTTGAAAAAAGACATCAGTCCATCCAGTTCAACCTGTGTGTGTGTCTACTGTTAACCGCACATTGCATACCCCTGTATGTTGTGGTCTTTAAGGCGCCCATCTAATAGTTTTTTGAAACTATCAATGCTCCCTGCTGATATGACTGTTTGCGGAAGAGAATTCCACATCCTTACCGCTCTTACAGTGAAGAACCCCCTGCGTATTTTAAGGTTAAACCGCCTTTCCTCTAGTTTTAGTGAGTAGCCACGTGTCTTATTGTATTTCCTTTCTCTGAATAGGTTTTTCCACATGCTAGGGTTGCCAGTGCAATATTTGTACATTGATATCATATCCCTCCTCAATCGTCTCCAGAGAGAATAAGTTCAGTGCTTGCGGTCTTTCCTCATAGCTGATGTCCTCCATTCCCCTAATTATTTTTGTTGCCCTTCTCTGGACTTTCTCAAGTTCCAGCACATCCTTCCTGAGGACCGGTGCCCAGAACTGGACAGCATACTCCAGATGTGGCCGGACCAGAGTCTTGTAGAGTGGAAGAATAATCTCTTTATTTCTGGAATGAATCCCCTTTTTTATACATCCCAGTATTCTGATAGGCTTTGCTTGCAGCGGCTTGGCATTGCATGCTGCCAAGCCTGTTGTCTACCAGTACCCCCAGGTCCTTTTCCAACCTAGACTCACCCAGAGGTTCCCCCCCCCCCCCCAGTGAGTAGCTTGCTTTCTGGTTTCTGGCACCCAGGTGCATTACTTTACATTTTTCAACATTAAACCTCATCTGCCATGTAGTTGCCCACCCCATAATTTTATTCATGTCCGCTTGTAATGTTTCCACATCCTGCCCAGAAGATTTTGGCATGCTTAGTTTAGTATCATCCGCAAATACTGAGATTTTGCTCGATATCCCCTCCTCTAGATCATTTATGAATAAATTAAAAAGGATTGGCCCCAGGACAGAACCCTGGGGGACCCCGCTTTCCACACCCGCCCAATCTGAGTACTCCCCATTAATCACCACCCTTTGCAACCTCCCCTGGAGCCAGTTCTCTATCCAGGTACTCACCTTATGGTCCATACCTACCTTTCTTAGTTTGAACAGTAAGCATTTGTGGGGAACGGTGTCAAAGGCCTTTGCGAAGTCCAGGTACACCACATCCACAGGCTTACCTTTATCTAGGTGGCAGCTCACTTCATCATAGAAGGTTAATAGATTGGTTTGGCAAGAACGATTTTTCATGAATCCATGCTGATTACTACTAATAATACCGTTTTCATTACTAAAGTCTTGTATGTGGTCCCTTAACATCCCCTCCAAAATCTTGCAGACTACTGATGTTAGGCTGACCGGCCTATAGTTACCCGGGATATATCTCGGCCCCTTTTTAAATATTGGTACCACGTTGGCTTTTTTCCAATCAGCTGGCACCATACCCATCTGTAAACTATCCTTAAAGATCAAGAATAATGGTCTGGCAATCACCTGGCTGAGCTCTTTAAGAACCCTCGGGTGCAAGCCATCCGGTCCTGGTGATTTATTTATGTTAAGTTTATCTAGTTTAGTTTTAAGTCTATCTTCTGTTAGCCATGGCATTATTTCCTGAGGTGTGTTGTTTAGTTTGGCCTTACAAGCTGGGTTAGTGTAGCCCCCCAATTCTTTTGTGAAGACTGAAGAGAAGAAATTATTTAACACTACCGCCTTTTCCCTGTCCTCTGTGGCCAAAATTTCCTTATCGTCTTTTATGGGGCCCATGTGTTCTGGCCTCGCTTTCTTACTGTTTATATTTCTTGGGGTTCTTTTTACTCTCTTCCGCTATATGTCTCTCGTGTTCTATTTTACCCGCCCTGATTTTGTCTTTACATTTCTTATTACACTCTTTGTAATGCTTGAATGCTGCCAATGACCCCTCAGCCTTATATTTTTTGAAGGCCTTTTCCTTAACATTAATATGCATTTTTATGTTGGAGTTTAGCCACCCAGGGTTTAGTTTTGCTCTCTTAAATGTATTTCCCTTTGGAATGCACTGGTCAATCCCTTTGTTAAGTATGCTTTTGAAGCACTCCCATTTTTCCTCCGTGTTCTTTGTTCCCAGGGTTCTATCCCATTTGATATTTTCTAGCAGAGAGCACAGTTTTGGGAAATTGGCTCTTTTGAAATTCAGTGTCCTTATATTGCCCTTGTGTTTCCTATTACTGTAATTCATACTGAAACTAATTGACCTATGGTCACTGTTTCCTAAGTTGTCCCGTATTTCTATATCCGTGAGCAGGTCTGTATTGTTGGTAATCAGTAGGTCAAGAACCGCATTGTTTCTTGTCGGTGCATTCACCATCTGACCCATGAAATTGTCCTGCAAAACATTTAGGAACTGCCGAGCCTTGGCTGAATGCGCGGTTCCTTCTGCCCAGTCTATATCTGGATAATTAAAGTCCACCATTATAATGACATTTCCTATCCTTGCTGCTAATTCTATTTGTAAAAGGAGGTCCGCCTCCCCCTCCTCCCTCTGGTTGGGGGGCCTATAGCATACGTCCAATATTACTTTCCCCACAGTGCCTTCCCTTTGAAGTTCTACCCATAGGGATTCTGCCTCGTTCATAGCTCCATTATTAATATCATCCCTTATATTTACCTGTACACTGTTCTTAATATACAGACATACCCCTCCCCCTTTTTTACCTTCTCTATCACTGCGATAAAGGGAATACCCCTGAATGGTTGCCATCCAGTCATGAGAGCTGTCAAACCAAGTCTCTGTTATCCCCACAAAATCTAAGTCCTCCTCAAGCATCAGCAGCTCCAGCTCTCCCATCTTGTTGGTCAGGCTTCTGGCATTGGTATACAAGCCTCGTAATCTTGATCGGTTACATATATCCTCATTTGATGTTTTTAGGCTGTTCTTGCGATTTTTCCCCATACCCCCCTGGGTTTAGGAGCTCCGAACACCCTACCGCTAATGCCCCCATTTCTGCCCTCTGGATCTTGCTTTCCACTGGCTAATTCTACATCTGTACCCTCCCCCCATCACCTAGTTTAAAAGCTCCTCTAACTTTTCAGCCATCTTCTCACCCCCTCCCCATTTAGGTGCAATCCGTCCCTACCATAGAGCTGGTGGCCGACTGAGAAGTCGGCCCAGTTCTCCAGGAACCCGAAACCCTCCTTACTACACCAGCTCCTCAGCCACTTGTTAACTTCCCTAATCTCCCGCTGCCTCTCTGGTGTGGCTTGAGGTACAGGTAGTATTTCTGAAAATACTACCTTGGAGGTCCTAGTCCTCAACTTAGCTCCTAAGTCCCTGAAATCCTTTAGAACTCTCCATCTTCCTCTGCCTATGTCATTGGTACCCACGTGTACCATGACAGCTGGGTCTTCCCCAGCCCCACCCAGTAATCTGTCCACCCGATCCGCGATGTCCCGAACCCGAGCGCCCGGTAAACAATAGACTGTTCGGCACACACGGTCTTATTATTTGACCGTATGACTTTAAGACTTCATCCATGCATTTTTTAAATGCTTATCATATACTGTACCTATTATGAACACACATATTAGCAACAAATTCATTCATAATTGCATAACTGTTCCTGGTTTGTGACACAAACTAGTAAAATAAAGACGGTCAAGCATGACAGTCAAGCAGCTGGCATTTTTAGGAGAGGCCATTTTTGTCACTAAAACTACACATTCCTTAAAAACTGCACTTTGAGTTTAGTTTGAGCACTTTATGTCTGATGAACATCTGGGTTTTTTTAATACCTTTTGATTATTTTTAAGGCTATTTTTTTTAATTAACATAAAAAAAGGCTATACTTACCTTCTCTGTGCAATATAATGCTTTACCTCCTCTTCTGGAAGTCCACTGCCAGCACTGTTCACTTCTCCCTGCTACGGGTGCCTCCTTGACAAGCTAAGTGCTATGTGAATATTCGCGTGGCGCAAGCCAGGCTGTGCACATCTCTAGACACACATAGCATGGTTAAGCCATGACCCCACTCCATTCTCACAGGAGTTTTATTGACAGCATCAGGAGTCTATGGCTCCCACTTCTCTCAATGTCTTCTGTGGGACCAGGAAGAGAGGAGAGGGGTGCTGCAGCCGGGACAGTACTGGATCAGTGAGAGGAGTCAGGTAAGTGTTTAGAGATGAGGGAGACAGGGAGAGGGGCATTTTTTTACCTTAATAAAGGAAATGCATTAAGTTAAAAAAAAAAAACTTTGAAGTTTAGAACCACATTCGTTTATTAAAAACGCACTTTTCATTGTGAATTGACGGCAGCCTCGTGTTTATTGATCTTATTTTTGGTAGATATGAAATAACTTTTTTTTATATATTTTATTTAATTTTTAAGAAGAAACAGACAATATAAAGTAGTTGCAGAGTACATATTGGGAGGTGATATCTGAAAATAGAACAACTACAAACAGGTCAATCATAGCACAACAACATGAAGCCCCAGAGGGACTACCTATGGAAGTGAAACATATTATAACAGTTGAGCATAGCCAAATAAAAATACTAATTTCAGTAACAAATTTTCTGGAAGCATGGATGGAAACGTTAGATGGGGAGACAGTCTAACCCCCCAGCATAAGAGAGGACTTGAGTGTCAACAACATAGATGCATGCAATAATCGGTTCTAAGACAACAGAGTTGTTTAAACTAAACCTAACGAGGGTGAACTAAAAATAGGAAGAATAAATATGGGAAGGGGTATGTGAAAGAAAGGGGGGAGGGGAGAACTATCATGATTCACTTGTTACATAGAGGGAGAGGCTACAAGCTTGGGACATAGAGAGAGGGGGAAAATGAGATACCCCCTGCTGTGGTTTAGGAAGACAAATGGGGAGACATAGCAGTGGTGAGCATCAGGTAGGCTTGATGATGCTGTATTCCAGTTGTGTCAGCATGAATGTTATTGATGCTTTCCCAGTTGATGAAACAGCAACTTCCATGTAGGCTTTCCATTTGGAGTGGAAGTGTTTGAGATAAAGTTGAGGTTGCATATCTAGATCCAACAATTCTCTGTATAGTAACTGCAGGAGATCCTTTTAACAGCAGATTTTTGAGGAGGTGTGGAAGATGGCCATTGTGTCATTATCTCTCTTCTCACCACTAGTAGACAAGTTAGCATCTAAGGAAAATTGGTTTGGGGTGCTAAAGCATTAGACCCTTTTGGAGCTGAGAGGCAAGAGTCATTGTCAAAAAGTAGAATAGGATTGTTAGGAATGATATATCCAGTGACTGCATGGATGAATGTAGAAATTTAGTCCCAAAAAGCTGAGATTGGTTGACACATCCATAAGCGATGGAAAAGCGCTGGGTGAGAGGTGTGTCATAGCGTACAGAGGTTGCCTTAAACCGACATCCCGGAGGACACAAAAGGGATATATGCTCTATGCAGGATTTCAAATTGGATCTCTCTCAAGATTTTGGCAGTAGCAATAGAGCAGGTTTTGTTGTAGCCTCGTAAGATGGTGTCTACAATGTCCGCTGTATGAATATCTTTTCCCCAGGATTCGACAGGAGAGGGCTGAAGTGATGTAGTCAGATGAGAATGCAAGGGGTGGTAAATGTCAGAGATCTTGAACCGCTGTTGTTGGAGTAACGTATCAATTAATGGGGATTGGAATCCTAAGGGTTTGTGCGGACAAACCTTGTTGACATAGTCCGCAAATTGAAAATATTCACAGTACTGTGCGCTCCTGGAGATAGGTAAATCAACACAAACTTTAACTACAGGTTGCTGCTGCCTTATATAAATTAATATAGTCCTTATATACTGAGGAGCAAAAGACCAATCACTCCAGCAGTGAATCACCAAAGCAATTGAGCAGAGGAGCCTCCACCTCCCAGTGATAGTAGTGCATATAGAGATCAGAGAAGCCAATTCCCATCCACTGTTAATTGACAGTCCATAAATGTTGACTTATAATCCACTTCAACATACCACTGGTTAAAAAAAAGTGCCTCACTCTCTTTATGCCACTTCCCTCGCCGGTAATTATTGCCTCTCATCTCTAACTGGCAAAATTTGCTTAGTGATCCAAACCACAGCAAAAAAAAAACGCTTGCTTGCTTTTGAGGTCTGCTAATTATGGGCTGATCTTATCTTTACAGCTCTGTCCTCTTGCAAGCCTGACTTCAGTGTTCAAACCGCAGAAAGGAAGAGTGGGCCTTGTTGAGGGTTTGTAGGTCCTTATGCTAATAAAAAAGTGGAAGCGTTTGGAGGGGTTATAGGAGGTGTGGAAAAGTAACCATCTTGAATAGGTGGCATCTGCTGAAGAGGGAGAGCGGGAGGTCCATTCATGCCTCCCGTTCTCCCACAATTTTCATAATTGGAGGAGGATAGTTTAGAAAGTATAGGAATGAAGGTGGTTTGCCGATCCTTATTACTAAATATTTTACAGAACCCTTAGCTATCGAGAATGGAGAAGAATAAACCCACAAAGAGGGTCTGGCATGGTAGAGAGGCAGAACTTTACTCTTGGAAAATGTTATCCATAAACACGAGCATTGGCGTAAAATAGATTTGGAACGCACATCATACGTGACGTGGTACGCAGGTGGAATGCAAGCCGGAAGTCCTCCCGCTCGCTACCCTGCAATCGGTTTGCACCGATATCCACGCTCATGAGCGGCTGTTTTCGGCCTTTTTAATTGGCAAACCTTTACTTATAATATTTTTGCTTACATTGCTCTAAAGACTTTGTACTATTATGGTTTTATCCATTTTGGAAAATAAAATTTATCAAATTTACTACACTATCCGGAGCCTTTTTTGTCTTCCCTTATACCTGGCCTGAGGTGAGAGGAGAGAGAGAGGGGGAGCCCGCCATCCTGCCTAACCTTAGCAAGCCACGAGGAGACTGCTTCATAGCCTACCCAAGCTTGGGTTGGTCTTGGTGCCATAAGGCATACCTGACCCACGCTATTTGGTAAGTGATTTAATCTTACCATTTGTCACGGTGAAAAAAAAAGCTACACTGAGCACTACAGAGCGGATTGAGAAATCACTACGCTGAGCACTTGCACTTATTGTTTGGAATAAGCACTGTTTGCACAAGAGACTCACTATATTTATTTATTGGACTATTTATTGGATTTTACATTTTGGAAATATTTTTTGGATTTTTTTCTTTTCTTTTTTAACATTTTACTATAGTCACGTTATGGAATATTTTATATGAATTTTATATATGGAATCGTTTATATTTACCATTATATTGTCACCACTATCACCTTATGAAATTTACAGTATGTATGAATTTTAGGTATAATAATATTTATTGAATTAATTGATTATAGCAAGCGCTATAGGTAGCCATCTTAGACTACTCACCTGCAACAATATTGCCTCTTTTGCTGCGTTAACCACTTGCCGACAGCTCACAGTATATTTACTGCGGCAGTCAGCCCCTCACAGGCAAAACGACGTAGGTCTACGTCGCTAGCCTGTGAGGCTCTGGGGTCACAGACCCCCCCATGCGTGTGCCCAGCGGACCCGATGTCCGCCGGGCACTCGCGATCGTCCGTGACCCTGGGAGAAAGGCAGGCGGCTAATGTAAACAAGCCACCTGTCATTCTCCCTTGTGTAAGAATGGTGATCATACGGTTCTACTATGTAGGACCGTTGATCACTGTTCTTACAGCTCAAGCCACAGCCAATCACAGTTAGAATCACACCCCTAGGGACACACACCAAAATGTCAGTCAAGGGTTCCTATCTGTCTGCCCCAATGTCGCAGTCCCGCAAAAAAAAATCGCAGATCGCCGCCATTACGCGTTAAAAAAAAAAAACAACAAAAATTATAAAAATCTTTCCCTTAGTTAGTAAACGCAATAACTTTTGAGCAAACCAATCAAAATACGCTTTTCACAATTTTTTTAACCAAAAACATGTAGCAGAAAACAAATTGGCCTAAAATGTTGAAAAATTTTGATTTTTACATTTTTTGGGGGAATTTCATATAAAAAAATTGTGAAAAATATTGTTATTTTTGCAAAATTGACGCTCTTCTTTTGTTTATAGCGCATGATCAAAAAATCTCACAGGTGATCAAATACCACCAAAAGAAAGCTCTGTTTGTGGGAAAAAAGGACTGTTTAGGTACAGCGTCGCACGACCGCGCAATTGTCCGTTAAAGTCACGCAGTGTCGAATCGCAAAATAGGCCCTGGTCAGGAAGGGGGCAAAATCTTCCGGGGCTTAAGTGGTTAAGTCTGATACACACAGTGCCAAACTCACTGGCCAATTTTTTGAACAACAGGTGTGATAAACCAGTGGCCCCCCAATACCCAAAATTGAAGTGGGGTGTTATTTAACATTAGGGATGATCGAACTTTTGAAAAGTTCGGTTCGATCAGAACACCCGAACTTCCCGAAAGTTCGGGTCCGGATTCCAGAACCCCATTGAAATCAATGGGACCCGAACTTCGGTAATCAAAAAACACCATTTTGAAGCCCTAAAACCCAATAAATGCCCCTAAAAAGTGCCTAGGGTTCTGGGTCATGCCCCAGGGACTATTAATCACACAAAAAAAGTTCTTAAAAATTTTCATTTTTGATAGAGAGCCAATTATTGAAAAAATTATTGAAAAAAAAATGAGATTTCTTTGGATTTAGTGTCAGAGGGGTCTAAAAAGTGTACCTGTGAAGTTTCAGCTCTGTAGCATGTCCAGAACCAGAAAAAAAAGATTGTTTGTATTAGAATTGCAGTAGAGCAAGCATAGGGCTCCGCTATTTTCACACCTGGCCGTTTTTGTTGCAGGCGTTTATTGGGCTTTTTTGTGGACGTCTTTGGAGACAGGCATGACATCTGAACTTCTGTGTAGGGGTATATAAACACACACACATATATGTATATATACACATACACACATATAGGTGTGAAAGTAGCGGAACCCTATGCCTGAAATTATTTGCAGGCATATGGCTCCGCTCCTATCATACCTATATGTGTGTATGTGTATATATACATATATGTGTGTGTGTTTGTATATATACCCCTATACAGAAGTTCAGATACTATGCCTGCCCCCAAAGACGCCCAAAAAATGCCCAAAAAAACGCCTGCAACAACACACCTGGGCGTTTTGGTTGCAGGCGTTTTTTTGGGCATTTTTTGGACGTCTTTGGAGGCAGGCATAACATCTGAACTTCTGTATAGGGGTATATATACACACACACGCATATATGTATAAATACAC
Source organism: Pelophylax lessonae (assembly GCF_965119305.1). NCBI lineage: Eukaryota > Metazoa > Chordata > Amphibia > Anura > Ranidae > Pelophylax > Pelophylax lessonae. Next base: position 768,100,202 of record NC_138768.1, read on the forward strand.
ATATACACATATAGGTGTGAAAGTAGCAGAACCCTATTACTGGCCAATTATTTGTAGAACTGGTGTGATAAACCTGTGGCCCCCCCGATACCACAGATTGAAGCGGGTGTTATATACCTTTTTCCAGATATACTGCGATTCTCTAGAGACTTTTGTCACAGGGTAATTTAAAAACATGACAGGCAGAGGAAGAGGCAGACACTTATGCAGGGGTGGTAGGGGTAGGGCAGGAGCAGTAGGCCGGAGCCAAAGTGTGACGTTTCAGAAGGTGCGTTCGATTACGTCAAAGGACGCACCAGACTTGGTTGAGTGGCTCACTCAGCCTTCCTCTTCTGCACCCTCCTCATCCTCTCTATCTGCACCCTCTTCACTCTCTGCTGTGTGCACCCCCAAAGACACCACCACAAACATCACCACCACCACATACCCTCCGCTTGAGTGACTGGAATTATTTTCTGATCCATCACAAGACATTTGCGATGCGCAGCCATTCTTGGCATCGGATCAGGAAGAGGAGGTAGCAACAGCCGCCACTCAGCAGTCTGACGACAGTACCCAGATCAGCCCAAGGAGTTTGGTCCCCGCTGTTGCTGCCTACTCCGAGATCTCGAATGTTAGTGGTGGGGAAGGTGACATGGATAATGACGTGTCTATGGACGTCACGTGGGTGGTCACAAGAGAGGAAGAGGAGTTCAGAGGGAGAGACGGACCGGCAGATAGGGAGGAGAGGCAGGCAGAACTTGCATTGCACAAGAGGTACAAAGCAGACTGCAAATGTATCAAGAGCGAGCCATCAACCATGTACAGTCACATCTGGCGCTCCCAGGACGCTGGTACATGGCTCCACAGTGTGTGCTTTTTTTACTGTGTCCGTTGCTGACAGCAGTGTTACCATCTGCAGCCTTTGCAGTCAACGCACAAGTCGCGGTAAGCCCAACACTCCCCTAGGGACAACCGCCTTAAGAAGGCACCTGAACTCCCATCACCAAGCCCAGTGGGAGCAACAACGTCAGAACCCACAAAGCCACACTCCAGGCTCTCACCGTCCAGCCTCTTCTCCTTCTCCTCTCTCCTCACAATTGTCCGCCACTCCACCTTCCATCATGCTGTCGTCACGTTGTTCCGGAAAAAGGCAGGCTTCTGTTGCCCAAATGTTGGAGCGGAAAAAAATGATGACGCCGGATAACCCTCTTGCCCAACGTTTGACTGCTGGCTTCTTGGAACTGATAGCCCCGCCAACTACTGCCATATCAACTGGTGGACTCAGAGGCCTTTCGGAAATTTGTGGCCATTGGAACACCACAATGGAAGGTCCCAGGCAGGAAATATTACTCGCAGAAGGGCATTCCAGAGCTGTATGGCCATGTTCAGTCGCAAGTGAATATATCTCTGGCACACAGTGTTGGTGCCAAGATACATCTGACCACAGACACATGGTCTAGCAAACACGGGCAGGGAAGGTATATCACTTTTACTGCCCACTGGGTGAACCTTCTGACGGCCGTTAAGCATGTAACCCGTGGCACCCATGTAGATTTAGTTGTACCACCACGGATTGCAAGCAGGCCTGCCTCTTCTTCTCCTCCTCCTCCTCCATCCTCCCTCTCCTCCTCAGCTGACTACTCCTTTTCCGCTGCTAACGTCTCTTCTGCTGCGCCGCCCAAGATCCCCAGAACCTATTCCACATGCCAGGTGAGACGTTGTCATGCTGTGCTGCGTCTGTTGTGCCTGGAAGCCAAGAGCCACACTGGTCATGCACTCCTTTCAGCTTTGCGTTCACAGGCAGATCAGTGGCTGACACCGCTCAATTTGACAGTTGGTAAAGTGGTGTGCAACAACGGTGCCAATCTGCTGAGTGCGCTGAAACAGGGCAAAATTACACACGTGGCATGCATGGCACACGTCCTGAACTTGGTCGTGCAGTGATTCGTTGCCAAATACCCTGGGGTCCAAGACGTCCTGTCTCAGTCGAAGTCCAATAAGAGGAAACGCGTCAGAAGGAGGCGTACCCGTCACACACGTCACTCACAGTCCGTGCTGCAGCCGGACGCGAGTACCCTAGGAAATTCCCTGCATGATTTGTAACAAATGCTGAATACAAGAACGTCTTATGTAAGTGCAATACAATATGTTTAATAAAAGTCTTAGAGGTAATACACTATCAGCTGCTTTTTTCCTTATGGTATATGTTGGAGAGTGATCATCAGATCATTACATCTGGGAAACATTTGCTTGAATGCGGATGAGGAGGAGAAGATAGTGTTCTCTGGGAGTGATTAACAAGCGCATATTGTTTGCAGTCTGGTAAGAGGCTTGTTTGGGTGTTCTCACTAGGAGTTTTGTAGCACCGTGGGATCGTTTTGGTTTACTTCAGTTTATTTGTAACATTTGGCACCTTATTTTTTCCGTCTGGTAAGGAGGAATTTCACACAGGTGGTGGGATTTCACATAGGATTTGGAAAGCACTTTGTTCTCATCTTTTCACAAGTTTAAGTCACCACCTCTTTATGGGCATTTATGAACTTTTTTGATGGACTTTATGTTAATTCAACACAATAATATACACCAGTGATATTCTTTGTGGAACCGAAGGTTCATTTATCACCTATTGATTGATTTTGTCACTCATATAACAGATTGATTTGGGTCATTCATCTTATTTTTGTTTTAGCGCACCTATCTACACATTTATATCACTTTTACTGGGTGAACCTTCTGACAGCCGTCAAGCATGTAACCCATGGCACCTGTGTAGATTTGGTTGTACCGCCACTGATTGCATGCAGGCCTGCCTCTTCTTCTCCTCCTCCTACTCCTCCTCCATCCTCCCTCTCCTCCTCGGCTGACTCCTCCTTTTCCGCTGCTACCGTCTCTTCTGCTGCGCCGCCCAAGATCCCCAGAACCTATTCCACATGCCAGATGAGACGTTGCCATGCTGTGCTGCGTCTGTTCTTCCTGGAAGCCAAGAGCCACACTGGTCCTGCACTCCTTTCAGCTTTGCGTTCACATGCTGACAGTGGCTGACACCGCTCAATTTGACAGTTGGTAAAGTGGTGTGCGACAACATTGTCAATCTGCTGAGCGCGCTGAAACAGGGCAAAATAACACAAGTGCCATGCATGGCACACGTCCTGTGTAGCGATTCGTGGTCGTGCAGCGATTCGTTGCCAAATACCCTCGGGTCCAGGATGTCTTGCGGCAGGCCAGGAAAATCTCGGGCCATTTCAGAAGATCTTACACAGCCATGGCTCGCCTTGCTCACATTCAGCGGCAACACAACCTGCCCGTCAGGCGTCTTATTTGTGACTGTCCGACGTCATGGAACTCAACGTTGCATATGCTTGATAGGCTGCAGCAGAAACGTGCAGTTAACGACTACCTGCGGCAGGACAGGTTCTGGGGAGATTTTTTTCACCTCGCCAGTGGCTGCTCATGCGGGAAGCATGCAGACTTCTGCGGCCATTCAATGAGATCACCAAACTGGTCAGTCACAGCCAGGGCGCCATCAGTGACATCGTATCTTATGCTTTCTTTCTGGAGCATTCATTGCGTTGTGTCATTGATCAAGCCGTCGAGGAGCAGGAGCAGGAAGATGAGGAAGTCGAAATGTTGGATGAATTCCCAGTGGGTGCTTCTCCATCTGAGACAAGTCAACAACAGGAGTCTGAAGAGGAGTCAGAGGAGGATGGTGCCCGGGGGGATGAGGAGGAGGAAGAAGAGCATGCTTTAAACCTTTTTGGGATCTCTGGTGTTATCCGTGGATGGGGGCAGTGGAACGAGGACGACATTATCCTAGATTATGAGCTGGAAGCAGGCCACTACACCACTTCCAGTTTAGTGAGAATGGGGGCCTTCATGCTCCAGTGTTTTAAGGGGGACCCCGTATAAAAATCATAAAGGCCAAGAACCAGTACTGGGTGGCAACATACTTAGACCCCTGGTACACAAAAAAAATGGCGGAAATGTTACCACAATCACAGAGGGCGGTCAGAATGCAGCACTTCCAGGCCTTGCTGCGGGAAATGCTGCATTCTTGGCCCCAAAAATTATCCCACATGGGTTTACCTGACAGCTATGACTGTAGTATTTGGTGGCTGGAGGTACATTAGGCATTCACAGGATACAGAAGAATGCCTAATGTACCTCCAGCCACCAAATACTACGTTCTTAGCTGTCAGGTAAACCAATGTGGGCTAATTTTTGGGGCCATTTATGTCCGACACTTACTTATTTATCCTGTGAATGCCTAATGTACCTTCAGCCACAGAATACAACATTCATAGCTGTCAGGTAAACCCATGTGGGCTAATTTTTGGGGCCAGTACTGGCCGACACTTACTTCTGTATCCTGTGAATGCCTAATGTACCTCCAGCCACCAAATACTACGTTCTTTGCTGTCAGGTAAACCCATACAGTCTATTTTTTGGGGCCTATACTGTCCGAGACTTACTTCTGTATCCTGTGAATGCCTAATGTACCTCAAGCCACCAAATACTACGTTCTTAGCTGTCAGGTAATCCCATGTGGGCAAAATTTTTGGGGCCTATACTGGCCGACACTTACTTCCTTATCCTGTGAATGCCTAATGTACCTCCTGCCACCAAAAACTACGTTCTTAGCTGTCAGATAAACCCAAGTGGACTAATTTTTGGGGCCTATACTGGCCGACACATACTTCTGTATCCTTTGAATGCCTAAAGTACCTCCAGCCACCAAATACTACGTTCTTACCTGTCAGGTAAACCCATGTGGTCTAATTTTTGGGGCCTATACTGGATGACACTTACTTCTGTATCCTGTGAATGCCTAATGTACATCCAGCCACCAAATACTACGTTCTTAGCTGTCAGGTAAACCCATGTGGGCTAATTTTTGGGGCCTGGAATGGCCGACACTTACTACTTTATCCTTTGAATGCCTAATTTTTCAGACTGGAATTGAAAATCAATGGGTCTGTAAACGTTCCACCAAATTGTGGAATAGATGCGGACCCATTTTACAGATGTATGAATGGACCCTATATGTATTTGACATGTATTTACCGGCTGCTGTCAGTTCTGGCTGATTTATGAAAAAAAAAAAAAACATGTTTTTGCTGTAAAAAAATTGCAATACTTCTGTTATGACATTGTCCATGTGCTGGGACTATTTGTGCACAGCTTTTGTGGCTGCAAATATGACCTAAAAGGTTTTTAAAGTTCGTCTCCCATTATGGAGAGTATTTTGGTGTCAATATTAATAGGGATATTGGGCAAAATGATCCGCAGACAGTAGGGTCCTTTTCTTTTTTTGCAAAAAATTTAATATAGGCTTGATAACCTGGCGACAGGTAGGGTCAACCCTCCCTATATGGGGGAATATGCCTTGGTCTGCATACAGACATGAGCTTGTTTTAAATATATTTCAAACATTTTTTATTTTTATTTGGATAGCATAGGGAATGGTAATGGGAGTTTCCCTTTACTTCCTGTCCTGTAGCCAGAAAGTAAAAGGAAATCTCCAAAGTGAGGGACATTTCCTCTTAGAAAATAGTCACCAGAACAAGTAGGGGTAACCGAAACAAAAGTGAAAACCTGACAAGGGTTCTAACCTTTAAAGGATAACTCCACTTTCATGGGGGGGAAAAATCAACAAATAAAGAAAAAACAATATAGCGTATACAATTGTGACACAAATCATATTGCAATTGAATGTTACTAAAAATGACCTTTCTTTTTCAGTCTGCAGCTGTTGTAATTTTCTGAAAATGCAATGCAATATGGCTACCTGGAGCTGTTCTGTACACAGAATGTGTACTGACCACACCCCAGAAACATACAGTAATTTCCTACTTGTGTGATTGGCTCACCAATTTTCCCAGCAGTCTGCCTAAGATAAAAGTCAGATTTCTGGCATCCCCTGCAACAAAAATGTAATTTTTGGTGAGATACCTCCAATAGGAACACATCTAAAGGGATGCAGGCCCAGCAGATTTCCTCATTAGAGCCCTGCAGCTGCCAAAGCTGACAGATAATTATGAAACCACTCCCATTAAACCCACTCAGCACATTGGCACAGAGGAACAAGCAATGATTTCTTTAGAATAACAAAAGGTAGGAATCTGCAACAAAGTTTGTTAAAATCCCTGCAATGTACATAGATCGCCCAGAGGGGAATGTTTTTTCTCAACAAAAGGGGAGTTATGCCTTAACCACTTGCCATCGGCTCACTGTATATTTACATCAGCAAAATGGCTCTCCCAGGCAAAATCACGTTAATAGGCGTCATCTGCCTGAGAGGAGCTAGGGGGCGAATGCTTGCCGCCGACAGCGACGCATGCCACGGACGGCGCGCTCCTGCCCCCGATCATCAGCGAGGAAGCCAGTGCAGGTGTTAGGCGGCTCCGATGGATGCCTGACACCGGCGATCTCTCCCCACTGACAGAGAAGGATGGATGGCTGATGTAAACACAGCCGTCCGTCCTTCTCCCTGCAATGATCTCAGAGGTCATGTAATCCTGCTTTATAGGATCGCATGTCTCTGAGATCATTTCAAAAGCCCAACCCCCCCACAGTTAGAATCACTCCCCTAGGCTTACATTTAACCACTTGTTTACCAATAGTATTAACCCCTTCCCTACCAGTGTCATTATTATAGTAACAGTGCATATTTTTAGCACTGATTACTGTAGTAATGTCATTGGTACCCCCAAAAGTGTCAAAAATGTCAGTAAGGGGACCAATCTGTCCCCTGCAATGTCGCAGTCCCGCAAAAAAACACTGATCGGCACCATTACTAGTAAAAAAAAAATGACATGAATCTTTCCCGTAGTTAGTAGACGCAATAACGTTTGCGGAAAACATGCTTATTGCAATTTTGTTTACCAAAAATATGTAGCAGAAAACACATTGGCCTAAAATGTTAAAAAATTTAGATTTTTAAAAACATTTTTTAAGAATGTCATATAGCAGAATGTGAAAAATATTGTCGCTCTTTTCTTGTTTATAGCGCAAAAAATAAAAGTTGCACAGGTGATCAAATACCACCAAAAGAAAGCTCTATTTGTGGGAAAAAAGAACATCAATTTTATTTGGGTACAGCGCTGCACAACCGCGCAATTGTCCGTTAAAGTCACGCAGTGCCGAATCGCAAAATGGGGCCTGGTCATTAAGCAGGAAAATCTTCCAGTCCAGAAGTGGTTAACCATTCTATTTATAACTTTACCAAGATTTAGACTTTAGATACATTTTAAAATGGCTGTATGGTCACTTCAAAAGGTGCCTAGCAGCAGTCATTGAAAGCAGGCATTAAAGATTTGTAAAGTAAGGAAGGTTTTTTTTTTAATCTTAAAGCCTTCTGTGTGTAGCAGCCCCCCTTCCCGCACCCCTAATTTTTACCTATGCCCCCTCTCTGTCCAGCAATGTCATCAAGTCACTCGGCCATCTCCATTCTGATTGGCTGAGATACAGCCAAGGCGCCATTGGCTCCCGCGGCTGTCAAACAAAGTCAGTGAGCTTATCGAGAGAGAGAGGGGCGAGGCCAAATGGCAGCTCCGTGTCTGAATGGACACATGAAGCTTCAGCTTGGCTCGGGTGCCCCCATAGCAAGCTGCTTGCTGTGGGGGCACTTGATAGGAGGGAGGGGCAGGAGCAGGAACCCGAGAAGAGGAGGATCGCGGCTGCTCTGTGCAAAAACCAACTGTACATAGAAGGTAAGAATACCATGTTTGTTATTTAAAAAAAAAAAAAGAAGACTTTACAATCACTTTAAACTCAGACCTACTGTATAGGTCAAAGAAGGCATATGAAAACCCAAGGTGCAAAACCCCCATGAAGATTTTAACTTGTTCAGGCTGTCCCCTCTTGACATCAAAAACTAACAATTGGTGAGGGATGTTGCCCTCCATTTTTTCAATGACAAGTAGTAAGACATAGACATGAAAGGTAAGAAAAAACATAAATTAAAATTACCACAATTAGAATATTCAGTTCTGTCTTTTAAAAAATCCTCATGATGGGTTGTAAAAGGTGTGGAGATTTCATGTCTTCTCTGTGAAAATATGTCATAAATTACAATACTATCAAGGAAGGGCATGAGAATCTGCCACTCTCTGTGAGATAAATTATACCCATGAGGAGAGCAGACAGCAAGCACAGCATGGGTATGTAACATGTTGCCAGGGCCCAGAAATCTTTATAAATGAATAATGTTATTTTTCCAGCAAAACTCCAGTTGCTTTCTGCAAATTCATCCTGGAAGTTCCCAGTCTTGCTGTTAATTACTGCTAAAATATTTGTGCTGTGGAGGCATAAAAGACAAGGAGCTAAGCAAGATCCCACCATTAATTGGGTTCTTCTTATTGTAAGTCTTATGATCATTAATATTGCATATATTATCTAGTTATTCTGGGCGTGATATTTATAGCTTGGCCATGATATGGAAATGACTTAAATGAGTGCTGTTTTAGAGACACTAAAATTCAGTTAATGTTTCCTGTCTTCTATTACTCCACGACGGCAATGCTATCAATCAGTTTTTTATAAAGTGAATAAAACACATTTTATGTATTGTGAAAAAAAGAAAAATTAATAGAATTAATAATGCTTCACATGAAAATTCAGATGGTGTTACAAACTAAGCGACAGATATACTAATGGAGTCATTTTCACCCTGGTGTACAGTATGTTCAATTTAAATGGGTTAAAGAAAATATTCTATTCCTGCACACGCTAAACTAGACTCTGTTGCTAATCTGAAGGTATAAATAAAAGAGTTCCTTGTAAAAAAGAAAGCCCCGAGTTGGGCTCTAAAAATTGTTTCTCCTAAAGTGGAATTCTGTGATGACTAACTAATCTTAAAAATGCTCCCACACCATTTCTAACACCTTAAATTGATTACCCTGTGGAAGAAATATCTGTACAAGTACTTATTTTAACGTATGTCCAGTCATGTGATTGGCTTCCCATTGTCAGCTAGCAGTGGCTTCAGGGGAAGCCTATGGGTGACATCACTGCTCAGGCATTATCAGCTGTTGTTGAGTGCTCTCTTTTCTCTCCTGCAGCCACTGGGTGATGCAGGGGAGCGGCTTGAAAATAGGTAATTATACAGATCTTTCTTCCACAAGTTAGTCAGTTTAGGTTTTGGAAGGAATGTGGGAATACTTTTAGCTAGCTTTATTACAGAATTCCACTTTAAGCATGGCTGTAGTAATCAGTTGTCATTGGTGTAAAACATTACCTAAAGTGGAATTATAGGCAAACTTTTTTTTTTCCATTTTTGGATAGAGTAAAAGAAGGTTATAATTTTTTTTTTTTCACCATCTGTGTCTTATTGCAAAGATTTTCCTTCACTTCCTGTCCCATAGCCAAACAGGAAGTTTGGGCCCTGCAAATGAGGGGAATTCCTTGGGAATCCCCAGGTCACTAGAACTAGGGACCCCATTGGGAGATTTCCCCTCTATTACGTTTCTGGGGACAACCCAAGATTTGGGACTTTCTTTACTTTCATTTTTAATGTTAATGGTAAATATTACAAATACAGAGGGTGAATCATCTCTAACGGGGGCACAGACAGCAATAAAAAAACAAACAGCCTTTCTAGCCCTTCTCCACTCTATCCAAAACTATTTAAAACGCTTTGCCTTAGTTACGTAGTTAGATCAGGCAAGGACTTTAAAGGCACAATTGATATTTTATATAAAAAACACAGTTTATTATAAAGTTATTAAAAACCAACAATAATGGTGCATGAGCCCCATAAAGGGAAAACGAAAAACATCAAATTGGCGGGCCTGCCTTTCTTCAGCAGGGACAGGGAAGATGGTTAAAATTGATGGGAAGATGGATGGAGCCAAATACAGGACCATTCTGGAAGAAAACCCGATGGAGTCTGCAAAAGACCTGAGACTGGGACGGAGATTTGTCTTCCAACAAGACAATGATCCAAAACATAAAGCAAAATCTACAATGGAATGGTTCACAAATAAACATATCCAGGTGTTAGAATGGCCAAGTCAAAGCCCAGACCTGAATCCAATCGAGAATATGTGGAAAAACTGAAAACTGCTGTTCACAAATGCTCTCCATCCAACCTCACTGAGCTGGAGCTGTTTTGCAAGGAGGAATGGGCAAAAATTTCAGTCTCTCGATGTGAAAAACTGATAGAGACATACCCCAAGCGACTTACAGCTGTAATCGCAGCAAATGGTGGCACTAAAAAGTATTAACTTAACTGGACTGAATAATTTTGCACGCCCAATTTTTCAGTTTTTTTATTTGTTAAAAAAGTTTGAAATATCCAATAAATTTCGTTCCACTTCATGATTGTGTCCCACTTGTTGTTGATTCTTCACAAAAAAATACAGTTTTATATTTTTATGTTTGAAGCCTGAAATGTGGCAAAAATTCGCAAAGTTCAAGGGGGCCGAATACTTTCGCAAGGCACTGTATATTGCTTTTATGTTATTGGTCCCTAAGTGCAATACCTTGCACTTATCCACATTAAACTTCATTTTCCATGTAGTCGCCCACTCTGTTATTTTGTTCAGGTCATTTTGCAAGATTTCTGCCTCACAATGTGAAGTTATTGCCTGCTCAATTTTGTGTCATCTGCAAAAACTGAGATCGAGCTACTGATCCCGTCCTCAATGCTACTTATGGATAAATTGAACAAAATTGGTCCCAGAACTGAGCCTTGGTGGACCCCACTTACCACCCCAGACCAGTCCGAATATGCATTGTTTATTACCACCCTTTGGACATGCCCCTTTAACCAGTTCCATATCCAAGAGCAAACCTTGTGGTCAATGCCTGTCACCCTTAATTTATAAATCAAGCATTTGTGGGGAACTGTATCAAACGCCTTAGCAAAATCCAGGTACACCACATCCACAGGTCTCCCACTGTCTAGCTCACAGCCAACCTCCTCGTAGAATGTTAACAGATTGGTTTGTCAAGAACGCCCCTTTGTAAACCTGTGCTGATCACTGCTGATGATGTTGTTCTCTTTAGCAAACTCTTGGATATAGTCCCTTATCATCCCCTCCAGATGTTTACATACGATTGACGTCAGGCTCACCGGCCTATAATTTGCTGGGACATGCCTCTGCCCTTTTTTGAATATCGGTATCACGTTAGCTTTTCTCCAGTCCCTTGGTACATTTCCTGTCAAAAAACTGTCAGCAAAGATCAGGAACAGTGGTCTAGATATTACCTTACTGAGTTCTTTAAGTACTCTCGGATGTATGCCATCCGGGCCTGGTGATTTACTTGTGTTCATTTTATCTAGCCTTTTCCTTATTTCACCCTCTGATAGCCATAGTGGCAAGTCCTGTGAAGTACTGATAACCAAATAGTCATGGTCAGTGTACCCCTCCTTTTCCTGTGTAAAGACTGAGGAGAAGAAAGCATTAAGCACAGTTGCTTTATCCGTGTCCTCTGTAACCATCCTCCCTTCATCGTTAATTATGTGTGCAACATGTTCTGACCTCGTTTTTTTTGCTGTTGATATATTTAAATCATTTCTTAGGGTTCTTTTTACTATCTTCCACTGTTTGTCTCTCGAAGTTGATTTTAACCATTTTGATTTCGGGTTTACATTTCTTATTTAATTCCTTGTATTGCTGGAAAGCCGATAACGTCCCCTCCGATTTACATTTCTTGAAGGCCATTTTTTTTCCCTAATAAGTTTATTTAGATTTTGGCTAAGCCAGCCAGGTTTGGCTTTGGCTCTTTTAAATGTATTTCCCACTGGAATTCACTGCGAGATGCATTTGTTTAATATGTTCCTAAAACAATCCCATTTTTCCTCTGTGGTCAATGTTCCTAGGGTTTGGTCCCAGTTTATTTCCTCTGTCATTAAGCACAATTTGGGAAAATTTGCCCTTCTGAAGTTTAGGGTTCTTATGTTCCCCTCATGCCTTGCTATGTTGTGATTTACGCTAAATGTGATCGACCTGTGATCGCTAGAACCCAGGTTGTCACGGACTCCTACATCTGAGATTAGATCTGGATCATTAGTAATTATTAGATCCAACACTGCATTCATTCTAGTAGGATCCACCAACTGAGACGTGTAGTTGTCCTGTAAGGTTTCCATAAAGAGACGGGCCTTAAGTGATTGTGCAGTCCCCTCTTCCCAGTTAATGTCGGGATAATTGAAGTCCCCTAATATGATGACTGGCCCCAGCTTTGCCACGCTACTCAACATTGACATAAATTCCAACTCTACCTCTTCCCTTTGGTTTGGTGGCCTATACCAAACCCCCCTTATACCAAAGGGTATACTTTACCCTTTTCTCCTTCCCTACGTAGCTCTACCCACACAGATTCTAACTCAGTACTCATCCCTTCCATAATATCACTCCTTTCCACCACCCTTACATTATTCCTGACATAGAGACATACCCCTCCCCTCTTTTTCCTTCCCTGGCCTTTCCGATACACAGAATACCCTTGGATATTGGCCAGCCAGTCGTGTGAGGAGTCAAACCAAGTTTCTGCTATTCCGACAAGGTCTATGTCCTCCTCATGTACTAACATTTCCTACTCATCTATTTTATTAGCTAGGCTCCTGGCATTTGCATATAGCCCTCTTAGTTTAGTTGAAGTTGATATTGCATAGTGCTTAATTTTATTAATGTTTGATCTGAGGTTTGTCCCTACAGACCCCCCCCCCCCAATTTTAGATGCTACGGACCTGCTGTCCCTTCTGCCCCAAATAATACTCTCTGTCCTTAGCTCCCTCCTAACTGACTCTACCACTGGGCCCTCCCCCCTCCTCCTATTTTAAAAGCCCCTCCAACTTGGTGGTCATCTTTCTCCCCAAAGAGCTGTACCATCCCCATTAAGGTGCAGCCCATCCTTACTAAAGAGCCGGTAGCCGACTGAGAAGTCAGCCGAGTTCTCCAGGAACTGAAACCCCTCCTTTCTACACCAGTTCCTCAGCCACATGTCAAATTTCCTAATCTTCTTCTGCCTCTCTGGTGTGTCTCGAGGAACAGGCAGTATTTTAGAGAAAACCACCTTGGAGATCCTATTCCTCAATCTAGTCCCTAAATCCCTGAAATTATTCTTTAGGATCCTCCACCTTCTTCTTACTTGGTCATTGGTGCCAACATGCACCATGACCGCTGGGTCTTCCCCAGCCCTGCCCAATAATCTGTCTACTCGATCCGCAATGTGCCGAACTCGAGCGCCCGGTAAACAACATACTGTTCGGCTACCGCAATTGTTTTGACAGATTGCCCTCTCTGTCCTCTTGATAATTGAGTCACCCACTACCACTACCTGTCTAACCTTTCCTGAGTAATGGCCCCCCTTCTTCCTGGAGCCGCCACTTCCCTGGCAGTTTGGGGAGGGCGCCTGCTCCAGCACTGCCACCCCTGAGCTGATATCCCCATCATCATCCAACTTGGCATATTTGTTGGGGTGTACCAACTCAGGACTGGCCTCCCTGGTGCTCTTCCCTCTACCCCCCTTCTAACTGTCACCCAACTGCCTACCTCTGTTGCCTGCGTCTCCACGTCTCCACCCTCCTCTATGCCGGCCCCTGCCAGCACCTGATGGGTAATTTCCAAGCTCCTTTCCAGGTTGTTGATGCTATGCAGTGTTGCCACTTTGTTCTCTAGATCCAGGATCTGGGCTTTCAGAGAAACAAGTCGCTCACATCTTGCACACCAGTATTTGCCCTCGATTGGTTCATCAAGGAACGCATACATGCAGCAATAAGTGGTATCGACAATCCTGCCGGACATTATTACCCTCTACTCTATGGGGATAAATAGGATACCTGCTGTTCCTTACCTACTCTACCTCTATCTCCCCTGGTACTAAACCTTGGGTACTCACCAGTCGCCTACGGTACTCACCAGTCGCCTACGGTACTCACCAGTCGACTACGGTCGCTAGGTCCTCCTAGTCACTAGGGTTATCCACCAGTCGTTAAAGGTACTCCCAGTCGCAAGGTGTACCCGGTCCGTGTCATTACAGTATCTCCCCAGGCACTGGGGTTATTACCAGATGCTAAACTACTCCTTAGTTACTAAGGTTTACACCCAGTCGCTAACCCCCAGTCGCTAAGGCTACACTCCTTGTCCCTAAATATTCACCCAGTCACTAACCCCCAGTCGCTAACACCCAGTTGCTAAAACCCAGTCTCTAAGGTTACACGCCTTGTCACTAAATATTCACCCAGTCGCTAACCCCCAGTCGCTAACACCCAGTTGCTAGGGTTACATGCCTTGTCACTAAATATTCACCCAGTCACTAAACCTGAGCCGCTAACCCCCTGAGCCGCTAACCCCCAGTTGCTAACACCAAGTCGCTAACCCAAGCCACTAATACCCAGTCGCTAACACCAAGTCGCTAACCCAAAGCCGCTAACACCCAGTCGCTAACCCCAAAACAGTAACACCCAGTCGCTAACACTAACACCCAGTCACAAGGCTACACTCCTTGTCACTAAATGTTCCCCTCTGGCTCCCCCCTCCCCAAGTGACTGACCAGCTGATCAGTCACTTACTCACGTCCCTGCAGTTGCTGCTGTTGCTCCCTCAGTCCTTCTGATCGTCCTCTACCGCCGCTCAGTCACTAGTCACCGGTCCCCCGCAGCTTCTCTTCCTCCTCGCACACAACACACACAGCACAGCACACGGCACTCGGCTCCCTCGCTGCATGCCCGCACGCCAGCCACACACACACACAGCACACAGTTAGTTAAAAATTGGATTCCAGACTTATTGAATAAAATAGGGAAATTTAACAATGCAGGCCTATGCACTGTACTTTATCCCAGTGCTAAGAATATCGCAGCCTTCCAGCCTTATACCGTTGTACAGGCTCCCTTCATGTACTGAATTTGCTTGCTCTGAGCTTGTTCTTACAGTGTGTATTCAAAGTTGTTTCAAGTTAGGTAGTGCCCGCCTCATTTCCTGGCTGGGGGACTTTCAGGATTATCTAATCCTTTCCTCCCCAGCCTGACTGTCCCTTGTCCACCCCTTCCATTAACCACTTCAGCTTCAGAAGATTTATGCCCCTTCATGACCAGGTCATTTTTATGCGATACAGCGCTGTGTTACTTTGACTGACAATTGCGCAGTCATGCAGCACTGTACCTAAATAATATGTATGTTTTTTTCCCCCCACAAATAGAGATTTCTTTTGATGGTATTTGATCACCTCTGTTTATTCATTTTTTACGCTATAAACAAAAAAAAAGGCCGACAATTTTGAGAAAAAATATATATATATATTTTACTGTCTGCTATGAAACATATCCAAAAAAAATGTAAAAAAAAATCATATTTCTTCATCAACAAATTCCAAAAAGCATATATATTTTTTTTTTCTTCCAAGATTTTTTGAAAAAAAAAAAAATAAAATGTTTTGGTACACACAGTATAAAAATAGAACTAGCATACGCTCATACAATTGGTGTGTTGTAGGAATCAACATAACAAATATTAAAAATAAACCAATTAGTTAACCAAGATGTTGACATTGGGCAAACACAAGGAAGGCAGCATGTGTTGAAAATCTGACAATAAACAATAAAACTGGGAAAATCCCAAACAAATAATGAGGGTATTTGAAGAATTCACAAAAAAAGAGAAAAGGGGGGGGGGGCGTGTCTTTCTGGCGAAGCTGATGGTCGCACAGTCCTAGTGTTCCTCTCCTTCTCTAGCTAAATCAGTGGCAATAAACCAACTCCAGGGTCCTCCTCTCACCCACTAACCTGGCACAGCTTTCTCCACCTCTGGGCGGCATGCCCGACGCCGAAAATCCACGTTCAAGCTGTAAAAGCTGATGAGTTTCTAGTCGGCTCAGAGCTCCCCATGCGTCCAAGATGGCGCCGATGAAGGTTGGCTCCCACACAAGCAGTACAGATGAGGGAACATACCAGCCGGACCATAGGCTTTCCATGCCCCTCTATGGGGGTGATTCGGATGAGTCCTCTCTCCCTCTTCCTCCCTCACCACGGAACCCTGTGAAATCCAGGCCACAAATGGACAATCCTCCCATCTGTCTGTCAGCCCCTGCAGCTCTTTCTCTCTCTCTCTCTCTCTCTCTCTCTCTCGCTATGCCTGCAGATAACCTCTAATCTGCTATAGAAGTTTTCCCTGCAACTGACAAGTCCATTTCAGAGCTAACTATGAAGAATATGCTTCTCTCCCTAAGGCTATCACAGGTCTCACAGCAGCTGTAACTCCACTCTCCCAAGCAGTGCAACATCATGAGCACAGACTAACTCTTGTGGAAACAAAGATGAGTGAATTGTGCACAGCCCATAATGATATAGTAGACCCTCATACTCACCATGAAGTTCACCCTTTGAACTCACGCCAGCCCCATCCAAGAGAGGCAGAATGGACATGAACATCATCCTTCAGTCCTATGCATGGACCCTACCACTCAGTCATGATTCTATCCATTATCTGGGAACTTTGGTCTACCCGTAGTACCACAAGTCCAGTATGTTTTTCTTCCATATTGACCTGTTGTTAATATGGCCAACACTTCTCCTCAAATGACAGTAGCCTTTTTTGCTACCTGCTTTACTTGCATTTTTTGCAAGTACTTCTTATCTAGTTCCTTATGTTTTTATCAGTTTACATCCCCTTTTGTCCCCACCATTCCAGTCGTTACTGCTTCAAAGTACCATTCCACACCCTCAAAAATACCTTTCATGTATCTCAACCATACAAGCTACCACTACAAGACCTGATCTGAACCCTTCCCACCCACTGTTTACTCAACTTGTAACCCCCTAATGGATCACCGCCTTCTGAAATCTATCTTCACTATCCAAGCAGTGTCAGTCACTCACCAGACCGCTTATATAACACAAAATACTTATCTCATCAACACTTAAAATTTGCTTCCCTCAACGTGCAGGGCTTTAAGTATCTGCAAAAACAATCCTCACTCATCAGGGAAACCTTTACTTAAAGCGGACATCCTCTTTGTCCAAGAAACACATTTTGCTGTATCTAAAACTCCTCAATTCCGGGGGGCGCATGCGCGGCGCAAAGCTGGACGGCTGCTAGGTGTCTCGGCTCTGCCGGAGGGGAGAGAGATAAGCGGAATCCACGGGGCCAGTTCAACACTATCTCAGCTATTTACCTCCCGTACCCCCCGTGGGAACATCCGTGCATGCCGTCAGCCAAGAAAAAGAACCGGGGCTGCCAGCCGAAGCACTCCCTAATGACTTACTTACTGCGCACCAAAGAAGTTTCCAGGGTGACCAAAGATGGCGCCCAGGCTCACCCCACGCTGCAGACAGAGTCTTCATCACCGCCTTCCTCTTTCATCACCCCTCCTGGGTAATCGTGAGTACTCGAACGGTATCACTAAAGCTGATCTAGATGTCTTTGTGGGGTACAGTGAACAGAATCTTTGTGGGGTGCAGTGAACACAATCTTTGGGGGGTACAGTGAACACAATCTTTTTGGGGTGCAGTGAACACAATCTTTGTGGGGTGCAGTGAACACAATCTTTTTGGGGTGGAGTGAACAAAATCATTTTTGGGGTGCAGTGAACAACATCCTTTTTGGGGTGCAGTGATCAAAATCCTTTTTGGGGTGCAGTGAACACAATCTTTTTGGGGTGCAGTGAACAAAATCCTTTGTGGGGTGCAGTGAACAGAATCTTTGTGGGGTGCAGTGAACACAATCTTTGGGGGGGGTACAGTGAACACAATCTTTTTGGGGTGCAGTGAACACAATCTTTGTGGGGTACAGTGAACAGAATCTTTGTGGGGTGCAGTGAACACAATCTTTGGGGGGTACAGTGAACACAATCTTTTTGGGGTGCAGTGAACACAATCTTTGGGGGGTACAGTGAACACAATCTTTTTGGGGTGCAGTGAACACAATCTTTGTGGGGTGCAGTGAACACAATCTTTGGGGGGGTACAGTGAACACAATCTTTTTGGGGTGCAGTGAACAACATCCTTTTAGGGTGCAGTGAACACAATCTTTGTGGGGTGCAGTGAACAACATCCTTTTAGGGTGCAGTGAACACAATCTTTGTGGGGTACAGTGAACAGAATCTTTGTGGGGTGCAGTGAACACAATCTTTGGGGGGTACAGTGAACACAATCTTTGTGAGGTGCAGTGAACACAATCTTTGTGGGGTGCAGTGAACACAATCATTGTGGGGTGCAGTGAACTCAATCTTTGTGGGGTACAGTGAACACAATCTCATACTTCTGAAGATTTGAGGGTGCTGCCTGTTCCATACTCCCCCTACTCCTCATCTAGCCTTTTAGGGGTACAAACAATAGTAATTGGGGCCTAGTGTGGTTGTGTACGTGTGATATACATACACTTTTTTTGGATCATATTTTCTATTCCGCTATTTAATCAAAAACCTTTGGGGATCAGTTAAATTGGGGGATAGTCTGTGTTGGTACGTGTGAGAGAGATCCACCTTTCCAAGTTGTTGGGGTTCATCTCATACTTCTGAAGGTTTGAGGGTGCTGCCTGTTCCATACTCCCCCTACTCCTAGCCTTTTAGGGGTACAAACAATAGTAATTGGGGCCTAGTGTGGTTGTGTACGTGTGATATACATACACTTTTTTTGGATCATATTTTCTATTCCGCTATTTAATCAAAAACCTTTGGGGATCAGTTAAATTGGGGGATAGTCTGTGTTGGTACGTGTGAGAGAGATCCACCTTTCCAAGTTGTTGGGGTTCATCTCATACTTCTGAAGGTTTGAGGGTGCTGCCTGTTCCATACCCCCCCTACTCCTCATCTAGCCTTTTAGGGGTACAAACAATAGTAATTGGGGCCTAGTGTGGTTGTGTACGTGTGATATACATACACTTTTTTTGGATCATATTTTCTATTCCGCTATTTAATCAAAAACCTTTGGGGATCAGTTAAATTGGGGGATAGTCTGTGTTGGTACGTGTGAGAGAGATCCACCTTTCCAAGTTGTTGGGGTTCATCTCATACTTCTGAAGGTTTGAGGGTGCTGCCTGTTCCATACTCCCCCTACTCCTCATCTAGCCTTTTAGGGGTACAAACAATAGTAATTGGGGCCCAGTGTGGTTGTGTACGTGTGATATACATACACTTTTTTTGGATCATATTTTCTATTCCGCTATTTAATCAAAAACCTTTGGGGATCAGTTAAATTGGGGGATAGTCTGTGTTGGTACGTGTGAGAGAGATCCACCTTTCCAAGTTGTTGGGGTTCATCTCATACTTCTGAAGGTTTGAGGGTGCTGCCTGTTCCATACTCCCCCTACTCCTCATCTAGCCTTTTAGGGGTACAAACAATAGTAATTGGGGCCTAGTGTGGTTGTGTACGTGTGATATACATACACTTTTTTTGGATCATATTTTCTATTCCGCTATTTAATCAAAAACCTTTGGGGATCAGTTAAATTGGGGGATAGTCTGTGTTGGTACGTGTGAGAGAGATCCACCTTTCCAAGTTTTTGGGGTTCATCTCATACTTCTGAAGATTTGAGGGTGCTGCCTGTTCCATACCCCCCCTACTCCTCATCTAGCCTTTTAGGGGTACAAACAATAGTAATTGGGGCCTAGTGTGGTTGTGTACGTGTGATATACATACACTTTTTTTGGATCATATTTTCTATTCCGCTATTTAATCAAAAACCTTTGGGGATCAGTTAAATTGGGGGATAGTCTGTGTTGGTACGTGTGAGAGAGATCCACCTTTCCAAGTTGTTGGGGTTCATCTCATACTTCTGAAGGTTTGAGGGTGCTGCCTGTTCCATACTCCCCCTACTCCTCATCTAGCCTTTTAGGGGTACAAACAATAGTAATTGGGGCCCAGTGTGGTTGTGTACGTGTGATATACATACACTTTTTTTGGATCATATTTTCTATTCCGCTATTTAATCAAAAACCTTTGGGGATCAGTTAAATTGGGGGATAGTCTGTGTTGGTACGTGTGAGAGAGATCCACCTTTCCAAGTTGTTGGGGTTCATCTCATACTTCTGAAGGTTTGAGGGTGCTGCCTGTTCCATACCCCCCTACTCCTCATCTAGCCTTTTAGGGGTACAAACAATAGTAATTGGGGCCTAGTGTGGTTGTGTACGTGTGATATACATACACTTTTTTTGGATCATATTTTCTATTCCGCTATTTAATCAAAAACCTTTGGGGATCAGTTAAATTGGGGGATAGTCTGTGTTGGTACGTGTGAGAGAGATCCA
Organism: Pelophylax lessonae; assembly: GCF_965119305.1. NCBI lineage: Eukaryota > Metazoa > Chordata > Amphibia > Anura > Ranidae > Pelophylax > Pelophylax lessonae. The sequence goes on from NC_138768.1 coordinate 768,120,374, forward strand.
CCTTTCCAAGTTTTTGGGGTTCATCTCATACTTCTGAAGATTTGAGGGTGCTGCCTGTTCCATACTCCTCCTCCTACTGCTCAACCATCCTTTTAGGGGTACAAACAATAGTAGTTGGGGCCTAGTGTGGTGGTGTACGTGCGAGATACATACACTTTCTTTTTGATCATATTTTCTATTCCGCTATTCAATTAAAACCTTTGGGGATCAATTCAATTGCGAGATAGTCTGTGTCGGTACGTGTGAGATCCACCTTTCCAAGTTGTTGGGGTTCATCTCATACTTCTGAAGATTTGAGGGTGCTGCCTGTTCCATACTCCTGCTCCTACTGCTCAACCATCCTTTTAGGGGTACAAACAATAGTAATTGGGGCCTAGTGTGGTTGTGTACGTGTGATATACATACACTTTTTTTGGATCATATTTTCTATTCCGCTATATAATCAAAAACCTTTGGGGATCAGTTAAATTGGGGGATAGTCTGTGTTGGTACGTGTGAGAGAGATCCACCTTTCCAAGTTGTTGGGGTTCATCTCATACTTCTGAAGGTTTGAGGGTGCTGCCTGTTCCATACTCCCCCTACTCCTCATCTAGCCTTTTAGGGGTACAAACAATAGTAATTGGGGCCCAGTGTGGTTGTGTACGTGTGATATACATACACTTTTTTTGGATCATATTTTCTATTCCGCTATTTAATCAAAAACCTTTGGGGATCAGTTAAATTGGGGGATAGTCTGTGTTGGTACGTGTGAGAGAGATCCACCTTTCCAAGTTGTTGGGGTTCATCTCATACTTCTGAAGGTTTGAGGGTGCTGCCTGTTCCATACCCCCCCTACTCCTCATCTAGCCTTTTAGGGGTACAAACAATAGTAATTGGGGCCTAGTGTGGTTGTGTACGTGTGATATACATACACTTTTTTTGGATCATATTTTCTATTCCGCTATTTAATCAAAAACCTTTGGGGATCAGTTAAATTGGGGGATAGTCTGTGTTGGTACGTGTGAGAGAGATCCACCTTTCCAAGTTTTTGGGGTTCATCTCATACTTCTGAAGATTTGAGGGTGCTGCCTGTTCCATACTCCTCCTCCTACTGCTCAACCATCCTTTTAGGGGTACAAACAATAGTAGTTGGGGCCTAGTGTGGTGGTGTACGTGCGAGATACATACACTTTCTTTTTGATCATATTTTCTATTCCGCTATTCAATTAAAACCTTTGGGGATCAATTCAATTGCGAGATAGTCTGTGTCGGTACGTGTGAGATCCACCTTTCCAAGTTGTTGGGGTTCATCTCATACTTCTGAAGATTTGAGGGTGCTGCCTGTTCCATACTCCTGCTCCTACTGCTCAACCATCCTTTTAGGGGTACAAACAATAGTATTTGGGGCCTAGTGTGGTTGTGTACGTGCGAGATACATACACTTTTTTTGATCATATTTCCTATTCCGCTATTCAATAAAAACCTTTGAGGATCAATTGAATTGCGGGATAGTCTGTGTCGGTACGTGTGAGATCCACCTTTCCAAGTTTTTGGGGTTCATCTCATACTTCTGAAGATTTGAGGGTGCTGCCTGTTCCATACTCCTCCTCCTACTCCTCATCCATCCTTTTAGGGGTACAAACAATAGTAATTGGGGCCTAGTGTGGTTGTGTACGTGCGAGATACATACACTTTTTTTGATCATATTTCCTATTCCGCTATTCAATAAAAACCTTTGAGGATCAATTGAATTGCGGGATAGTCTGTGTCGGTACGTGTGAGATCCACCTTTCCAAGTTTTTGGGGTTCATCTCATACTTCTGAAGATTTGAGGGTGCTGTCTGTTCCATACTCCTCCTACTCCTCATCCATCCTTTTAGGGGTAGAAACAATAGTAATTGGGGCCTAGTGTGGTTTTGTACGTGCGAGATACATACACTTTTTTGGATCATATTTCCTATTCCGCTATTCAATAAAAACCTTTCTAGGGCAAGATCTTAAATTACAGAAATATGAGGAGACCGTCAAATAAGGGCCGTGGCCTGGGTCGTGGTGCTGCTGGTAGAGCTCCTGTTGCAAGGAGAGGACGTGGTCGATCTGTGCCAGCTACACGCACAAGTGAAACACCTTCCTCAAGTGTGAGTAGGCGACAGAACCTGCATCAGTATTTGGTAGGGCATCAAACGCCCCTAGAAGTGATGAGGCCAGAACAAGTTGAGGCGATAGTAGATTGGTTTGCTGCTGACAGTGCCTCCAGTTCCTTCACATTGTCTCCCACCCAGTCTACTGCAGAAAGGTCAGAGTTGGCACCTGCAGCCAATGTCCAACCGTCTTTCACCTCACCCCCTTGCAAATCAGGCCAGCAGTCTGAGCCCCAAGCCATACAGCAGTCTCTTATTCTTTTTGAGGACTCTGTCAGCAGGGTTTCCCAGGGCCATCCACCTAGCCCTGCCCCAGAAGTGGAAGAGATTGAGTGCAGCGATGCCCAACCACTTATTTCTCAAGATGAGTACATGCAAGGATCATCGCAGCACGTCTCCGATGATGACGAAACGCAGGTGCCAACTGCTGCGGCGTTCAGCATTGTGGAGACCGACAAGGAGGGCAGGGGTGAAGACTGGGTGGAAGATGATGTGGAGGACGATGAGGTCCTCGACCCCACATGGAATGAACGTCATGCAGGTGACCTGAGTAGTTTGGAGGAAGAGGCGGTGGTCGCACAGAGCCACCAGCACAGCAGAAGAGGGAGCAGGGTGCAGAAGCGGAGCGGCCGTGCCCTAGACACTACGCCCGCTACTGCCCAACGCAGCAAGGGAACGAGCGCACCAAAGTCAGCTCAAAGGAGTTCTCTAGCGTGGAAGTTCTTTAGAAAATGTGCTGATGACAGGACACGAGTGGTTTGCACCCTGTGCAATCAGAGCTTGAAGCGAGGCATAAACCTTCTCAACCTGAGCACAACCTGCATGATCAGGCATCTAAGTGCAAAGCACGAGCTGCAGTGGAGTACACACCTTCAAACCAAGAAACGTCTCTGGCTCATCCTGCTTCCTCTTCTGCTGCAGTCTCGGCCGCTCCAGCCACATCTGTAGTGATACCGGCACCTGCCACCCCGCAAACAGACGATCTGTCAGCAACACCACCACCTGGGTCACCAACAACCATCTCCACAATGTCTCTTGGAAGCGTTCAGCTTTCCATCTCCCAAACACTTGAGAGGAAGAGGAAGTACCCCCCTACCCACCCGCGATCCCTGGCCCTGAATGCCAGCATTTCAAAATTATTGGCCTTTGAAATGCTGTCATTCCGTCTGGTGGAGACGCACAGTTTTAAAAACCTTATGTCGGTGGCTGTCCCACAGTACGTCGTGCCCAGCCGCCACTACTTTTCCAGGCAAGCCATCCCTTCCCTGCACAACCAAGTGGGGGAAAATATCAGGTGTGCACTGCGCAACGCCATCTGTGCCAAGGTCCACCTAACTACGGATACGTGGACCAGTAAGCACGGTCAGGGGCGTTATATCTCCCTAACGGCACACTGGGTAAATGCAGTGGCGGATGGGCCTGAGGCGGATAGCAATTTGGCGCATGTCCTTCCACCACCGAGGATTGCAGGGCGCTTCAGTTTGCCTCCTGTTCCTAACTCCTCCTACTCCGCTTCCTCATCCTCTACCGCCTCCTCATCCGGACAGCGTAACACCTTCACCACCAACTTCAGCACGGCCAGGGGTAAACGACAGCAGGCAGTTTTACAACTTGCCTGTTTGGGGGACAAACCACACACCGCGCAGGAGTTGTGGAGGAGCATGGAACAGCAGACAAATGAGTGGTTGCTGCCAGCGAGCCTCAAGCCCGGCCTGGTGGTGTGCGATAACGGGCGAAATCTCATAGCAGCTCTGGGCCTAGCCGGTTTGACGCACATCCCTTGCCTGGCGCATGTGCTGAATTTGGTGGTGCAGAGGTTCCTTAAAAACTACCCCGATATGTCAGAGCTGCTGCAGAAAGTGCGGGCCGTTTGTGCGCACTTTCGGCGTTCTCACCCTGCTGCTGCTCGCCTGGCAGCGCTGCAGCGTAACTTCGGCCTTCCCGCTCACCGCCTCAACCGCCTCATATGTGACGTGCCCACAAGGTGGAACTCCACCTTGCACATGCTGGAAAGACTGTGCGAGCAGCAGCAGGCCATAGTGGAGTTTCAGCTGCAGCACGCACGCGTGAGTCGCTCTGCGGAACAGCACCACTTCACCACCAATAACTGGGCCTCCATGCGAGACCTGTGTGCCTTGTTGCGCTGTTTTGAGTACTCCACCAACATGGCCAGTGGCAATGACGCCGTTCTCAGCTTAACTATCCCACTTCTATGCCTCCTTGAAAAAACAATTCGGGCGATGATGGAAGAGGATGTGGCACAGGATGAGGAGGAGGAGGAGGATGAAGAGGTAACATTTCCAAGGCTTTCAGGGCAGTCATTCGCAAGGGGCTCCGAGGGTGGGTTCCTGCACACGCAAACGCCAGGGACGCAATTGTCCAGCAGGGGCACAGTTCTGGAGGATGAGGAGGATGAGGAGGAGGAGGAGCTGGAGGAGGAGATGGAACCATGTTCACAGCAGGGTGGCACCCAGGCCAGCTCATGGCCATCACTGGTGCGTGGCTGGGGGGATACAGAGGACACGGACGATACACCTCCCACAGAGGACAGCCTTTCGTTGCCTCTGGGCAGCCTGGCACACATGAGCGATTACATGCTGCAGTGTCTCCACAACGACCGCCGAGTTGCCCACATTCTAACTTGTGCTGATTACTGGGTGGCCACGCTGCTGGATCCCCGTTACAAGGACAACGTACCGTCCTTAATTCACTCACTGGAGCGCGATCGCAAGATGCGCGAGTACAAGCGCACGCTGGTAGACGCCATGCTGCTGGCATTCCCATCTGACAGCGGGGCCACAGTGGAAGCACAAGGCAGAGGAGGAGGAGGAGGAGGTCGCCAATGCAACCAGGGCACCGCCAGCACCTCAGAAGGCAGGGTTAGCATGGCCGAAATGTGGAAAAGCTTTGTCAGCACGCCACAACAAACAGCAGCACCAGCAGCTCAGATGGAACGTCTTAGCAGGAGGCAGCATTTTACCAACATGGTGGAGCAGTATGTGTGCACACGCCTACATGTAGTGAATGACGGGTCTGCCCCCTTCAACTTCTGGGTCTCCAAATTGGGCACATGGCCTGAGCTTGCCCTTTACGCCTTGGAGGTGCTGGCGTGCCCTGCAGCCAGTGTATTATCTGAACGGGTATTTAGCACGGCTGGGGGCGTTATAACAGACAAGCGCAGCCGCCTGTCCAGAGACAATGTGGACAAGCTCACGTTCATTAAAATGAACCAGGCATGGATCCCACGGGACTTTTCCGTACCTTATGCAGAATAGCAATGGATACCGACCTTACCCACCCATTGTTCCATTTTTGCTCTTTCTCACTCTTTTGGGGTGTACCCTCATTTAAAATTTTTGAAAAGAAGCAGTGTTGGCTACCTCGTCCTCCTCCTCAGGGCCAGATTAATGTAGGGGCTATTGGAGCTGCAGCTCCAGGCCCCTACCTTTTATATAGGCCCCGGGTTGGCCATATTCACTGTTACCGCTCTTCTGTCACTTGTAAACACAGAAGTCTGGCTTCTATGCTCGCTTCCCCAGGCAGCACCCTCAGAACCTCCCCACACAGCGTGAAGGCCGGACAAGGAGGGACAGTTGGCGATGCATGGATGTGTTTATGGGCTTCAGAGACAGCATCCCATGTTGAATTAGGCATGCATGGCTGCACCCTTCCTCCTCTGGGTGCATGGCAAGGCACGGCCCTTAAGGCCCTTCAAAATCCTCAGCACCAAGCCCATGATGCTGTTAATCCGGCCCTGGTCCTCCTCCACCGCCGCTTCCACCTACACCGCCCATAGGTGTGCGCAGCCTATTGCATTAAGGTGTGCACCCCAAAGTTGAAATACACATGCATGTGTTTGCCAGCAGGGAGAGTAATGTATCGGGGCCATGTACCTGTAGGCAAGGAGAAATAGAGCAGAGCAGGTCCCAGGGAGATCTTTCCCATCTCCTCACTGGCAATGCTATGTGCCCTAGGTGATTAGGGTGTGCCCAGGCACACCCAGCACACCCTGTGCGCACGCCTATGTCACCGCCACATCCACCACCACCTCAACCTCCCTCCTACTCCATATGGGCCTCGTCCTTCAGAGATGAAGAAGAACATTGTTTTATTTTTCTGTTTTTTTTTGTTGTTTTAAGTTATTTCCCTATCCACATTTGTTTGCAGAGCACTTGCCATGCTCTTAATTACGTTTTGCTGTCATTTGCAGCACTCTAGCCCTTTCCTTTGGTGTTTTAGAGCCATTTTAGTGCCTTAAAGTTCGGGTCCCCATTGACTTCAATGGGGTTCGGTGTCCGGGAAAAGTTCGGTAAAAGTCCGGGACACGGACCCGGACTTTTTTTTAAAGTTCGGCCGAACCCGTCGAACACGGACATCTAGGTGTCCGCTCAACCCTAATGATGAACTCTCAATAGCCCACAATGATCTCAGGAAGGACTTTGAGCTTTTGTCTGACAACTATAATTTGCTGCAATCTCAGGTGGAGGATTTGGACAATAGGAACCGCAGGAATAACCTGCGTCTCAGGGGTATTCCGGAGTCTGTAACTGAGCACATCCCTGCGGTGTCCAAACTTTTCAGAGATTTGCTTCCTAACAGGCATGAGGCTGCCTTCATTTGTGATAGGATTCACAGAGCCCTGCGCCCCAAACCACCTCCTGATAAACCTCCAAGAGACGTGATACTATATCTCAAGGACTTTTTGGTCAAAGAGGACATCCTGCGTGCTTCCAGGAACACACCAAACATTATGATGGAGGGTAACCGGATTCAAATTTTCCCTGATATATCTCAGGCCACATTGGAAAGGGGCCGTAGAATGAAGGAGGTTACTTCAGTGTTGCAAGCAGCTCGGATCAGATATAGATGAGGCTTTCCTTTTAAGCTTACAGTCCCGCACAACGGTTCTGTCTACGTGGTCTATAACGTTTCAGAAGGGAAGGAACTGCTCATTAAACTGGGCCTTTTGGAGGCTGAACCAGAAGCTAGCCAACAGGTCACCCCTAGACCTTCACCTATCTGGGCTACTCCGGCGACGAGATGGGACCAACGTAGATGGTGCAATCCCTTCAGGGACGGTTCACTCTGATCCCATACATTTGAGTGGATAACTTTATCTAAATTGCATTTATAAGTTTGGTATAGTGTTCCTCCATGTGTTTGGTGGTTATAGTGGGCCCACGTCGCTGCATGGCCGCCCCTCATTCGCTGGGGTGGGCATGTGGTGACGGCCATGCCCACCTGGGCTGCTGTCTTTTGAGGTGGGGTTTGTTTTTCCCCCTCCCTTTTTTTTTTAGTCTTGACGCGTTATGCGTTTGATTTGCTATATTTAACGGCTGACCGCATTATCTCATATATTATATGATTTTCAAATTTGTTCCATGCTTCTCTCTCTCCCCTCCCGCTGGTTTTTCCCCAATGGGCTGGTTCATGGGAGTTCGTGCTTCTGCCGTGCACTGGCTCATTTTTGGACTTGTGCTTTCCGGAGTGTGGGGCGCTGATTCCCGCGAATGGCTGTTGGACGTTGCTGTCCATCAGTTGGTTATTTTTTGGATGGGATTACTTTCTTTGCCCATCCCCAGGAAATATTTTACATTTCGAATGATTTTTATCATTTTCTCATGTTTGGTTTGTTGTTTTTCCTTAAAAAAATGTTTGAAAAAAAGAAAGTCGTATACTCAGGTTAATACAGTGCTACTGTTTGTATCTTGGTCATGGTACTGGTCTATGGCTTCTGGGTCAATGATCAGTCCTAACTCCCCCACTTTGCAGCGTGTTTCTTTAAATATCATTGTGCAGATGTCTATTTCAATTCAGGTTTCCTCTTCGCTTGCACAACTAGCTACTTGTCTGGCTCACCAAATTTTGCACTTAAATTCTTTACAACTGATGTCTCAATTTGATAGTTGCTCCCCTCCTAATAATTATGGGACTTAAAATATTCTCACATGATGTACAGGGGTTTAACTCTCCTAATAAAAGACATAAAGCCTTTAAACAATATAAGCAGCTGGGTGCGGATATAATTCTTCTACAAGAGACTCACTTTGCCTCTGATAAACACCCTAAATTTTTTGATAAATCCTTCCGACAATTCAAATGTTCCACCTTTCATAATAAAACAAGAGGGGTTGCTATCTTTATCCGTAACAGTGTCATATTTGATGTTTCTTCCACATATTGTGACCCTGAAAGCAGATTTTTGATTCTTAAAGGCAGCACAGCTGGTAAGATGATCACAATAGCATCTTTGTACGCCCCTAATGATGCTCATGCTGTGTTTTTTGATGTACTTGGTAGGTTTGTGTCCCCTCACATGGTAGTCGGGGGGACTTTAATCTGTCGGCTCACCCATCGCTTGACAGAAGTAGGGTTGCAGCTTCTTCCAAGGCATTTCCTAAGAGTTTGACCCGTGCACTCAGTGACCTGCAATTGGTTGATGCATGGCGGGCTCACAATGTCGGTGTTAAGACATATACTTATTATTCACACCCTCATGATAGTTCCGCTAGGTTGGACTATATCTTTTGTACGCCCGTTTTGTTAGCAAACTCTTTTATTGCTCGTATTCACGTCTGCCCGTGGTCTGATCATCAGATTGTTTTGTTTAGGGCTTCTGGTGTAGGTCTGGAAAGATCAATGTTTAATTGGAGACTTAATGACTCATCAATCAATGACCCTACGCTAGTTGCTCAGATTTCCTCCTCTTTAGAAGAGTACTTTACAATTAATGAGAATGAAGACACACCCACGTCCACTATCTGGACCGCGCATAAAGCAGTGATCAGGGGTAAATTTATTGCGCTGGCTTCTGCCAGAAATAAATCAAGATTGGCTAATATTAAATGCCTAACTAAAGACCTAGATCGTCTCTATAACCTGCATAACCTTTCCCCTTCCCCCGCCCTGTTAGATCAGATTTCTATCAAAAGAAAGGCCTTGGATGAGATTCTCTCTAATAACACTGAAAAAGCACTTAGATGGTCTAAAGCCAAATTTATCCTTAATAGTAATGCCTCGTCCACAATGTTTGCCAAAAAACTCAAACAAGCAGTTAAACCCACTCATGTTTATAAACTTAGAAGACCCGATGGAAAAATGGTTTCTCACCCCAAAGAAGTTATGGAGGTCTTTACTAACTTCTATAAAGATCTCCTCTCTGTGTCTTCTACAGTGCCTTTGACTGAGTTTAATGCTTGGATTGACAAACTACCTATTCCTTCTCTCTCAGACCAGCAGAGGGAGGCTTTGGAGGCGCCATGCACAGATGATGAGGTGTTGGACATAATAAAGTCTGTCAGGTTTATTTGGGTGATTAAATAATAGAAAAAAATGGATTTGAAAAGCCATGTATATTGCATCTTATGCATATAGATTTTAAACAGTGCAGCATCCATTTTGTTAGGAGTTCATGGAAAGTTCATATATGTTCTTTTGCAAAATGTCTCTTACAAGAGACATCTAGAAATTCAACAGAGATCTTTGTATTTCTTTTAAGTCGTAAATAAGTGGTACATGGGCATCTCATCAGATAAGACATAATGGTAGTGCCAGTCTGTCTGTAAGTATTTTAACAATGGACAATAGCCCAGTGTATTCTATTAGGTTCATTTAAACTATATTTTTTAAAGGTACGTTATATCGTGTGTAAGAAAATATGAGTAATAATTATATGTATATGTATACATATACTGTATATTCAGTAATGTTATATCACATTTTGGTTTTATATTCTTACAGTAATAATCTTACTTAGACAAAGAGTGAATACTAATTACCTCATTTTAGAGAAGTTTGTGTTTAAGTTTTTATGGCCATATAGATCCTACAAGCCAGACGCAATGTCTGAAGTGTTTGACAGAATTCAAATAATTAATGGCTTTTCACTAGCCAAGAGGTCAAAGAGGTCATCAGATAATGATAGAATAATTGTTAATATACATTGAATTAAATAAGCAATACAATACTGCCCCCTTTGGAGATGCTACTAAATGCAGTCTTGGGGTAACTCTGTATTTTCCAATATAAATATATATATATTGTATTAAATATATAATATTATTAAAATGGCATTACCAGATCCAATAATTGCCAAGATGGGTGATGGAGATATAGATGGACATTTATGTATGTACTGAGAGTATGAACAAGTTTTATGTTGTGTTTGATGATTACTCTTAAATATAAAGAAATGATCCTTTAATTTTATTATCCAAAGTATTGGGTTAATTAGTGAAGAGGTGTTGCCAATGACATCACCAGTTAATGTATAAAATGTCCCAACCAATGGGAATAATGTTCCTCCCTCTGGGTTTAATTTATGGTAATTTTAATAGTCCTTTGTTCAATACCATATAAAAAGGAGAACCCAGATGTAATAGGACATTACACATACTGACAACACACATTACACCTACAAGACACACAATACTACATCCATCTATATACTCATCTAAACATACTCCATCTTGCTCCATCATTTATCTGAAACTTTGAGGGTCGCCAAATGAAACTCCTCCCTAACTGGCCACCATCTTGGGAAGGCATCCATCTTAAGGACTCTGGTAACGACCATTTGAAGCTAGCAGCCATCTTAAGTGTGGTAAAGATACCTTGCTGTTTATTTGATATTATTTACTATTGTTTATTTCCTTCCTTATATGTTTTATATTGCATATTTAAGGGTAATAAGATTACAATCCCAGACGTATAAACCATAGTAGATTTTTCTCTAAAAACTGCAAATGTATATATTCAATCGAATATATTCCTCACGCCTAGGAGTGCCTAGTAGGATAGGTAAGGTGGCTACTATATAAAAGATGATAAATAATTTAATTGGGTAAGCAGCTGCTATAAAGTGCAAAGTGAATGTGTAGGAAATCCCAAACTAGATGAGATAATATAGCGCATGCTAGTGTGTGCAGGGGGCGGTAGGAATAGGTATACAATAAAAAATAACCTAAAAACTCTAAAAAAGCTGTACCCTTAAAACATATATATCATGAGGGTTAATATAACAATATAAATAGTGTGCCAAAATCAAGTCCAGCAAATCACAATAAAGGTAAAGTGCTGAGTGAGATTCAGAAATAGTTCATAAGTGACTCAGTGATGGGTATTCCAAAAGAGTGCCAAAAAAGGAAAAAAGTGTAAGTGCTTGGTGCTGGATCCTCCAATGGACCAGGGAATCCAATCATGCAGATGGTAAGAGGTAAGATGTAAACTCACCAGATAAGGTGGGTCTCAACTGCCTTACGGCAAGGAGACCAATAACGCTTTAGTGACCCTCCAGGTCAGAACGATGGTGACTGCTGGGCTCCTATCCCTTCCGGCCAGAATCCCCCAGGTGGGGTAAAAGGGTTCCTCACGGTCCTCCAAATTAAATTCAGGGAACAAAAAGGACAGGCTCCGGATGGTGCAGTACCATTAAGGTTGGTTTATTAAGTTTTAAAAGCAGACAAATAGATAAAAAACGCTGTACAGAGCCCGCCTGTGAATGTCTGTAGCGTGGAGAGCGGCTTGCGTTCCAGGCTGACCTCCGGGCTGACGGCATGTGTTCCACCTGACGCGTCCTCTTCACTACGTAGTAGTCTGAAGACGTCACTACGCTCTGACGAAACGCGCGTCAGGTGGAACGCACGCCGTCAGCCCGGAAGTCAGCCTGGAACGCAAGCCGCTCTCCACGCTACAGACATTCACAGGCGGTCTCTGTACAGCGTTTTTTATCTATTTGTCTGCTTTTAAAACTTAATAAACCAACCTTAATGGTACTGCACCATCCGGAGCCTGTCCTTTTTGTTCCCTGAATTTAATTTGGAGGCCCGTGAGGAACCCTTTTACCCCACCTGGGGGATTCCGGCCGGAATGGATAGGAGCCCAGCAGTCACCATCGTTCTGACCTGGAGGGTCACTAAAGCATTATTGGTCTCCTTGCCGTAAGGCAGTTGAGACCCACCTTATCTGGTGAGTTTACATCTTACCTCTTACCATCTGCATGATTGGATTCCCTGGTCCATTGGAGGATCCAGCACCAAGCACTTGCACTTTTTTCCTTTTTTGGCACTCTTTTGGAATACCCATCACTGAGTCACTTATGAACTATTTCTGAATCTCACTCAGCACTTTACCTTTATTGTGATTTGTTGGACTTGATTTTGGCACACTATTTATATTGTTATATTAACCCTCATGATATATATGTTTTAAGGGTACAGCTTTTTTAGAGTTTTAGAGTTTTTAGGTTATTTTTTATTGTATACCTATTCCTACCGCCCCCTGCACACACTAGCAAGCGCTATATTATCTCATCTAGTTTGGGATTTCCTACACATTTTCTCTAAAAAGCTGATTTTTGTTTTTATACATTTTTATTAATATCAGATTTAGTGCATTATTTGCAATTTAGTCTTTCGTTTTGCATAGCTTATTCTCGCTCCATCTTCAGTGAAGTGACTGTTGGCTGCGCCATTCGCAGACAATTGTGGTCTGATTATTTAGAACACTTACCTATGGTTTATGCTATACCTGGAGAAAAGGTAATCTTGCTTTCATTTTGTTTTATTTTTGCTTTCATCATTGAGCTAAACATCACATTGCATTTATTGTTTGAAGTTTGTATTTTATGTAAAGTTATCTTTTTGTGTCATTTCCATTTTAAACATTTATTGTGAATACATGTCTTGTGAATAAATATTTTTATATATTCTATACTGTAGACTGTTTTCACTAAGATTGGTATATGCTTTTAAAAAGAAATTATTCAATTAAAAAGAATTCGCTACATATTGATTTGTGGAAATAAGTTGAGATTCTTCTACCTCACAGATCTTTGCTTATTTACATAAATAGACACTGTTATATTCAGAGCAGTATAAATATCCTGACAAGTCCTTGAAGTCATCTACGGCCCCCGGGCCAGAGGGTTTTTTCACATCCTATTATAAGTCCTTTTCCTCAATTTTGGTCCCTAGATTAACTCAATTATTTAACTATGTCCTTAGCGGGGGCAGTTTTCCTGAAGAGATGCTTCTCGCAAATATGTCCCTCATTCCCAAGCCTGATAAAGATCACTCCCTCCCTCAAAATTTCAGACCTATATCGGTTATGAACAATGACCTTAAACTTTTTGACCGCTTTCTTGCTAATAGATTGGCTAATAACATCAATCAACTAATCAATCCAGACCAAACTGGTTTTATTCCAGGTAGACAACTTACAGATAACATCAGACTGGTCACTAATATAATTCAGGATGCTGGTATTAGCAAATCACCTACATGTCTAGTTAGTTTGGACATCCACAAGGCGTTTGACAGCGTCAGTTGGTCCTATATGGAACTCCTATTACCCAAATACGGGTTGGGTGATGGATTCATTCATGGCTTTAGGGCCCTGTATGATTCCCCGCAGACGAGAGTCCGCCTGCCTGGATGTAATTCCGATTTTTTCCATCTGAAGAGGGGCACTAGACAGGGGTGCCCTCTTTCTCCTCTTCTGTTTGCCCTGGCCATCGAACCCCTGGCAACTTCTATTAGAAATAATACTAAGATAAGTGGGTATCATAAGGAAGGTAAAAAATTTAAACTTAGCCTCTATGCGGATGATGTTTTATTGTTCTTGTCCAACCCTCTCATATCTTTACCTCAGCTGCTAGTGGAACTTGAGGCACTTCACACTATTTCGGGTTTGGGGATTAACATTTCCAAATGCTTACTTATGCCTATCAACTTGCCAAATTGGATGCAAACCTCGATTAGAGAGAGTTTCTCGTTCTCGTGGTGCACTAGATCATTCAGATATCTGGGGGTTCAGGTTACCCCACATTATGACTCCCTATTCTTAATGAATTTTCCCCAAATATTTAAAAAATTAGGGTTACTGTTAAAGACTTGGTCTTCATACTATATCTCATTCTTGGGTAGAATTTTAGCAGTAAAAATGATTATCCTTCCCAAGATTCTCTTTTTCTTCAGAGCCCTCCCCATTAATGTACCCAAATCCCATATTGTCTCTTTTCAGCGGGAAGTGTCGAAATTTGTTTGGTGTGGGAAAAGGCCTAGATGTAACAAACATGTCCTTTACACCTCTCAATCCCTTGGTGGTCTGGGACTCCCAGACCTGTGGTGTTATTACCTCCCAGCTAAACTTATGCAGATGGCACAATGGAACGCTAAAGAAAATGATATCCCATGGCTAGCTTTTGAACAGGCTTCAGTTGCCCCATGTTTTCTTCAAGCTATTCTGTGGGGTGGATCGCAGCCGCTTAGATACAACACATTTCCCAACAAAGTTATTAATCACTTATACCAGCTGTGGTTAAAGTTGAAAGATTCCCTTAAGTTGGTGTCTCAGATCTCTCCCTTGACCTCATATCTAGGCTATATCGGCTCCCCGACCTTCCCGTTGAATAGAGCGGATTTAGAACCCTGGATCTCCAGAGACTTGGTCTCCCTTAAAGCTTTATCTGTATGTAATTCATTCTGCACCTTTGAGCAACTTGAACAATTGCATAGGCTTCCTAGTACAGAGAAAGACCATTATATCATTATAAAAGAGTTCCATCAGTCTCAGGGTGCTTTATCACTGCACTCACCATACAAAGTATTCAAAACCATTTGTTACTCCTCCCCTGGGGCAGGGGTCTGATCTCATTGTTGTAAACGTATTTAAATATTTTCCCTCTCCCAGAGAAACATAAATATATGATTAAATGGGAAAACGACCTTGATTGTACATTTTCGGTTCCTGAGTGTCAGGGTATGTTGGGTAATTTGTGTAAATGCTCACGCTCTAGTGCGTGTAAAGAATCCCCCCTTAAACTTTTTACTAGATGGTATCTGTCCCCTTCTCTTGTGCACTCTTTCTACGGTTCAGTATCACCTTCCTGTTTTAGGGGTTGCTCGGAGGAGGGTACTCTGCTCCATCTCTTTTGGAGCTGCAGTCGTTTGCAGCCCATTTGGGATCAAGCTCATAACAGCATTTCACGTATGGTAGGTTCAGATGTTTCCCTCTCCCAAAAATTTGCCTACTTTGTGCTCGGGTCCCAGGAGTCCCCATCCCAGCATCTAGGTTGATTCACACGTTGATGTGTTCTATTCACTGGATGAGTGCCCTTAACTGGCGATCTGATACCCTTGTAATATGAAAAATCTGCGTTTAGGATATTCTTAAACTCTTTACTAGTGATGGCTGCAGCCCACCTTTAAAACTATATTCCAAAGGGATATAGTGAAAATAGAAGGTAAAAAAAGGTGCGTGGCGCTGCCAATATATACTTAATATTCCATACACATCTCAAAGGTGCTAAACATATAATAAACTGTGGTAAATCCAGTGTGTATCTCCCCAATTATTATTAAAATAATAAATAAGTGACAGGTGACTGGATATTAAAATATTCATAAAGTGCCAAGTGCAGCAATGCTATGCTGTGTGTATTCTGGGTGATAAATAAATCAATAATTAAATAAAACAATAATACGTGACCCAGCTCAGTGTAAGGTACACTGAAATATTGTGCCAAATCCAAACACAAATGTGATGACAAAGATGTAAATACAAAATAGTGATAGCAGTGTTGAGTGTGTGGTAATATCACAACCTATAATGAATAAATAAGGTAAAAATAAACTAAAAACAGTGGTGACATATACTGGTGAAAAGTGAACCACTGTGTATATCCTTGAGTGTGTCAAATAAATGCAACTAGTAACATCATATGTTGGCAGAGAACTGTATATGGCACTTTAAGCAGGTATATGGAACGGTATAAATACACCATAAAAAAATAGCAGCAATAATCATAGTTTCAGAGAAATTAATAGTCCATAAATAACCTAAAAAGGAGAATAATCCCGCAATTAAAAATAGTCCATAGGATTTTAGTGCAAACAAAAGTGACTTCAGTGCAGGTGCTTCTAATTAAGATTTTGAGGGTGCCCGGACTCCGGTTATCACTCTGTGCTCCCCGCACCCCCAGGACCGCACTCACCAGAGTTGATCACCCCTGCAGGGGTATCACACCTTGGGTATACAATCTTTAAATCCCCCTCTCTGGTCTCTATGGATAGGAGTGTTGTCCAATGACCTGCCCGAGTCCTTCGTCACACTCACAGTCTGACCTCTGTGTTACCAGCAGATAAGCCAAATGGATAAATCCCTCCAATAAAGGCAAGCCAGAGGACACAAGTACTCCCAGATAAGCCAAATGGAAAATGCCTCCAATGAAGGCAAGCCAGAGAACAGCCGTACTACCAGATCCAGTCGCTAATGCAGCTTGTGCTTAACTCCAACCTCCCCGGCTCCGGAGCTTCCTCTCCGCTCCTCTCACACCTCCACCGCCCGCTCTGATACCCTTATCTGGTCTCAGGTGTTATCTAGAATGGAAAGCATTAGGCTCTCATAAAAAATGTATCACTCACTACATGGCTTGATGCCGGCCTTTCAAGCCAAATGGGATATTTGGGATTCTCCCTGATTGTTATTATTGTATTTGGTGAAGTTTGTATTATGTCCTTCATGATGCGTAATTGTACTCTTATGTAATTTCCTGTTTGATCTGCAAGTATATCATGACCAAAGTTCTTTTGCTATTTGCACTGTTTTTTTTACCCACTTTTTACTTTTGTATTTTGTTGTATACTATGATTTGAGATGTTTGCAATGACTTTCTAATAAAAATCTTTTGTAAACAAAAATAAAACTCCTCAATTCCATCTGAAACAATTCTCAAATATATACATGGTCTTGAACGCTAAGAAAATAAATGGAGTCCTAACAGCCATCCACGATTCAGTACAATTCATTAAACACTCAGAAACTGCAGACCCACATGAACGCTTCCACATCCTTGTATGTGATATCAACCAGACCCGATATACCCTCATCAATGTTCACGGTGCAAACACCAAACAACTCCAGTTTTGTAAAAAAAACTCTTTGCACAAATAACAACATGCAAAAGCAGTTGTCTAATTATCGGAGGTGATTTTAACATCATTGGCAATGCTGAACTTGACACCTCATCAAATAAAAGACCCACCTATCAGACTCTCAACTCCCTTTTGCACTCCAATGACTTGTACGACATCTGGAGATGTCAACACGGAGCCGAAAAACATTACTCTTACTTCTCCCCTTCACACCTTTCCTACTCTAAAACTGATTTCTAACTTACTGACAATTGAATTCTCCAGCAGATCACAGCTTCGACAATTGGATCAATAACATTGGCTGACCATGCCCCTGTTAGTATTGAGATAGGTACCCACACAAACATTTCTCTTCTTCATTTATGGAGACTAGACCCGGCTCTCCTGGCAGACCGTAAGCGCCATAAGACAATTGAAGAAACCCACTCTCTCTTCTTTGAGACAAACACCACTACTGACATATCGATCCCAACTCTATGGGCCACATATAAAGCCTTTATGTGAGGCATCAAAAGAAAAGAAGAAAAAAATAAACTTTCTCCTTCTCCATCCCTCTCCTTCTCCCTAATAAGTGATAGAAATAAACGTGGTTCCCTATTATGCTTTAAATATGCTACTCACCTAAAAAGGTCTAAAGCAAACTACTATTCCCTAGGGAATAAAGTGGGATCCTTACTAGCAAAGTCTATAAAACAACAGCATCTTAACCGCTTGCCGACTGCTCACAGTATATTTACTGCGGCAGTCAGCCCCTCACAGGCAGAGCGACGTAGGTCTACGTCGCTAGCCTGTGAGGCTCTGGGGAGCGAGCGCGATCGTCGGGGGAGAGGGAGAAAGTCAGGCGGCTTATGTAAACAAGCCACCTGTCATTCTCCCTGGTGTAGAAACACTGATCACACGGTTCTACAATGTAGGACCGTTGATCAGTGTTCCTACAGCTCAAGCCACAGCCAATTACAGTAAGAATCATGCCCCTAGGGACACACACAGCCCCTCCCTCTCAAATAAAGTTAACCCCTTCACTACCAGTGTATTTTTACAGTAACAGTGCATATGTATAGCACTGATTACTGTAGAAATGTCACTGGTAACCCCAAAAGTGTCAAAAATGTCAGTCAGGGTCCAATCTGTCCGCCGCAATGTCGCAGTACCCGAAAAAAAATCGCAGATCGCCGACATTACGCATTAAAAAAAAAAACAACAAAAATGACAAAAATCTTTCCCTTTGTTAGTAAACGTGATAACTTTTGCGCAAACCAATAAAAATATGCTTTTTGCGATTTTTTTTTACCAAACATATGTAGCATAAAACAAATTGGCTGAAAATGTTAAAAAATTTTGATTTTTACATTTTTTGGGGGGGAATTTCATATAAAAAAATGTGAAAAATATTGTTATTTTTGCAAAATTGACGCTCTTAGAAAAAGTTATTAAAACTCTTCCCTCTAATAAAGCCCCAGGGGGTGATGGTTATGTCAATGAGTACTACAAGCAATTTTCCAATATTATTTCCCCCCCACCTAGCTGTCCTCTTCAATTTTGGTGCAACCTCTGGCTCCATACCCAAAGAGATGTTGCAATCTATGATAACGGCTATACCTAAATCAGGTAAAGACCCAGAACATGTACAGAATTACAGACCTATATCTCTTATAAACACTGATGTGAAACTCTATGTTAAAGTAATTGCTCAAAGATTAATGCTACTTCTCCTGTTCCTGATACACCCCAACCAGGTAGGATTTATACCTGGCCATCAAGCACCTGATGCCTCTAGGAGATTACTCTCCCTCATACATTTTCTAGAATCTACAAAATCTTCTTTCTCTAGATCCAGAGAAGAAATTTGATTGTGTGAACTGGGGGTTTTACAAAAGTATGGTATTACTGACTGGCTCCAAAAGGCTATTCTCTTCCTCTATTCCTCTCCCTCGGCAAGGGTGATATCAGATGGTGCAATGTCAACATTTTTCAACATCACCAGTATGAGACAAGGATGCCCACTTTCCCCCATCATTTTTGAGCTTCCTATAGAAGAACCCCTAGCTACAAAAATTAGAGAAAATCCCTTAATCTCAGGCATCCCCTTTGGGGACATTGAACACAAAATGAGTCTGTTCCTCGATGACATTATATTAATGGTTACCGACCCAACGCAATCTCTCCCCACCATACAATCAATCTTAACCCAATTTGCTTAAGTCTCCTACTACAAACTAAATGAGATTACATCACTGATCCTAAACCTCTGCACACCTCTACAGACTCAACGAGACCTCACTAACACCTTCCCCTTTATATAGGCCAATCACTCAATCCAGTAGTTAGGAATCAACTTAACCTCCACCACTACCCAGATTTTTGATTACATTTACAAATCTCTCCTAAAATCCTTGTCCAAAGACCTATCATTTTATAGATCAGCTAGATTATCTAAACTAAACTAGGCCGAATTACAGTGCTGAAAATGTTTATTTTACCCATACTGCTTTATCTGTCTGTGAAAGGTTTGTAAAGGATAAAGAAAGTCCAGAAAGGAGATTAGAAACAATGGCCAATGCGACCCTCCTGGCATAATATAAACTGTTATCTGTACTGTGAATGGGAGAGGAGGAAGGGGGGGATTGATAGGGATTAGTTGTAGGGGGGAGAGGATAGGGGATAAAAGACTTGGTGACAGTAGGGAGGGAGAATAGAGCCAATAAGTGTATATTAATTGGTTTGCGCAAAAGTTAAAGTGTCTACAAACTATGGGATATATTTTTGGAATTTATATTTATTTATGTATTTCTTTTTTACTAGTGGTGCCATTCAGGGACTTAAAGCAGGGTTGCGATATTACGGCAGACAAATCGGACACTAACTGACACTTTTGACACTTTTTGGGGACCAGTCACACTAATACAGTGATCAGTGCTAAAAATATGCACTGGCTCTGTACTAATGACACTAGCTTGGAAGGGATTAAACATCTAGGATTATCAAAGGGTTAGTGCACTGTGGGGGAGGTGCTTGAACTATGAGAATGCACTGATCCATGTTCCTGCTTTGCAGGAACACAGGATCCATGCCTTCTGTACTGACTGAACGACAATCTGCATTGTTTACATAGGCAGACTGCAACCCTGCCTGTTTTAAAGAATGATCAGCAAGTGTCAGTGGAGATCAAGTCCGAGGTACCTGCTGATCTGCTCCCACTGTGCATAATCACAGTGGGAGCTAACTGCTGGCACTGCGCATTTGCACTCACTACTTGGAAGTGCGGGATCATCTACAAATCACCATATATGGCAACTATTCCAAAAAATTATGGTTCTAAAAGTATAATAAAGTACTGGATATTTTAGTAAGTTTTGGAGTAAAGTTTTCTTTGTGGCACATTCAAAGTCCTCAATGTATCTCCACCACCACCAGCTCTCTTGGGGTTGGTGGAAAAAATGTATATGTTTTGAGTTTATAGGGATGGTACCCTTAGAGAAATGACAGGTTAGTTTTACTTATAATACAATAACTAAGTTACTAGTCTGCCTAGTAATACCAACTCTCCAGACTCCTACTGACAAAAGTCAATTCACTACTTGCATCAGGGCTGAAAACTCTGAAGAAGAGCTTTGTAAAGCACTCTGCTAGCCCATCCCACCAATCTTGATCTGCCTGTATCTCACAGAGAAGCACAGAGACATCACTGGTTTTAAAATAAGGTATGTAACAAACAGAATGCTTTTATTTTTAAAAGGTTTATTAGCATGTTATTGATGGAGAGGGAGGGAATTTGCCTGCTACTTAAATCAATGTCACATCTATATAATTTTGTTAATATTTTGTTAATATTTTGGCTTGACATATTTAATATATTTTGCAGCAGTTCTTTTGCAGCATACATAGATATAAAAATGAGTATTTTGCATAAACTTTGCAAATAATCTTCTATACCTTAAAAATCTGTACACTGCAATAAAGACTGGAAACACCATAAAAAATCCACACAAGAAAGAAGGTATAGTCATAGGACCACTATGTGGGAAATAACTTCAGATGAGATTTTGTAGATGTACGGTATCAAGAGGATGAAGGTATTTTGGTAAGCATAGCATACACAGTGCATAAGATAGAGTATTGGTTTCGATTGTATAACAATGCCTCCAGATCTTTCTATCAATAGTATATTTATTAACCAAACATATGATTGACATTATTTAAAAGTTAACTTGTTCCTAAACTGAAGTTTGTT
Source organism: Pelophylax lessonae (assembly GCF_965119305.1). Lineage (NCBI taxonomy): Eukaryota > Metazoa > Chordata > Amphibia > Anura > Ranidae > Pelophylax > Pelophylax lessonae. The sequence goes on from NC_138768.1 coordinate 768,141,658, forward strand.
AGGTTTATAAAAACTTTGTCAAAAGGTAATGCTCATGTTTGGAAACTAAAATATATTCTTACTCAAGATGTATTTGCAATAGCCTATTGTAAAGAAATCACCTTGGCACTATCTTTAGAAAGTTGTGTCCATGGATACCTTAAATGTATTGTTAGTCCTATGTCTGGTGTCTTTAAAATAGTTTTACAGGTTTAACAACGATATCTACGTGAACATTATTTCTGCTAACAAGCAACTTTCTATCATATGTTTCTCAAGGGTCATAGCCAGTGTGACTGCATGCCTTACGTGAATTTTTAGATAGGTTCAACAATGAAGTATGGAGGGTTATTTCCATGTACAGAAATGTATGCTTGTTATATAATGCTTTGTTTATTGTTGAAAAGGGGTATATACATACATTAACATAATCCATAAAAAGGTACACTCTACTGGCAACAGAGATAACATTTAAATGTGTAGTTTATAAAGGTCAATGTTTCAGCAGGCACATACCCCTTTATCAAAACCTAATTCCTAGTGACAAAGTAAGCTTACCCTTTTGCCATCCACCTCAAGTACATTTACTGTAGGGTGGCATCTCCTCTGCGCAGAATCACGTACCTGTATGTGATTCTGCACCCTTAGGTTCGGGGCGCGCATGTTGTGTTCAATCACAGCGAGAGCCTATCAGCGGGTCCGGCGGACTCGATGTCCACCAGCACCCGGTGATCATTCAGGAGAGAAGCAGAACGCCGGTCTGCCTATGTAAATGTAGCACTGCCCCCTAGATGGCTGCTGAGAATTACACTTTTTGGATTTCCCTGGGTTACCCTTAGCAACTGACAGCAGGTAAACAGCAATAAACGTTATTGGCTCAGTCAATAATCAGTCCAGGGGATGTTGTTTTTGTGGTTTTATTGAGAACTTGGATAGGAGAAGGGATGAGTGGGATACTCCAACTATTAACTATTCACAGTCTTGAGGACAGCTAACTGTAGAATGCGGCAAGGCCGCTGCTTCACTCTGCCACTAAAGTGAAGTTGCTTTAAATTTTCTTGCTTGAATATTCTCTTCAGGGTTCTAAACTTGGCACCCCCTTTACTCTCACTGCCTGTGTGCTAACACTCGTCCGCTGACTCTAGCCTCTGGAGTGGTCCCCTTCCTGGCAGACCCCTAGGCAAGTTCCTCTGTACTCACGGACACTGTTTTTCCAGAGTCACCGTTGCCTCCAAACTCCACCAGTCAGCCTCCACTGGACCTCTGGGTTCAGCCACACTTTCTGGTTCACCAGGCCGACTGCCTGTGACCACCTTCCACAGCTTCAGAAGAGGAGACAGCCGTCACCCCGTCACCCTCCTTCTGGGATTTAGCTTCCTGCCCAAAGACCCTGAGCACATGTGTCCCTGGCTTTATATACCCTGCCCCATAATGCAGTCTGTGCCAATCCCTGGGGCAGTAACAAAGCATGTGTGTCACTGGCTGGGTTTCCTCCACTGTCCAATCTGCCTCGCTATTGGATACAGTGGGGACACTCCCTCAGCCCAGATGAATCACACAGTGGACACATGCAACAAGCCTAACTAGAAATCCTGCTCCCTGATAAGCAGAAAGAGCAATTAGGTTTTGCCTGCTACTCTCCTGATAAGCAGGCAGAGCAAAACTATTCTTCCTACCTAGCACCTATCTAGGAGGGTGCTACATCAACAAAGCAGATCGCTGTTCTATCAGTAGGGAAGGTAGAAATCTTGTGTTTCTGCTAAGCACAGCACAAGCACCTCCCCCACAGTTAGTAAACACTCCCTAGGCACACAATTAACCCTTTAATCACCCCTGATGTTAACCCCTTCGCTGCCAGTGTCATTAGTACAGTGACAGTGCATATTTTAAACACTAATCACTGTATTAGGGTCAGTGGTCCCCAAACAAAGTGTACCCTAATGTCTGATTTTTCCACTGCCATATCGCAGTCCTGCTATAATTTGCTGATCACCACCATTACTAGCAAAAAAATAAATAAATAAAAATCCCATAGATATATCCTATCATTTGTAGACGCTATAACTTTTACACAAACCAATCAATATAAGCTTATTGGGATTTTTTAACAAAAATATATAGTAGAATACATATTGGCCTAAATTGATGAAGAAATTTGATTTTTTTACTTTTTTTATTGGATGTGTTTTATAGCAGAAAATAAGAAAAAAATTTTATTTTTTTTCACAATTATACAGCGTGTACCATAAAATACATTTAAGTTTAGGTAAAACAAAGTACAGCAAAATAAAAACATAGGTAACTACATGCCACAAGTAAACATCATTTTAGCAGGGACTCACAACCTGTTAACAAATCAAAGACAATGATGGAAAACAAAATTAAAGCAGCTCTCAGCCAACATGGGATGGCTGAGACACAGACAGAAACACAAAAGAATTTGGCAAGGGTGAAAGTTTATACCAAGAGAGAAGAACTTATAAAGAGAGAACTTGCAGAAAGAAAAAATGAAAGTCAACAGTAGGAAGAGACAGCCAAATGTCTTCAAAGGAGCAAGCGCAATCAAGAATGCACACAAGAAACCCCTAGCAACTAAACTAGTGACTGAAAAAAATCTGCACTTGAATTATACTGTATCGATGTTGCCAAGTCCTGTGAAATGCTCCTATTTAGGGATTATGAAAATAAAGTGCAGCACTAAGTGATCAAATGCATAAAGCCTAAATCAAAAAAGTTTATTCATGATCAAGATGAATGTGTCAACAGATAAAAATATAAAGTAAAACATGAAATAAAAAAATTAACTAACTCCAAAAAATGTATACAGAAATAGTGAATCTAATAAATAAATATAAAACGTCCACAGAAGACAATATAATAAATGCAGGATGAAAGAAGATCTTCTTAAGCTTGAGAAAGAAGACACCATGTGTTGGAGAGGAACTATCACATACCTTGTGGCAGAGCCTGACGTGTAGAGGAAGGCCTCTCGTACAGCCCTGGCTCAATGACTACTGATGTCGAGACAGTGGCCGTGAGAGCATGGCAAAGTATCGGTGTCTGTAAGTTGTTTCATCAACCGTTGCAGCAGGTTACAGGAGCATCGCAAGGGACAGGTCAGATTACTGGAACAGTAGATGGCAGCAGACCAAGGCCTTGGCAGGCAGCAGATGCTTGACAGGCAGCTAGCAGATGGCTGGTGTGGTCGAACTGGTAACATTCAGTACATGTTGAACCAGCAGAGACCAGGCAGAATGCAGAGTAGAGCTGGAGAATAGCTGGATGCAAGGTCAGGCAAGCCAGGTCAGCAACAGACGGTCAGATACAGGCATAGACGGTAGACAGAGAATGGACAGGGTACAAGCAGGGGTTGGCAACGTAGAATCAGAACCTATTAAACAGAAATATTACTTTGCTAGGGGGGTGGCAAGCAACTCAGCTAAGCATACTCTTTAAGGTAGTACTTACTAACCCTCATGAGGTAATGGAGATGTGCTAAGCCCAGTGTCCCTGTTAGAGACATGCTGAAAAGAAATAGTACTTTGGCAGTGGCAAACTGATTACTGGTGACACATGGGATTGTGCTGAACACAAGGACGCACCCTGCCCTAGACTTGATAAACACATAAAGAACACTGTAAGGAAATAAACAAAGTAATTTCTCTATGTAGATTACATTTTCTGCAAAATACATGCATAGAGCATATGAAATGTGGGGTATACTGAGTACAGTACAGCTTCAGATGTCTTTTAGAGACATACTGAACACAAACAACACACTACCAGATGTATGTTGAGCATGGTAAGCATTTAAGAAACACTCATGGTAAGCACTCACTTATCAAGAACAAGCTAAACACAAGAGGCATTTTCTTATGGAAATTCTATACCATAGAAATCTATGCTGGGTCATGTTTTCTCATGGATATATGAACCACATATGATTCCCTGGTAGATAATCATTTGTACACATTTGCTGTTCAAGAAACTGGCACACTTTTGATAGCATAACATAATACCATGTACTGTATGTTCTAAACCATTACCAATGTCACTAAATGCACCATCATTAATGCAATTAGCTCAAGTCTCTCTTTAAAAAGCAGTCTCTTTATAACAATACAGTTTCTTTCCAATAGAGACATTTCGACTTAGACAGCAGTCTTTCACTAAAGGAAAATTTCTGATATGGCAGTTTCTTTCTAAAAGTGTGATCTCTAAAACAGGTTAGACTTTTGCATGGCAGACTCTCTTGCATAATGCAGATTGTCACTAAGAGTGCTGTCACTTTCCACCAGGTTAGTCCGCTAACAGGAAAGACTCTCACATTACTCAGTTTAGCAGGGCAGTTTATTAGACGGTAGTCTCTGATATGACAGTCTCTTCCTTATGGCAGTCTCCTAAATGCAAAATCTCCATAGCAAAGGGATCTTTGATACAGAATGGTGGCTTACCAAAGACCAGTTTGTTACAACAGGATCATCTCTCCTTCCTCAACAGGGAAGCCTTCTAACAGAGTAGGCTCTCTCTAATTTTGGATTAACTTTAAACTATTTACTATATGCATTTCTACACTCTTACTGATGAGCACCCATGAACCTCCTCCTTTCTCCAACCCCCAGTAATGACAATCTCCCTGACTTTAATAGACTTATAAGCAGTCACAAACCCACTCTATCTGATGATCACCCCTTACTTCTACTGTTGGATTGATTTCCCTGAAACAAAGAGATCTGACCCCTTGTCCACCATATTGATAAATACCCAAAAACTCTTCCATATACTGTACTTTGTTTCTTATCCTTTGTCTCAGTAAATGACCACATATGATTTCTTCTTGTTGCTGATGAGCAACCATGATCTGCTTCCCTGAATCTTGTCTTGGACTTCTGATTACCTGCAGTCCTTTCCTACTAAGCTTCTATAAATTTTTCACAGATATTTATTTTTTTATATTCGACAAAATTTCACACACCATTTTTTTTTTTGCATATTATATTTACAATTAATTATTCTGTTTGAAGAACTGAGACGACCGCTTTAGACCTTTTTGGACAATGGTAGTTTCCTGGAAGTCTCTGGCTTCAGTACCTTAAAGTGATTGTATTTGTAAAGTCTCATTTTTTTGGATTAAAATAGCAAACATGCTAGAGTTAGCTGCTCTGTGAAGTGGTTTTGCATAGAGCAAAACCACCTGGCTCTCCTGGTCCCTCCGTCCTGCTGAGTGCCCCCACAGAAAGCAGCTTGCTATGGGGCACCCATGCCGGGCTGCCGTTCCCTGTGTTCCTTCAGACACGGAGCTGTGGCCTTGCCCCACCCCTCTCTTTCCTGATTGGCTCACTTAATTTGATTGATAGCAGCAGGAGCCAATGGCGTTGTGCTGCCACGTCAGCCAGTCAGGAGGGAAAGTCTCGGGCAGCCGAGACACTCCTGCAACATCGCTGAATAGAGATGGGCTCAGGTAAGTATAAAGGGGGCTAAGGGGGGTTGCTGAACACAGAAGGCTTTTTATCTTAATGCATAGAATGCACTAAGATAAAACACCTTTTGCCTTTACAACCACTTTAATGTCCAGTGCCCTGGTCCCCCTGGCACACAGAATGCATGCTTATTTCCTCTGGTCACACACTCATCCCTTCCCTTTTCCTGGCTTGCCAGGTTGCATGCTCAGATAAATAGGAATTTTTTTTTCTTGTTTTTTGATTTATTTTATTTTGCATGGGGATCCCACTAAATATTTATATCAGGCCCAATTGTCAGGTATGAAATGTGAGGATGACCCCAAGCTCTGTTTTATGTGTACAGTCCCCCATAAAGGGAATACACATCCATTTGTTTAGAAACAGAAGGAAGCAGCCATACAGATACATTACTTCCCAGACAGATTAAGCACATGCCCTAGGCACATTTAAAAAAAGGAAATTAGCATTTTAATGTTTCACTTTAAGAATTGTTAAAACTGCTGCTCCCTGCCAAATAAAATGATGTAAATCTTGTTTGCTTTGATTCATGTACCCTTGGACAGTGCCAAACCCCCATGCCAGTTGTTTTAAATCCCTTGCCAATTAGCTTAGAAAATGGCCATTACTGACTTCTAAGTTTTGGCTCTCATTGACTTCAGTGGAGTTCAGATTTGGTATCCAAACTTCAGTAAAGTACGCCAAACCCACCCTGAACCAAACCCATGTGCGTTCAGCTCATCGCTACTGATGGGCTGTGCTTGGGGGGATCCCACAAGTTTCCCTATTACATATAACATACACAGCTCAAAAAAATTAAAGGAACAATTATTAATCAGAATATAGTCAATTAAATTCCTGGGATATTGATCTAGTCAGTTAAGTAGCAGAGGGAGTTGTTAATCAGTGTCAGCTGCTTTGGTGTTAATGAAATTAACAACAGGTGTCCTAGATGGGCAACAATGAGACAACCTCCAAAATAGGAATGATTTAACAGGTGGAGGCCACTGACTTTTTTCCCCCTTCTCATCTTTTCTGACTGTTTTTCACTAGTTTTGTATTTGGCTAGGGTCAATGTCACTACTGGTAGCATAAGGCATTTTTTTGGGTTCTTTGCAGTCAGGAAAAACATCTGAACTTGTGTATAGTGGTACTGTGCACAAGTTCAGATGTTTTGCCTGCCTCCAAAACCCCCCAAAAAATGCCAGCAAAAACACACCTGGGCATTTTTTTTTTTTGACGCTAGCGTTTTTTTTTTGGCATTTTTTTGGGTTCTTTTGAGGCAGGCAAAACATCTGAACTTGTGCATAGTGGTATATATACACACATAATTATATGTATATAGACACCTAGCCATATATAGGTGTGATAGTAGCAGAAATATATTACTGTAAATGATTTCATTAGCGCAAGCATATATTTCTGCTACTATCACACCTATATATGTCTAGGTGTGTATATAAATATATGGATGTGTGTATATACACCACTATACACAAGTTCAGATATTTTGCCTGCCTCCAAAACCCCCCAAAAAATGCCAGCAAAAACACACCTGGGCATTTTTTTTTGACGCTAGCGTTTTTTTGGCATTTTTTTGGGTTCTTTTGAGGCAGGCAAAACATCTGAACTTGTGTATAGTGGTATATATATACACATAATTATATGTATATAGACACCTAGCCATATATAGGTGTGATAGTAGCAAAATTATATTACTGTAAATGATTTCATTAGCGCAAGCATATATTTCTGCTACTATCACACCTATATATGTCTAGGTGTGTATATAAATATATGGATGTGTGTATATACACCACTATACACAAGTTCAGATGTTTTGCCTGCCTCCAAAACCCCCCAAAAAATGCCAGCAGAAACACACCTGGGCATTTTTTTTTTTTGACGCTAGCGTTTTTTTGGCATTTTTTTGGGTTCTTTTGAGGCAGGCAAAACATCTGAACTTGTGTATAGTGGTATATATACACACATAATTATATGTATATATAGACACCTAGCCATATATAGGTGTGTTAGTAGCAGAAATATATTACTGTAAATGATTTCATTAGCGCAAGCATTTATTTCTGCTACTATTACACCTATATATGTCTAGGGGTATATATACAGACATATATGTGTATATATACCCCCTATACACATGTTCAGATGTCATGTCTGACATCAAACATGTCCTCAAAAAAGCACTGGCAGTGGCAGCCCCTGCAGCATAATAAATGCTTGGCTGGTGAGAAGCCATATGGGTGTGCCGAAGCAATTCAGAGAAATGATCATTTCTCTATAGCGGTCACCCTGCTATGGAAGGGTTTTGTCACCCTGCCATAGCAGTCACTGCCAGTTAACCCTACACTACACTACGGTCCCCTTACACTTAACACTTTCCCTACAGAAACTACATTTTTGAAGCTAACTTAAGTGTAAAGGAGCACTCTAACTACACTAGATATCCCTTTCCTCACACTAAAAATAGCTAAATGACACTTTTAAAGTAAAATTAACAGAACTGCTTACACTCTCTTCCATGTCCAGTATAACAATGCTAGGAATATGGCAGGGGCGATCTTATATACTGGGGGGCGTATTCACTAAGGATTGGTCTAGGGACCCCCTAGTCACTCCAATCACATTCCTAGCATTCTCCTGCCCCCTCAATTGGCTTTTGCTAATGGTTCTGGTCCAATCACGGGCTTTTAAAGACCATTTACTGAAGCATTGCATTTTGGGCGGTTCTGGTTGCCAAATTCCGAACTTTTTGGGCAAAAAGTTCTAAATTCGGCCGAACCTCGAACACCCAATGTTCGGGCCGAACCGATGGTCGACCCGAACCGTTCGATCATCCCTAGTCATTAGGAACATGCCCTGACATTGTCAGACATGCATATAAGCCCCTGGTGGCCATAAAACAACTATGGTTTAGTTTTAGAGTACCATTTTGAGTTGCTGCAATGAAATTTCAGTAAAACGAACTAGCCATCATTTTTGATTAGGTGACCATGATTTTCGGGTGTCTTTGAATTCAGCCCTCTGTAGGTTTATCGTTTTCATTTACATCAAACAATGTGACATTCTTTCATTCCTAACACATTACCCAGTCTATATCAATATAGACAGATATCAATATAGACAGATAGATATACAAAGTGTATCTTGTGATTCCCCCCAATTGTAACTTCTAGTCTTCCCACATAAAGCCCGGTCCCCAGCTATGCTTAATTTAGTAGGTGACCCTTTTATATGTGTAGGCTTCTGGCTACCCCTCCAGTCAACAAAAATTAGAAAACCTTTGTAGATAATCACATCAACATTGTATTACAAATTGTGAAATCCCCTACCTAACTTATTACAGGAATTTAACAGCTTCCCATCCTCCTATATATGGCAGATGAGAAGCAGCACCGATGCAGGTGAACACATCTGTATGTCAGCCCACAATGGAGGCTCCTGCATGGCCCACAGAGCATGCACCAGAAAAGGCAGAGGTTGGGACTTTAAATGGAGCACTAAAAATAGTGCCCCCATCCCTGGTTACATGAATAAAAGAAGGGTTTGGGACTTTGAGTGAGGTGGAGACCAGAACGCTGGGAAACATGGGTAATAAAAACATTTTATTACTGTATACTATCAATAGTACAACATGTAAAATAGCAGTTCATGTATAAACAGCATATTACAAACATATTGGTCAGTCTGATGCATTTGCAGGTACACAAAATATGCATAAAGAGTATAGGGACTATGGCACTTCGTATTGGCCACACAGTCCAAATTTGCTACATTATTGCCATACTGTAGGCGGTCTGCAGGGTGCACATGGTAATGAATGTTGAATCAAAAACTTGCTGCAGCAGTCATGGACCTAATATATATCATGTGTTGAATCACATAGAATTGCAATAATTGTGGAGAGTTTATTTTTTGGTCCACTACTTCTACACATGCCATTTATCCCACACTTTTGATATTTCAGACTCTTAGTAGTTTTTTGCTTTTTCACAGCAACACAGCCGCAACCCACCTTTTTTCATTATTTTGCACTTCGTTTTTAGGGTGATATGTGTGGTGCGTTGTGCGGGACTGCGGGGATGACCACCACAGCTCCCGGGGGAGGCGCATGTGATGCCCTGCGCCCACAGAGCCGCACTTTGTTAATGACAGCCATCTTGTAAGTAACCATAGGATTGGATAACCCTTTCCTTCCTCCTCATTTTCATGTATGCGATTTTAGTCGATCAATAGTTACATTTATACTTTTTTTTTTTACATTTATACTTTTTTACAGAGTTTTTGGCATCCGCTCCTGAAGAGTGGTATTTAGCCATGAAACGCGTAGAGCTACAAGGATGTCATCAATTTTTCTACTATACAGGAATTAATTGCTACTAAATCAATTTTAACGGTTACTTACCTACTAAACAATTATTGCAATTCTATGTGATTCAACACATGATATATATTAGGTCCATGACTGCTGCAGCAAGTTTTTGATTCAACATTCATTACCATGGTGCACCCTGCAGACCGCCTACAGTATGGCAATAATGTAGCAAATTTGGACTGTGTGGCCAATACGAAGTGCCATAGTCCCTATACTCTTTATGCATATTTTGTGTACCTGCAAATGCATCAGACTGACCAATATGTTTGTAATATGCTGTTTATACATGAACTGCTATTTTACATGTTGTACTTTGTCTATTGATAGTATACAGTAATAAAATGTTTTTATTACCCATGTTTCCCAGCGTTCTGGTCTCCACCTCACTCAAAGTCCCAAACCCTTCTTTTATTCATGTAACCAGGGATGGGGGCACTATTTTTAGTGCTCCATTTAAAGTCCCAACCTCTGCCTTTTCTAGTTTGACTAATAGGGATGGAGGTGGCTTCACAGACTGCTGGGCATACCCTTACATACAGATTACCATTTATTCTATCTTATATTATCTAATTATGGTTGGATGTGTTTTCATCACTATCTGCAGCATGGCAATCATGGTTCCTCTTGTTCATGATATATAATTACTTATTTCTTTTTCATTGTCATTGTGCGGTCCTGTGGGCTGGGCATTTGTTTGGTTTCCAGACCAGGGAGCTGCGACGCGTATCGGTGCCCTGCCTCTCCCCCCCCCTGCTTCACCGGCATGGGGGGTTTGGCAGGTTTATTCCGACGTGCGTCGGCGCCACGTTTTTGTGTCTATTGCTGGGCATCATTTGGCGTCTTAGCATTAGATACCATTATTACATCTACAATTGCTTGGTGTCTGAGGTGTATCACTCCCTCTTCTGGCAGCAGGTTTGCCTCAATTGGGAGACACCTTTTACCAATTAGCAATCAGCGTGACGCTGGGAGGCACCCGTGGTTGTGCTGACGTGCATATATATCCCCTATTTTGCTACAGGTCATTCAGACCCAGGATTTGAGAGACAACACATGTATACTACTACTACTACTACTACTACTATAACACTTGATGCAGTCATTTAAGGTAACCACATCTTTAATACTTTACAGTATACTTTTTATTTTTGGATATACTGCACCTACTTACTACTTGGTATTTTGACTGATTCTCTTGGAGTATTTCTTATCTCTACCTATTTTATTTTAATTCTTTTTTTTTTTTTTCTCTTCTTCTTTTGGGCTGTGGAGAGTTTATTTTTTGGTCCACTACTTCTACACATGCCATTTATCCCACACTTTTGATATTTCAGACTCTTAGTAGTTTTTTGCTTTTTCACAGCAACACAGCCGCAACCCACCTTTTTTCATTACTTTGCACTTCGTTTTTAGGGTGATATGTGTGGTGCGTTGTGCGGGACTGCGGGGATGACCACCACAGCTCCCGGGGGAGGCGCATTCGATGCCCTGCGCCCACAGAGCCGCACTTTGTTAATGACAGCCATCTTGTAAGTAACCATAGGATTGGATAACCCTTTCCTTCCTCCTCATTTTCATGTATGCGATTTTAGTCGATCAATAGTTACATTTATACTTTTTTTTTTTACATTTATACTTTTTTACAGAGTTTTTGGCATCCGCTCCTGAAGAGTGGTATTTAGCCATGAAACGCGTAGAGCTACAAGGATGTCATCAATTTTTCTACTATACAGGAATTAATTGCTACTAAATCAATTTTAACGGTTACTTACCTACTGAACAATTATTGCAATTCTATGTGATTCAACACATGATATATATTAGGTCCATGACTGCTGCAGCAAGTTTTTGATTCAACATTCATTACCATGGTGCACCCTGCAGACCGCCTACAGTATGGCAATAATGTAGCAAATTTGGACTGTGTGGCCAATACGAAGTGCCATAGTCCCTATACTCTTTATGCATATTTTGTGTACCTGCAAATGCATCAGACTGACCAATATGTTTGTAATATGCTGTTTATACATGAACTGCTATTTTACATGTTGTACTTTGTCTATTGATAGTATACAGTAATAAAATGTTTTTATTACCCATGTTTCCCAGCGTTCTGGTCTCCACCTCACTCAAAGTCCCAAACCCTTCTTTTATTCAGAGCATGCACCAGGGAGCCTGGTGATGGGTGTGTCCCCCGAACACAGCCAATCACATTACTGCTGTGTCTGGGTGATCACATGGATTTGTACCATGTGATTGCTGTGTCCAATCGCAGCAATATCATAGTACTCAATGGAAACTGAATTTAAACATCAGTTCTGTCTGTTCTCACACAGATCAGCGGAGAGAGCAGAGAGAATCGCTGCTGCAGCCTGTGATTGTACAGCAGCCTGTCAGTCTTCTGTTCCTGATCATTGCTCCCAGAATAATACAAATAAAGAGTGCAGCCAGGGCTGCTATCAGGGGGGGGCATAAAAATGAATGGGGCCTGTAATGATAGCCTGCACTGGATATACTAAAAGCTATCACAAGCAACCATTTTGTTCAGGAGCAACCATTTTGTTCAGTAAGACAGTCTGGTGGGCCACATGTATACTCAGTGATATTTTCCCCCCTCCCTACCTCAATTAACCTAGGAATGCCTAGGCTGTGCACTTCAAAGGAACCGTTATCTCAACAGAGACAGGAAACCCACTAATTGCTCTGGCAAGATGTTGTTTCTTCCAGAACAGGCCAGTCGTAAAACTTTGAGCAAATCCATGAAGGATGACCAGAACTGTGTCATAAATAGCACTCAACCAAGCTGTTCATTAAAAAACTTAACAGATACACACATGATTAGTGATGGACGGACATCGGTCGGGGCGGTTCGCGAACGTTAGCCGCAATTTTCTCAAATGTCCGCCAACTGCAAGTTCGCCGCGGGCCCCATTGACTTTAATGGGAGGCGAACTTTAAAAACCTTTAGGTCATATTTGCAGCTACAAAATACTTACTAGCTGTGCAAAAATAGTCCCACCACATGGAAAATATCATAACAGAAGTATTGCAATTGGAAAAGTTGCCCTAAAAATTATTATTTTTTTTTTAAAATCAGCCAGAACTGACAGCAGCCGGTAAATACATGTCAAATACATATAGGGTCCATTCACACATCTGTAAAATGGGTCCGCATCCATTCCACAATTTGGCAGAACGTTTACAGACCCATTGATTTTAAATTCCAGTCTGAAAAATTAGGCATTTACAGGATAAAGAAGTAAGTGTCGGCCAGTACAGGCCCCAAAAATTAGCCCACAGGCGTTTACCTGACAGCTAAGAACGTTGTATTCTGTGGCTGAAGGTACATTAGGCATTCACAGGATAAATAAGTAAGTGTCGGCCATAAAAGGCCCCAAAAATTAGGCATTCCATGGACATGAAATGCCTTTTATGCTGATGTATTTACCAAAGACAAGGACCATGAATTGTTGTGGGTGGATGGCGGTCTGGCAGATATTTGTGGCCTGTCATGAGGAATTTAAATGAAACATGGTCTACTGGTCACATGTGTTGAATTCCTCAGAGATCCATGCCTCATTCATTTTTATAAATGTGAGGTAGTCTACACTGTCATGAGCTAGGCGAGTGCGCTTATCGGTCATGATCCCCCCTGCTGCGCTAAAAGTCTCTTTGGACAGGACACTCGATGGGGGGCAAGCCAATAGTTCCATTGAAAATTGTGCAAGCTCTGGCCAGAGGTCAAGCCTGCCCACCCAGTACTCCAGGGGTTCATCACTCCTCAGAGCGCCCACATCGGCCGTTAACCCGATGTAGTCGGACACCTGTCGGTCTAGGCATTCCCTAATGCTGGATCCGGAGTACAGCTGTTGAGGGGTCGGCTGAAAGAAGGATCTCATATCTGAAGTGACCAACACATCTTCAAACCGCTCTCTTCTTGCAGGCGCTGTTGGATTGCTACCCACAACTGTTTCTCTGTGAGTGGAAATTCCTCTGCCAGTGCACGCAAAAGCAGAATGCAGCATTTATCACAGCAAGGTCTGGAAGTCCTGCATTCTGACCACCCTCTGTAATGGGGGTAACATTTTCCGCCATTTTTTGTTTGTACCGAGGGTCTAAGTTTGTTGCCACCCAGTACTGGTCCATGGCCTTTATGCTTTTTATACGGGGTCCCCCTTAAAACACTGGAGCATGAACGCCTACATTCGCACTAAACTGGACGCGGTGTGGTGGCCTGGCTCCATCTCATCATCCAGGATAATCTCGTCCTCGTTCTCCTCCCCCCCATCCACGCACAACACCAGGGATCCCAGACAGGTTTAAAGCATGCTCTTCTTGCTCCTCCTCATCAACCCCGGGACCATCCTTCTCTGACTCCTCTTCAGACTCCTGTTGTTGATTTGTCTCAGATGGAGTAGCACCCCCTAGGAATTTATCCAACATTGCGACTTCCTCATCTTCCTGCTCCTGCTCCTCGACGGCTTGATCAATGACATGACGCAATGCGTAAGACGTAAAAAGGCATAAGGTACAATGTCACTGATGGCGCCCTGGCCGTGACTGACCATGGCCGCAGAAGTCTGCATGCGTCATACATAAGCAGCCACTGGCAAGGTGAAAAAACCCCAAGCTCCCCAGAACCTGTCCTGCCGCAGAGTTCGTACAGGTAGTTGTTAACTGCATGTTTCTGCTGGAGCAGCCTATCAAGCATATGAAACGTTGAGTTCCATTGCGTCGGGCAGTCACAAATAAGACGCCTGATGGGCAGGTTGTGTCGCTGCTGAATGTCAGCAAGGCGAGCAATGGCTGTGTAAGAACTCCTGAAATGGCCCGAGATTTTCCTGGCCTGCCGCAAGACATCTTGGACCCCAGGGTATTTGGCAACGAATTGCTGCACGACCAAGTTCAGGACGTGTGCCATGCATGGCACGTGTGTAATTTTGCCCTGTTTCAGCGCGCTCAGCAGATTGGCACTGTTGCCGCACACCACTTTACCAACTGTCAAATTGAGCGGTGTCAGCCACTGATCTACCTGTGAAAGCAAATCTGAATGCAGTGCAGGACCAGTGTGGCTCTTGGCTTCCAGGCACAACAGACGCAGCACAGCATGGCAACGTCTCACCTGGCATGTGGAATAGGTTCTGGGGATCTTGGGCGGCGCAGCGGAAGAGACAGTAGTAGCGGAAAAGGAGTAGTCAGCTGAGGAGGAGAGGGAGGATGGAGGAGGAGAAGAAGAGGCAGGCCTGCTTGCAATCAGTGGCGGTACAACTAAATCTATATGGGTGCCACGGGTTACATGCTTAACGGCCGTCAGAAGGTTCACCCAGTGGGCAGTAAAAGTGATCTACCTTCCCTGCCCATGTTTGCCAGACCCTGTGTCTGTGGTCAGATGTATCTTGGCACCAACACTGTGTGCCAGAGATATATTCACTTGCCGCTGAATATGGCCATACAGCTCTGGAATGCTCTTCTGCAAGAAATATTTCCTGCCTTGGACCTTCCATTGTGGTGCTCCAATGG
This sequence comes from Pelophylax lessonae, assembly GCF_965119305.1. Lineage (NCBI taxonomy): Eukaryota > Metazoa > Chordata > Amphibia > Anura > Ranidae > Pelophylax > Pelophylax lessonae. The sequence goes on from NC_138768.1 coordinate 768,157,012, forward strand.
CCACAAATTTACAAAAGGCCTCCAAGTCCACCAGTTGATATGGCAGTAGTTGGCAGGCTATCAGTTCCGACAAGCCAGCAGTCAAATATTGGGCAAGAGGGTTACCCGGCATCATCATTTTTTTCCGCTCCAACATTTGGGCCACAGAAGCCTGCCTTTTTACAGAACAACGTGATGATGGCATGATGGAAGGTGGAGTGGAGGACAATTGTGAGGAGAAGGAGAAGAGGCTGGATGGTGAGAGCCTGGAGTGTGGCTTTGTGGGTTCTGATGGCGCTGCTCCCACTGGGCTCGGTGATAGGACTTCAGGTGCCTGTTGGGCTTACCGCGACTTATGCATTGACTGCAAAGGCTGCAGATGGCAACACTGTTGTCAGCAGCGGACATATTAAAAAAATCCCACACTGCGGAGCCATGTGCCGGCATTCTGGGAGCGCCAGATGTGACTGTACATGGTTGATGGCTCGCTCCTTATACATTTGCAGTCTGCCTTGTCCCTCCTGTGCAATGCAAGTTCCGCCTGCTTCTCCTCCCTATCTGCTGGTCCGTCTCTCCCTCTGAACTCCCCTCCTCTTCCTCTCTTGTGGCCACCTATGTGATGCCCATAGACACGTCATCATCCACATCACCTTCCCCACCACTAACATTCGAGATCTCGGAGTAGGCAGCAACAGTGGGGATCAACCTCCTTGGGCTGATCTGGGTACTGTTATCAGACTGCTGAGTGGCGGCTGTTGCTCAGATAACATCCCACTTCAATATGTGGTATAGGGGGCCACTGGTCTATCACACCAGTTGTACAAAAAATTGGCCAGTGAGCTTGGCACTGTGTATAGCAGAGTTAATGCAGCAAAAGAGGCAATATTGTTGCAGGACACAAATACACTTATACAAGTATACTCAGATAAAACCCCACTTCAATATGTGGTATTGGGGGGCCACTGGTCTATCACACCAGTTGTACAATAAATTAGCCAGTGAGTTTGGCACTGTGTGTAGCAGAGTTAACACAGCAAAAGAAGCAATATTGTTGCAGGACACAAATACACTTATAAAAGTATACTCAGATAACACCCCACTTCAATATGTGGTATTGGGGGGCCACTGGTCTATCACACCAGTTGTACAAAAAATTGTCCAGTGAGTTTGGCACTGTGTGTAGCAGAGTTAACACAGCAAAAGAGGCAATATTGTTGCAGGACACAAATACACTTATAAACGTATATTCAGATAACACCCCACTTCAAAATGTGGTATTGGGGGGCCACTGGTCTATCACACCAGTTGTACAAAAAATTGGCCAGTAACTGTTGTCACAGTGTGTAGCACAGTTAACACAGCAAAAGCGGCCCCATTTTTGCAGGACTAAAATACACTGTTATAAAAGTATACTGTTAAATAACACCCCACTTCAATATGTGGTATTGGGGGGGCCACTGGTCTATCACACCAGTTGTACAAAAAATTTGCCAGTAAGTTTGGAACTGTGTGTAGCAGAGTTAACGCAGCAAAAGAGGCAATATTGTTGCAGGACACAAATACACTTATAAAAGTATACTCAGATAACACCCCACTGCAATATGTGGTATTGGGGGCCACTGGTCTATCACACCAGTTATAATACTTTTTTAAAAGTGCTTTTGTCACTGTTTGTAGTATTGCTGCAGAAACGCTCAACACACCAGTCACAATGCTGCACAGTGCACAATACAAATCCACTATAATATGCTTTCTATATTAGAAAGTGTATTATAAGTGTATTACACCCCTATATAGTGCACTGCACACCAAAGAATAGTACACCTATACCAAATACCAGTCCTTAAAAGGACTTTTGTGGACCTTAACAGAGCGATTTGTGTCGCTGACGATCTGCCCCTGGTGCACACAGCAAACCTCTCCCTACACTTACAAAAGAGACAGTACACCTATACCAAATACCAGCCCTTAAAAGGACTTTTGTGGACCTTAACAGAGTAATTTGTGTTACTGACAATCTGTCCCTGGTGCACACAGCTAACCTCTCCCTACATTGACAAAAGCAGAATGTGAAATGGCCGCCAGGTCAGGTCTATTTATAAGGTAGGGGGTATGTCCATGTGCTGAAATGTTTCATAGGCTTTCCCGTTCCACCTGATGGCTGTGTCATGGGTCAAATTTCTCCCCAATGTAAACTAATATTGCCGCCGCGAACAACGCCATATGTTCGCAAAATCGGCGGGCTGCGAACGAGCAAAGTTCGGTGCGAACCGACCGCCGGGCGAACCGCAAAGCCATCCCTGCACATGATTCATAAATGCAGACAGGAACATTACGCCTTAACAATAAGTATATATTTGGATGAGAAATGTCATACTGATCGAATTAAGACCATGTGTAATCATTTTATCTGTGTTTAGTATATCTTGATGCCAAATTACATGCTGAATGATAAACTAGCAGTTTAAAGAATGTAAACATTACATATTTCGAGATAATAGGAGTCGTATGAATCTGCCCACAAAGGAGGTCCTGATATTGTCATAAACCCAGGACAGCCAATTGCCACTCCGTTTTAATTGGTCGGGGGTATCCGTCAACGCCCCTTTGAGTCTAGAGAAAAAGCTGGCTCAAACTTTGTTATGAGAGTTCTCATGGTAACATCAAGCAGAAACAAGGAAGACACAATGAGTTGGCGCACGACAGAAGAGATCTCAGAAAAGACTCTGACCAAGTCTACCAATGTCAGAATCGCAGCGAGATGTCTTAAGATATAGGAAGATGCTGAAGAAAAAAGGGAGTCTCACTACTTATAATATATAGACAGACCAGATAATTAAATCAGAAGTCAGCAGGTATATGAAACATATATGATCCAACTCCTGCAAACAAATCCGATTCCTTTAAAATCCTTAAAAAATCCCTATATCTGTCTGAGGTGTATGAAGGTGGGAAGTAAATCCTACTTGTAGACAACTTTCATCAGGTCAATCTATAAACAAAGGAGGTATAAGACGACATATATAATGTGAATCTTTAAAAACATCCAAATCCAATTCCTTGACACTAATTAAAAATTCTAAAATATTAATTTCCAGTAGAATAAAAAGCCTCCTTTTCTAAAAACGACACATAAAGATAAAATGACCTTGATAATCGCAACAGCCAACTGAATCGCAGTAATAGTTGGCTAATTCACAAATGGTGCATGTGTGACCAAATAAATATATATATATAAAGTGCTATGATGAATCAATAAATAATATAAAATAGTCAAATATCAATAAATATCTAAAAGGTGTATAACAAATACGTGTGTATTCCTGATAAATAATTTAAAGTGCATATATCAATCTGGTGCAGTGATCAAAAAAAAAATATATATCAATAATTCTATGTGCACTCAACAGTCCATGTGCATAAAAGGTATATATATATATATATATATATATATATATATATATATATATATATATATATAAACAGATCTTTGTGCAAATGATGATCCGTGTGCAGTGAATACAGTTGGTGCAGTGATAAAAATAAAGTTCATCCGTGTACAATTAATAGGTGACAATTAGTGATTTTCTAAGGCACTATTGTGAATATCCCGTGCTGTGATCCAGAGTGAGCCGTGATAGTATAGGCGCAGTGGCCGCTCACCTCACTGCGCCTTAATAGGCGCTTTAAAGAGGTTGTAAACCCGGTAAAAAAAATATTTTTTTTTCTACAACCTGTAAGAAAAACACATAATGAGCTAGTATGCATCGCATGCTAGCTCATTATGAAATACTTACCTTAGAACGAGCCCCCGCCGTGCCGTCCGCTCACCTCTATGACGGGCGACATGTCCAGTCGCCCGTCTTCCGGGATCACGGCATCCGGCCATCTGATTGGCCGGAGCCGCGGTGACGTCACTCCCGCGCACGCGCGCGGGAGCCGACAGTCACGGCACGGGGCTCTGAAGGAACGTCACTGGAGAAAGGGAGAAAGTCCCTTGAGAAAGTCACGAAATCTGTGACGCAACCGGTCGGGAGGCTTTGAGTGACATCAGCTTCCAGTTGGACGGCCGTAGCTGGAAGTACCCAGGAATCAACACCGCAAGAGTGCGGCAACATTATATCGTCTCTGCCTATACCATTCGTTTTAAATGTGAGTGTATTTCTTTGCTTTACATAATAAAGACAGTTTTTACATGCTTCACGATTGGGGATTATTCTCTTTTTCTGGGACACACTGGTACCGTTTGGAGATAATCTGGAACCGATAACTGTGGAGTACAGAGTGGAGGTCGGAGTATCCCTTGCTGAAGAACCCAGCAGTACACCCCTAGGGGAGAGACCAGCTCTATTAAGGCGCAGTGAGGTGAGCGGCCACTGCGCCTATACTATCACGGCTCACTCTGGATCACAGCGCGGGATATTCACAATAGTGCCTTAGAAAATCACTAATTGTCACCTATTAATTGTGCACGGATGAACTTAATTTTTATCACTGCACCAACTGTATTTACTGCACACGGATCATCATTTGCACAAAGATTTGTTTATATATATATATATATATATATATATATATATATATATATATATATATATATACCTTTTATGCACATGGACTGTTGAGTGCACATAGAATTATTGATATATATTTATTTTCGATCACTGCACCAGATTGATATATGCACTTTAAATTATTTATCAGGAATACACACGTATTTGTTATACACCTTTTAGATATTTATTGATATTTGATTATTTTATATTATTTATTGATTCATCATAGCACTTTATATATATATATATATATATATATATTTATTTGGTCACACATGCACCATTTGTGAATTAGCCAGCTATTACTGCGATTCAGTTGGCTGTTGCGATTATCAAGGTCATTTTATCTTTATGTGTCGTTTTTAGAAAAGGAGGCTTTTTATTCTACTGGAAATTAATATTTTAGAATTTTTAATTAGTGTCAAGGAATCGGATTTGGATGTTTTTAAAGATTCACATTATATATATATGTCGTCTTATACCTCCTTTGTTTATAGATTGACCTGATGAAAGTTGTCTACAAGTAGGATTTACTTCCCACCTTCATACACCTCAGACAGATATAGGGATTTTTTAAGGATTTTAAAGGAATCGGATTAGTTTGCAAGAGTTGGATCATATATGTTTCGTATACCTGCTGACTTCTGATTTAATTATCTGGTCTGTCTATATATTATAAGTAGTGAGACCCCCTTTTTTCTTCAGCATCTTCCTATATCTTAAGACATCTCGCTGCAATTCTGACATTGGTAGACTTGGTCAAAGTCTTTTCTGAGATCTCTTCTGTCGTGCGCCGACTCATTGTGTCTTCCTTATTGTATTGGTATTTAGTGATTAATACTAGAGTTGGCTGCATATAGAATCGGATTGAATCCGAATCTCAGTCATTATTTATTTATTTATTTATTCATTTATAACGAGCTGCGGCATATTAGAGGAATCCTCCCACTCGGATACATACGTGACAGCGCATTTATCAACCCACTATTTTTTCTCATCAAGCAGAAACATCTATCAAGTTGGAGAACCGATCACAACTGGCTCATCTATTGAACTCTAAACTCTGATGACAACCAGGACAATGAATGCAAGTATTCTTACTTCTCAATAGTACCTTATTTTTCTAATTGCTGAATTGTGTCTCTATTTCTTTGAAACACCTTTTTTCTGTAAATATTTTATTTGCACCAATTTTGACCTTTTTATTATTAAACTTGATTTTGAAAAGTTTTAACCTTGTCCCTAAGCTCTTAATGAAAGCTAACAAAGAATCTGTCTCTTGAAGAGTGTTACTGTATAGAATAAATCCTCTGAACATTCCTGTCTGTGGTGACAGTGCGTGTTACAGACGATTATTCTAAAATCATAATTGGTATTTCTAAAATTAAGAGTTTCCCCGAGTGAGTGGTGGCAGTGAAAGGGTTAATTGCTTAATTAGCCCCATGACAATCAATCTCAGCCTGCTGGCATTTCGATTGTAGTCACGCAAGCTGGAAAATCTTTGTGCAGGGTGCAGCTGAGAGCGGCATTGTTACATAAGTGACGGCAGGGTGTGAGATTGGCTGGTCCTTTGTCACGAGTTAGTGAGAAGGGCAGGGATCTGATACCTGCTATTGTCACAGGGCCCATGCATCCCGACGGGCCTGGGCCCCAACCCAGGTCTATCTTTACACATGGGCCAACCCCCTGCCACAGCATCTGGTGCTGCTCTACCACTTTGCACTTATCTTCTGCAGACACAGATGTCATGTGAGCAACTGCTTTGGTCAGGTGACCAACCCTCACTTTTGTGGCTACCTACAGCTACATACCAGTGACTATGATGCTTCACACTGTACTGTGGGTAGTAAATCCTCTAGCTTGAGTCAAGTGTATGAAGTAGAGCAGATTGGGATGATGGGCTCTGCAGGATGGCTCTGGGAGGATTATGGGCTTGAAGAGAGGATTGGGGAGCTGCAGCACAGTCTGAGGGACTAGTGAATGTTGGGCGGGGGCAAGTGACCCAGAGACTTTATTTGACTAACTGCAGGATGGCTCTGACCTACTGCCCAGTCCAGCTATGGACTTCTGAGGGGTGCTGGGTCCAGGGGTCACAAGGCATGCTGAGATCTCCAATTCCTCTACAGTTGGAGGCTAGTGACAACACATGCGGAGATCTCTGGATCCTGACCCCCCTGTGCTGTACCCTCCAGCCCACCCTGTGCTGTGCCTTCCTGCGCCCCTTTACCATGCCCTCCTGTAGTGTTCCCTCCTCCCCCATGTACTGCTCCTTCCTGTCCACCTGCATTGTGCTCTCCTGCCCCATATAGTGTGCCCTCCTGCCCCAATGAACTGCTCCCTTCTGCCCCCCCATACTGTGCCTTACTGACCCCTTTACTGTGTCCTCCTTCCACTGTACCGCTCCCCCCCTCCTGTACTGTGCCATTATACCCCCCTGTACTTCTCCTTCCTGCCCCCCTGTAGTGTGCACTCCTGCCCCCCTGTACTGCTCGTTGGCGGAGCCAAGTAACCCAGAGACACGCAGGATGGCTCTGATCTACAAGGGACTGTCTGGTCCAGCTATAGACTCCTGAGGGATGCTGGGTCCAGGGATCAGTCACAAGGCATGCTGAGACCTCTGATTCTTCTAAAGTTGGATGCTAGTGACAAAGCATGCTGGGAACTACAGATCCTGACATCCTCATACTGCCCCTTCCTGCCCCTGTACTATCCCCTCTTGCCACCCTGTACTGTTCCCCACTGTCCCCTCTGTAGTGTGCCCTCCTGCCCCCCCTTTACTGTGCTCTTCTGCCCCTCTTCTTATACTGTGTTCTCTTGCCCCCCTGCATTGTTCCTTCCTTCCCCCTGCACTGTGCCCTCCTGTCACTTGTACTGCTCCCTCCTGCCCCTCTGTAGTGTGCCCTCCTGCCCCCCTGTACTGCTTCTTCTTGCCCCCCTGTACTGTGCCCTCCCCCTGTACTGCCTCCCCCTGTACTATGCCCTCCTCCCTCCTGTACTGCTCCTTCCTGCCCCCCCCGTACTGTGCCCTCCTGTACTGCTCCTTTCTGCCCCTCTGTAGTGTGCCCTCCTGTCCCCCTGTACTGCTTCTTCTTGCCCCCCTGTACTGTGCCCTCCCCCCTGTACTGCCTTTCCCTGTACTATGCCCTCCTCCCTCCTGTACTGCTCCTTCCTGCCCCCCGTACTGTGCCCTCCTGCCATCCTGTACTGCTCCTTTCTGCCCCTCTCTAGTGTGCCCTCCTGCCCCCCTGTACTGCTCCTTCTTGCCTCCTCTGTACTATGCCCCCCTGTACTGCTTTCCCCATACTGTGCCACCCTGAACTGCTTTTTCCTACCCCCTGTGCCCTCCTGCCCCCATGTACTGAACCCATGTACTATGTACAGACATGCATATATAAAGGCCACTGATAGACTAGGAGAGGCATTCCATGTCATCCTGATCACCCTACAGTGACCCCCCCATTACTTTCTATGTCATCCTTCTCCTTTGCATCATCCCCATTACCTTCCATGTCATTCTGACCTCTCGCCCCCCCCCCCCCTGCTTTATTCCACATTACCTTTCATGTCTTTTTGATCCTCTTGCATTATCCTCTAGTACATTCCATGTCATCCTGATCCCCCTGCATTATTTTCCCATTACCTATATCATTCTCTAATACCATCCATGTCATCCTGATCCCCCTGCATGAAGGACTCAAGGTGGGATGGCCAGTGGACAGGTTCGGTGTGATGGCCAGTGGGCTGGCCCGGGGGAATTTTGGCAGTCAGGCCTGGGGGGGGGCCCAGGCCTAAAGCTGTGTAATGGGCCCCAAAATTTCTTATGGCTGCCCTGAGTGCAGCCAGCCCCTGTCACCTGTCCAAGTGTCACCAGTGCTCACAGTAACACCACCATACACAATACTAATGTCCTGATCACCGCCATACACCATATCAGCACCCTGATCACCACTATACACCATACCAGCCTCCTGATCACCTCCAAACACCATACCAGCATCCTGATCACCATCATGTCATACACAAGTCCTGATCAGCACCATACGCCATACCATAGTTTGTAAGCTCTATAACTTTCACACAGACTAAATAATAAATACTGTTTTGAGTAATATTTTGGCCTAGTTTTATGAAGAACCATATTTTTTTTCCAAATTCTATAACAAAAACTAAGAAAAAGGTGTTTTTTTTTTCAAAATGTTCAGATTTTTTTGTTTATATGGCAAAAAATAAAAATCCAGTGGTGATTAAAACAACCAAAAAAAGTTCTATCTGTCTAAAAAAAATTCTAAAAATTGAATTTAGATACAGTGTTGCATGCCTGAGTAAATGCAAAGTGTGACAGTGCTGAAGGCTGAACATTGGCCTAGACTGGAAGGAGGTAAAATTATCCAGGTTAAAATTTATGGTGAATTATTTTATTTCAAGGGTAATATCCAAAAATCACAAGTCATCAATATCTCAGCCCCAGATTATTGATTCACAACTATTCAGAGATCCTTCCCCTTTAAATGGACAAATACAGCTATTACTTATTTCGTTCTGCGATAAATAAATGGAAAAAGGAACTGAGTATTACTTTCAGCAAAACCAAACAAATCAAAATGATCCGAAGATGCGCAAGATATACCACATGGAAGGACCTGACCTTGTCATTACACAGCTAGGAAGAGCAATTAAGAGAAACTTGGTACTACTTTCATGGAATATAAGGTTCTGGTAAGCCAATAATTCCAGCCAGAGAATTATCCATTTTCTGGAACATCTATGAGAGGCATATAGAAGCACAAGGAAATATCCTCCCTATTCACTCCCCAGCTCCTTCTTTCCTTCTTTCTGCCTTTGTATGTTTCTCTCATCACCTTCTCTAGCCTCACCTTTTTGTACCCCTATGGCAGAGCACAGTTTCATATCACTTCAGAGGACCATTTTACTTCCGTTTTTCTCCAGGATCAAATATGGCAATACTCAGACTACAGATTTAATGGAGGGAAATTATAAAAGACACTATAGGACAAATTGGATGAAATGGGCTACGATTTATACAGAAAATATTTTTGCTATGTTTCTTAATGTTTTGTTGCCTCAAAACTAACTTTATGGAATAGCAGAGTTATATTGGTCAACAATAAAATAGTACAGTATTCAACCCAGATAACAAGCAATTGTGATGCAAGTTTGACAATGACTTGCTAAGCTATTGCTAGACTTGCCGGGCTTCACAGGTTTGTTGCACAATTGCAGTAAGTCCACATTGCATGACTCCAAATCAACTTTCTTTATAAACATTCTGCAAGCCTGCTGCAAATTCTGGTTCAGTTATGTTGTGCAATAGTCATCCCACCACAGGGGTCCCTGTGGCTTAATTTTCATACTGTAGACTTGCAGAGCTCTTGCTGTAGACTCACAACTGCAACTTCGCTCTTGCTAGAGACTTGCCACGCACATTTGCTACAAATTAGAAAAGTGTGAACTAGAACTTGTGCTTTAAGTGCTTTGCAAGTTTACAACTTGTCATTGAAAATGTGCAGTAAGTTAACAGACGTACAATTCAACACTGCCACAAACTTGTTATCTTGCTATCTGGGAATGCATAGGGAAAAAATATACCAATGCCAATGAATTGTTTTATTTAACAAGCAAGTTTCTTTTCATTGAGAGAAATGTAGAGACAATGCAAGAAAACTTTGGGAGATTTACTAAAACTGGAACACTCACAATCTGGGGCAGCTGTGCATAGTAACCAATCAGCTTTTAACTTCAGCTTTTTAATTTAAGCTTTGGTAATAAAACCTGTAAGCTTGGTTGTTTTTTGTGCAATTACAGCAGATTTTACCTTTTGACTCAGTCAAAATATTTATGACATAACAGTATGTCAGAAGACAGTACTACACAACTCTTTGTGAGAGCAAGCATCACCTCATGTGGACATGTTCCAATGTGTGAGATTATATCATCTTCATTTTAGAGTACTCCATATATTCAGAAGGTTCCAAGAATGTCTAAAGAAGACTGTCCAATTTCCTCTTTATGGGGTTGATTTACTAAGATAAGATTGTAGAGTGCAAAATCTGGTCCAAAGAAACCATTCAGCTTCCAGTTTTTGTTTTTTGTCAATACGTAATTGAACAAGATAAAGTTTAAAGCCTATTGGCTACCATGCTCAGCTGCACCAGATTTTGCATTCTCCAGTTTTAATAAATCCACTCTGGTGTGTTTAGTATGCCTACAGCAGACAATTTATTATGGAGAGCATGTTCCTAAAAAAATGGCCCTTGTCCTCAACATGTCCCAAGCTATGAGTTTCCAGAAATTAGCATGTCTCTGGAATCATGTATTTACTGACAGAACATTTTCACTGGAACAGTATTCAAAACACTTATGGTTCTTCAAACTGTTGCTTATGTTTTTTATCCTTGTCAGCAGTCCCTGCCTGGTAAGTTGGTCACCATGTTCCTGGCAAATAGAGGAGGATAGTATGCAGCATGTGAGGATAATGCTCCTCTAGTTAAAAATCTATCCTCTTGGGTGTTTTTCATTGGATTATTCACTTGTAAAAAATGGCATTGTGACTTATCACCCTGTAAGGCTGACACTCTGACGCATTTGTTCTGTTACACTGCAGAGAGAGGAAGTACCATCATGGATATTCATTTCCTGGGGATAATCTTCTTGAAGAGAGTTTAAGAAATATAAGCATTATATAATAATAATAATAATAATAATAATAATAATAATAATAATAATAACAGCAACATAAATGATTGTAGCATAATGTCCCTTAAATTACCCTTGATATGTCTTAGCACAGTGACTATATTCAACAAAAAGAGTAGTTGAAATATGCTGGAAACTTTTTCATACATATTAATTTAGTTTTAATTCATCATAACCCACTATTTTATCCTCAGTGGGCTCATCTATTATCTTTGAGTTGCTCTCCATTAAATTCCAATGAATATAAACTATTCATTGAGTTTCTAACTCAAATCAGAAGATGACTCTTATAATTACTTATTTTAGTGAATATTTGATCAGTGCTACCAGTCAATCACGTTCCCACTATATAAAAAAAAGTGTTAGCCCATCAGATGGTGTCAGCTGTAACATTGGCAGCTTTTTTTTTTTAACAATATGCCATTCTTTTTTTCCTTTAATACATAAGGTAAGATGTACAAGAGAAAACCTGAAACATAATGACTAGGTAGCTAAAGAAAGTTATGGCGTAATCCAATTTAAATATTTTTAATGTATATTAGAGAATCAAAAATCTCTGTCAGTATGTAAGACATGAACAGCTGTATATACTATCTGTTGGAGTAAAACTTAGCAATGATAAGAGCATTAAGATGTTTTTGTCATGCAAACATCTCTGCGTTAAGTAGAACATTTGGAATCATTGCCCTTGTTATTTTACATAATGTGTTCGTTTCATTTCCCCAAACTGCCATGATTTTCAAATGCTAATTTTGTCTGAATATTTTAATAATGTAGTTCACTTACCACATAGTTATATGTAATTTACACCAAGACATTCTTTAAACCAGGAGCTTTTTTAACTTAATAATAATTATTGCTAGATTTGATGTTGAAGTGCATGCTGAAGAGTCTTAGGTGTTGCATGGTTTGAAAATTGCACATTGTGCAGTAGAATAATTTTTTTCCTATATTAAAACATAGAAACAATGCAATCAGCATTTCTTGTTTAAAAATAGAAAACACAATGGAAATAGATAGGGAATCTTCCACTCCTGTGAAATAGCTGTCACCAGCACCCGATCACACAGCTGCTTACCAGATGATATAGACCCCCACTACAAAGGTCTACATAAGTGGAGTGTCAAAAAATCAGGCACAGACTGTAGATGGAGATGCCACTATCATTCCACAAGAGATATAGACCCTCACTGCAAATGTCCATACAGGCCATATGCTATACCATCAGACATCAACTATATAGAGATTCCTCCAATATTCCATGAACGATTATGAAATTCTTACTCCAAAGTTTGAGTAAGACTGGGTTCACACTTATGCAAATTGGATGTGAGTTTTCCTCCATTCAATTCACGTGACAGGAGACTGTGATTGGCTCTCAATAGAGCCGGTTCACACATTTCCGGGACAGCTAGGGAACGGATTGCACAAGGGTCATGTGCGTCTTTGGCTCAGTTTCAGGTCTGAATTCAGGCGAAAATTTGTCCCTGAAGCAGAGAACAGGAACTCACTGGACCCCTGTTGTGAGCCGCATTCAAATTCAGTGCGTGTTTCCCAGCATCCAATTCGCATGACAAGGGACTGTGACCAGCTCCCAATAGAGCCAGTTCACACATTTCTGGGGCGACTGCGACGCGGACATGCTGATATCTACCAGTATCTTCCTAGTGATGGGGATGTAGACTCACACCACCATAGGACAGCCACACTCTTTCTGCCAAATTCCTCCTGGCTCTATCCAGTAAGCTTTTTAAGACCCCACTTGATCCTTGTTTTTTCAGCTTGCGAATAGGCCCCCCATCTAAGCCCAGCTGGGACCTCTGTGTTTTCTTCTCAGATCCTTACAGAAAGCTGTACCAGGTGCAGAGCCCCTGAACAGGGGTCTCCTCCAGCAGAATTGTACCTAGGCACTCTGAACCTTCTGCCCAGGCCTAAGACTATTTATTAGCTTTTCCTTCACCTTCATAGAACACCCCCAGGGATTGGCTGAAGTCCCATAAATATTGCCCTGTTTATCCAAATATAATTATAGAATTCTCTAGAAGACATGGGGAAGTAAGAGAACGGCAGACTGGGAGACACTGTTTAGATGCAAACAATCAACCCCTGCTCCACTGATTACAGAGGAGATCATCTAAATTTACCTAGCAGCCTTTTTTACTTTTTTACAGAAGGGTGCTACATATACAATTAAGCATTTTATGCATGCACATTTATGCTAGAAGCCTCTCCAGGACCAGAAGCATATGAAATGATGGCCCTGGGCATCACATTTGCACTGTGATACTCCTAGCACAACATGTATCTTAACACTTCTGGTGGTTTTTACAATCATCAATATATTTATTACATGTTTCCTATATGCGTGCATATACTGTAAATCCCGTACATTGGTCAGAGAAATTAGCATTTTGATTTTAAATTGTAAGTAAACTACAATAATAAACTTCTCCTATTTGCTACTTTGTGGTCTGGTAAATATAATATTGAAAGCATCTTATTATACCTGTTTGACAAAAATGAAAACTGCACAGTGATCCTGCAAGAAATCCTGTGCTGTTCTCTGGACTCTTCAATGTTATCTCATATACTGTTATCAGGAAGTGTGGTACAACTACAGAACATCATCCCTTTATGTTATGGAGATGATAATGGGGTAGGCCTAAAACATTCCTGTACTGGGGTGACAATGCTGCTACTTCACAGATACAGTACAGTAGGTGAGGCGCTAACACCTTAGAACAGGAAGTATGATAATGACAGAATCATTAGGTGAAAAAAAAAAAAGAATATAATGAGAAAAGAACACTTAAAAACAGAAGGGTCTTCTTAAATGTGTATTTTGTGGCTACAAGTGGCCTATAAAATATTTTTATGATTTTATTTTTATCTTTTATCCCTGAATTTTTAAAAAAATTATTATTTTAAAAAAAAACCTTGTGGATTTTCTGTAAATATTGACATACACTGCTTAAAGCGGAGTTCCGGGCACTCGACCTTTTTTTTTTTTTTGTGCCCATCCACTTGGTCTCCTTCACCTGAAAAGGAATTGGATAGTTAGGCTTTTTTTTTTTTTTTTTTTTTCTTTTTCACTCACCTTGTAATTGTAGATTGAAAATACTCACCTATTCTGTACTTCCTCCCTCTGTGCCGCGACTCCGCCTTCACTTCCAGTCTTGCGATGATTCCTGGGAGCTGAATGTCATCGCTCCCAGGAATCAATGCGACGGCACCGGCCCCGCTCGTCACTTCCGGGGTGACGCTGCATTCCCTGCTAAACAGCTTCTGGGCATGCCCAGAAGCTGTGGAGGAATGCGGCGCCGCACCGGAAGCGACGAGAGGGGCCGGTGCAGGCACATTCTGGGAGAAGAAGACGCAGAAGAGGATGCAGAAGAGGATCGCGCTGGCTTCAGCTGCCCACAACAGAGATGGCAACGCTAGAGAAGAAATTTTAAAAGTGAGTATTTCTTCTTGTAGGTAAGTGCGAACCGGGACAGATCAGAGGCTAGCCATTGTGGAATGTACTAGCCCTGACTGTCCCGGGGGTATGTTACAGAAAAATAGTTTTCGTGCCCGGAACTCCGCTTTAACTCCACTCCTTCACCATCCTAAAACAGGTTGAGAGCCGGGATGTTACCAGATAGTGTTGCTTAACAGCACAGACTGGTTGTACTGTGTGGGAAAGTTATGTCAATTTTCGGATTGGATGGATAAAAATTCATTGGTGGGTATGGCAACTCCCATGCGTCTGCATTTCAGTTGTACACTCTTTGCTTGGAGTACAGCTTTAAAGGGAAAATTTAAGATGTAAAAAGTAAAGAAAACATAGCACACACCATATTCAATAATAACTATGCAAGTAATTTCTTAATAATGAAGTTACTGTACATTTTGCTTGGTTCTGACTAGCAAGCACCTAGCAACATGAGACAAAATACTACACATACTTTGTCCCACAGTGAACTTGACAATTAACAAATGTAATAATAGTTCTTTAACTTGTTGCTACTGCAAAGAGAAGTATTGCAATACCAGAAACTTGTACAGAGATGATGGCATGCACAGAGGGTTCATTTAACCCCTGTGTTTTCTTTTAAAATAGCATTGTCAGTAGTGTGTCCATGTACCAGATATATGGGCTGCTATAACAGTACCTGTGTTTCTGCATACACACAAGTTACACAATGTCATCCAAAGTACTGTTTAAAAATGTTTAGTTACTGTATATTTGCCCTATATCTAAGGTACAATACAGTATAGGAACAATGCAGTTTATTGCTGCATTCATGCTGGATTTCTCTTCCATTAAAAATGAATTAATGTTTTCTCATGTAATCCAATACTTCTGGTGTCCAATTTGCAAGTTGTTAGCCTTTGTTAAGAAATGTCTTACTCTATATAGTATGTATCAGCAGGCTTATTTTTAACTTTGCAATAGGCATGACACATTAGCATCAATCTATATGCATTCCATTTTGCCAACCTCATCGTTTCCTTGTTTCAAGCCTTGGGCTTAGCAGTCAGAGTTCAGAAACAGACAGCTTTAATGTCAATGACTGACATCCAATTTATTTGCTTACCATATTGATATGTGTGCTTGCTTTGCCATTTGCTATATATATAAATATATATATATATATATATATATATATATATATATATATATATATATATATATATATATATATATATATATATATATATTTTTTTTTTTTTTTCTGCCTACCCATAATTACATAATTTAGCATTTTTTGAAATAGCTTTCATTTTCTGAAAGCATTGTGACAATTTCTTTACATTTGATTTTTGATTATAGACTAGAACCACTGCCAAGTTGTATGTGCCAGAACATCCTGAATAGGTATGGCGGAGGACTGGAAATTAATTCAGGGCTACAGGACCACTTATACTGTTTCATATCATTCACTGTTGTCACAATATCCAGCATCCAGACAAATTTAAACATTACAAAGCATTTGCATTCAAATTAAAATATGAATTTATATTTCTTTTATTGTTCTTGAATTTGACAACATCCATGTATTTCTCTGTATACAGTTAAATTTAACTTAGATTTTAATCTTGTCCCTGCTTTCTCTATAGATACTCTAAGAGTTTAGAAAAGAACAGAAGAAGGAATGTAATTTGTGTCTCTTCACCCAACTGTCATGTTTTTTCAGGATATGTTATCCCTTCTGTTTTCAATAGGTGCATGTTTTTATTAACTGCTATCATAATGCTATTAACATATTGCCAGAGATTGCTTCGTGTATGGTGATCTTGAGAGGTGCAGCTTGAAGTTCATGGGCCCGATGTAAAAATTGATCCCCCCACAAACCACCCGCCATGTCCATCTTGCGCCAATATACTCCCACTGTAAGTCAAGAGCCTAAAGAGTTATTTCAGATCTTTATTTACATATTTGAAGTGTGATTCAAAAGATTTTGGAGAAACTTTCCACATTTTGACATACCTCTCCAATCCTTTTTGAATACCCTGGAGCAGGAGTAGGCAACCTTTGATAGGTGAAGACCTACCTGAACTACATAAAAGATCACTGGGGTGCGTCGTTTTTTTTTTTTTTTTCAAAGAAATGAAGGCCTAAATAAATAGTAAGGAAAACTTAGAAAAAGATATTAAAACAAATGCCACTGTAATACCTTAAAAGTGGATATTGTAAGTCAGTAAGGCAGTGAAAAGTGTCATTAGGGCAGTGAATGGTGTTAATAGGGCAGTGGATGGTGTCAGTAAAGCAGTGGATGTGTAAGTAAAGCAGTGGACATGTAAGTAGGGCAGTGGATGGTGTCAGTTGGTAGTGCAGAAGACGGTTTCAGTAGGGCAGGGGACAGTGTCAGTAGGGTAGTGAATGATGTTAATAGGGCAGTGGATAGTGTCAGTAAAGCAGTAGATGTGTTAGTAGGCCAGTAGAGCAGTGGATTACGTAAATCAGTAGAGCAGCTGATGGTGTCAGTAGGGCAATGAATGATGTCAGTCAGTAGACCAGTGGATGGTGTCAGTAGGGCAGAGGTTGTTGTCAGTAGGACAGCAAATTGTGTCAGTCAGTAGAGCATTGAATATTGTCAGTTTGGCAGTGGCAGACTTCTGATGTTTCACCTTTAAGGCAAAGAAATAAGATTGAGGACACAGCCCTCAATCTTCATCTCTGCAGCCTCAGCTGCACAGAATGAATAGACAAGAATATGTCGGGAGTATTGGGGGTTATTAATTAACTAATAGAATAAAAATTATTTTAAAAGCCATGTATATTTCATATTATGCATATAAGATTCTGAATGGCATGGCTTCCATCTTGTTTTTAAGGTCAAAGAAGGTTCATATATGTACTTGTTAAACAAAATGTCTCTTACAAGCTTACAATAGGGTATTATAATTTCAGCAGACGTCTCTGTTTTCTTTGAGCATAAATAAGGTAATACATTGACATCTCTATCAGATAAGACTTAGTCAGTCTGACGCTATGTTAAAGGGGGTGATATCTCAGTCTGTCTATAAGTAGTTAACAATGGACAATACCCCAGTATATTCTAGTTGTATTTAAAGATGAACCATATAAGTTTTTAAAGATACATCATTATGTGTGTGAAGATATTAGCCATTATTATGCCATTATATTATGTAAGGCATATACATATATATTTAGGAATGTTATATTATATTTTGGGTTTATATTCTTACAGTAGTAATCTTACTTAGACTTAAGACTAGAGTGAATACTAATTACTTCATTTTTAAGGCATGTGGTAGGAGTGTTTATATAAGAATTGCTTTGGACTAGTTTAAGTGCTCAAGGTGTCGTAAATATTACAAACTAGACGCTCTGTCTGACAGCATGTGGCATGGTCAAATAATTAATGGATCTTCACTAGCTAGAGGTCAATAAGGTCATCAGATAACAAAATGTTTTAATTATGTTAAATACAAAATTTCATGAACGGTACGATACTGCCCTCTATAGACGAAATACCAAATGCGGTTTTAGGATATTTCAGATATTCCCATATAGAAATATTATATTGTATTAAAAATAATTATTATTAAAATTGTTTACCAGATCCAATAATTGCCAGAGAATGATGGAGATACAGATGGACATTTAGGTATGTACTGGGAGTCTGGACAAAGTTTTATATGTGTTTTATGATTACTCTTACATATAGAGAAATCATCCTTTAATTTTATTATACCAAGTATTGGGTTAATTATCAAAAGAGGTGTGTCTCTGACCTCACCAGTTTAGGTATAGAATATCCTGACCGATTGGGATAATGTTTCATCCCTCTGGGTTTTACTTATGGTAATTTTTATAGCTCTTTGTTCTTACCATATAAAAGACCAACCCAGATGAGAGATAGGACACATCACATTAGATTACACTACTGACAACACACCTTACACTTACATCACACATGCTACTACATTCTTCGATAGACTCATCCAGACATACTCCATCTTGTCCATCATTCATCTGAAACTTGAAGGTAAGCCACCATCTTAAGAAAGGCATCCATCTTAGGACTCTGGTAACGACCATTTAAAGCTAGCGGCCATCTTAAGTGTGGTAATTATGCCTTGCTATGTTATTTGATTTTATTCAACAATTGTTTATTCCTTCCTTATATGTTTTATATTGCATATTTAAGGGTAATATGAGATTACAATCCCAGCCGTATAAGCCATAGTAGATTTTTCTCTAAAAAGCTGTTTGTTGTTTTTATACATTTTTATTAATATCACATTCAGCGCATTATTGCGAATTAAGTCTTCCGTTTTGCATGGCTTATTCTCACTCATCTGCAGTGAAGTGACTTTCGGCTATGCATTGCGCAGACCATTGTAGTCTGTTTATATAGAATACCTATGGTTTATGCTTTACCTGGAGAAATGGTAATCTTGCTTTCGTTTCACTTTCACTTTGTTTCAGTTTCACTTTCATTATTGAGCTAAACATCACATTGCATTGATTGTTTGAAGTTAGTAGTTTATGTAAGAGTTATCTTTTTGTGTCACTTCCTGTTTGATCATATATTGTGATTACATTGTCTTGAGAATAAATATTTTATATATATTCCATACTGTAGACTGCACTCACTAAGATTGGTATATGCTTATTAAAAAGAAATTAATCAATTAAAAATAATTCACAACAAATTGATTTATGGCATAAGTGGAGATTCTCCTTCCACACAGATCTTTGCTTATTAACCATAAATAAAGACACTGTTATATTCAGAGCAGTATAAATATTCTGACATAATGAAGTACGAGTGCAAGATATTTATTATTTATTATTAAATATTCTTACAAATAGCTACAGTATATAAGAGCATCCCATAAACACAGATTACTATGCTTCAGTCATGAATGAACTTTTTGGTTCCAGGTGTTGAACCAAATGTGAAAGATCCCCTGGAGCATGGGGCCAGGTTGCTATTTTGACCCCTGTAACCCCTATAGCTACTCCAGTGGTGATCTCTGATGATGAGTAGCTAGGAAGACTGATGAAAAAAAAATACAGAAATGAAATAAAGTATATGTAACAGCATCATAAACAATTTTCAAACAAAGACTAGCAGCCTTTTTTTAAGAATAATTTCAATTGGAAATAAGCTTTGAATCGTTTGCAGTTCTTAGTACTTACCCCATTCCAGTATCATGATCATTCTGGCCCAGCTCGCCCTACCTTTCCTCCTATTTTGCTTTCACTGGCATGATCAGTTTTACTGACCAGTAGTAAGCTGTATTAGGTGGTGAGTTTGGCCTAGTGTTTAATTTCACCACAGGAAGTTATTACTTGCTAAAAAGTGTGTTCCAGGTTTTCTTGGAACCTGGTAAATTATTTAAGGAGACACAGTTTTTTTTTTTTTTTTCCAAAAAAAAATTTTTATTTAGAAATTGTCAGAAAGTATACAGAACATACAATCTCTTCGTACAAGAAACAATAATTTGTCAACAACTTTAACTTTAACTAGCATGGTTTCCATGAGAAAGACAACATGTCATACAAAGAAAAGCAGTATATCAGGAATATTGCTTATCGAGCTGAAACAAAGTAGGTAACAATAGTATTCTGCCCTCCATAACTCTTTAAGCCTACAAAACGGAGGATCATGAAACCATTCTTTCAAGGGCTGATTTCCCGTTCAGTTTTTAAACGAAACAAAACAAAAAGGGCGAGTAGAGGCATTCGGTATCACGTCTAAGCGAAATTGTTGTGGGGGTGATTCATCCAATAGGCGTATAAAAGTAACGTACTTATTCTAAACAGAGATTCCTGATGGAATTGGGTGTGCGGGGTTTGGAAAGGTTAGAGTCGTAAAGAAAAAAAAAAAAAAAAAAAAAAAACATTAATATGATCACATGAGAGAAAGTATGTTCCTATAGGGAGTTGGAGTCTCCTATGATCAGGGTCCAACTTCCCACTAGAAATGTGAAGTGTTGTGTGAATTGATGAGGAGAGGGGGAAGAAGAGTGGGAGGGAGGGAGGAGGGGTAGGTAGAAGAGGATGGGGGAGTAGTAGGGTAGGGTAAAGGGGGAGGGAGGGAAGGCCTCAGCGGTCCCTGCCTCCGAACCAAAGCGGTTGATAAATCCGAGGATGACCAAATCAAGCAATTGGTGAATATCAAGGGTAGTAAATTATCAACTGAAGACGGATCCGAGATCCACTCCCACTACTTCCCTTGTGTAGGGGCGGGAGGGATCCACGGGCCCGAGTCCAGTCGGACAAAAAGGGTTAGCAATATGTTTTCCTAAGAATCTCTAGGAGATGTGGAGCAATCTTGAAGGGTTAACAGCAGGAGTATCATTAGTTATTATTCATAGGCTAGGTCGGTATTCCATGTATGTTGAAAGAAGAAGCTTGAGAATAAGACCCACGGAACAAGATCCAGGGAGCCCATATTTTAGCATATAAATCTGTTCTATCACGGGCAATAGCTATCAACTCTTCTAATTTAGCAATTTTATCCATTCTATTTAGCCATTCCTGTTTTGTAGGCAGATTGGTTGATTTCCAATGGGGTGGGATACATGCCTTGGCTGCATTAAGCAGATGAGGTATGAGGGATTTGCAGTATCTATGAGGAGGAGTTTCAGTAAAGTGTAGTAGAAACTGGGCGGGTGAGAAGGTGATATCTATATTCAGATCTTTAGTGATTGTGTCACGAATTGAGTTCCAGAAAGGACGGATCTTTGGACAGGTCCAAAAGATATGGAGGAGGGTTCCCGTGTCGGAACGACACCTCCAGCATGTGTCTGGAATGTTAGGATTAAATATGTGGAGGAGCGCTGGGGTTCGGTACCACCTGGTTAATAGTTTGTAGCAGTTCTCCTGTGTGGAAACATTAAGGGAAGGTTTATGTGTAATCTGAGACATGTTTTCCCATTCTTTATCAGAGAAGGAGATGTTGAGATCTGTTTCCCATCTTGGTTTTGCTTTGTTGATATTACCTTGTGGATCTGTAATCAGGAGATTATATGTGATAGAAATGAGATGGCGCTTGGGTGAATTGTGTAGACATAATTTTTCAAATGTAGAAAGGTCTCTCGACAGCTCTCCAGATTGGTTATGTGAGTTGAGGAAATGTCTGATCTGAAAATAAGACCAACAGGGGATGGGGGCGGATAATGCATTAGATTTAATTTGAGCGCGGTCCAAAAGTGTTCCTTTCTCGAAGAAGTGAAAAGCAGCAATGTGTTCATCTTGCCATATATTATTCAAAAATGAAGGAGACATCCCAGGGAGGAAGTCCGGGTTTAGTTTAATCGGGGTTAAAGGACCAGGAGCCGAAGAGATCGCTGTTAGCTTACAAGCGTCCCTGAAGGAAGATAGAGTTGCATGTATGAGGGGGTGTTTTTTTAGTGATAGGGGGGTGTGATCTTTTGCAGACCAGAGAATAGTACGAAGAGGTAGAGTACAAAAGGATTTTTCCAGAACTACCCAGTCTTTGTTGGGTTCGTGTAAGATCCAGTCTAGAACTCTTGTCATATGACAGGCCCAATGATACTTCTGGAGGTCCGGAAGACCTATACCACCCTCTGCTTTCGATTTAGACAGAAGGGCGAAAGAAAGCCTGGGATTTTTCTGAAACCACAGGAATTTAGTGCAGAGGGATTTGAATGAATTAAAAAAAGTTTTGGGAATTTTAATTGGGATGGCCTGGAGAAGGAAGAGTAAACGTGGGAGAATATTCATCTTAATGATGGCAGCACGACCAAACCAAGAAAAATGCGGTTTGGACCATCTTTTAATATCATCTCTAATCGTTTGCAGTACTGGGAGAAAATTTGTGGGGAAGAGGTCAGTCAAATTGTTAGTAAGGTGAATACCGAGATATTTAATTGAAGAATGTGTCCATTGGAAGGGGAAGTTGGATTTACATTGGTCTACCAGGTTTTTGGGTAAGGATATGTTGAGGGCATTCGATTTCGAGAAGTTGATTTTAAAATTAGAAATTTTTTGGAAGAGTTTGAATTCCTGCAGGAGGGATGGGATGGATATGAGAGGATTACTAAGAAATAAGAGTATGTCATCGGCGAAAGCCGCTATTTTATATGTGCGATGTGAAACAGTTATTCCTGATATGTTTGGGTTTAACGCAAGGGATCGTAAGAAGGGTTCCAGGGTTAAAACAAATAGGATCGGGGACAAGGGGCATCCCTGTCTCGTCCCGTTTCCAATGGAGAAGGCGCCCGACAGGCTCCCGTTAACCCTCACACAGGCCGAGGGTGTAGAGTACAAGGCAAGTATGAGGGTGAGCAAGTGGTCAGGAATGCCTATATGTTTTAAAACACCTGCCATATAATTCCAGTCGAGCCTGTCGAACGCCTTCTCGGCATCGAGAGAGAGCATGAAACCCCTTAACTTGTTCGAAGTTATCCAATGGTGGATATTGATGGCTTTAATCGTGTTATCACGAGCCTCACGTCCAGGGACAAAGCCCACCTGGTCTTTATCTATCAACTGGGGGATCAGGGGGAGAAGTCTGTTTGCTATGATTTTGGCAAAGAGCTTTATGTCGACATTTAGTAAAGAGATAGGCCTGTAATTGGACACACAGGATGGGTCTTTGTTTTCTTTGGGTATCACGGAGATGTGAGCGTCTAATAGTCTATTGTGAGGATAAGGGGGAGAGGCCAGTGCGTTGAACGCTTTCAACAGTGGTGTGGAAAGTAAGGATGCGAAAGTCTTATAATAAGGGGCTGTGAATCCATCCGGGCCTGGGCTCTTGCCCGCTTTAAGTTGGGAGATTGCTAGCTTGAGTTCTTCTTCCGATAAGGGGTTTTCTAAATCACTAGTTTGTGAGGAATTAAGGATTTTAGGGCACGCATTCTGGAGGAAGTCATGAATGAGGGAATTTTGTGTCTGCTCGGGGATTGCGCGGTCTAGGTTGTATAATTGGGCGTAATACTTCTCAAACTGGTAAGCAATGTCAGGAGTTTTAACGTAGGTATTTCCATGTTTGTCTCTAATTGAATGAATAGAGGTCTTGGCTTTTTTCTCTTGAAGGGCTTTGGCCAGGAATTTGCTACTTTTATTCCCGAATTCATAAAATAGTTTCTGTTGAAGAATGAATTTGCGTTTAACTTTAATATGTAACTCATCAAGTAGCAGCTGTCTATTGTGGACGAGTTCTAGATACGTGTGCTGGGCTTTAGTGCTTTTATGTGCTTTTTCTAAATCCCGGATTTTGTCGATTAGGGATCGGGTGTGGGCTTCGAGGGCTTTCTTCTTAGACGATTTAAGAGAGATAAGTGAGCCTCTCATGACACATTTGTGCGCCTCCCAGATAGTTATGGGGGATACATCATCGTCATTGTTAACCGAGAAGTATTCAGTAAGTTTGTGCTTTATGTATTGGATGTCTGGTTCGTGGGTAAGAAGTGAGGAGTCCAATCTCCAGAATTTGTTATGTGAAAAATCTTTGGGGATTGATATTGTCAGGGATACGGGGTGGTGGTCTGAGATCAACATTGGCTCAATTGTTGGCTTCCTGATCAGGGGTAGATCTTTTTGAGAGAGGAAAATATAATCTAGTCTAGAATATTTTTGGTGAGGCGGGGAGAAGAAAGTGAAATCTTTGGCCGAGGGATTCAGCGTTCTCCAGGTGTCATGGAGAAGTAGATCATGGAGGGATTGTCTAATCTGCTTAAGAGCCTTGTATGGGAGAGATGTTGTTCCGGAAGACGAGTCTAAGATTGGATCTAGTGCCACATTAAAGTCTCCACCTAGTATCGTGATTCCCTGCTGGAAGCCTGCTAGTAAGGATGATATTTTCCTGAAAAACGGAACTTGTGCCGAGTTGGGGCTGTAAATGTTTGCTAATGTGAACGGTTTTTGCGAAATGGTGCCCTTTAGGAGGATATATCTACCGTCAGGATCAACAATAGAATCAATGCATTTCCAGTCTAGGTGTTTGGACAGGAGAACTGCTACTCCTTTAGTCTTACCTAGTGGGTTGGTGGCCAGGTAGGATGTGGGATAACGAAGGTTGCCAAGTTTTGGAGTGTTTTGTGCGTGGAAGTGCGTTTCTTGGAGGAATATGATATCAGCTTTTAGCTTGTGCATTATGTCCAGTACTTGGCTGCGCTTCTCTGGTTTATTTAAACCCTTGACATTCAAAGATACGATCTTGAGTGGAGAAGATTTGGGGGAGTCTGAAGAGGACGTCATCACAAGAAAGGTTACTGGTCCCTCAAAACGGGGGACGTAAATGTGGTGGTTTTGAGAATATAACCGAGTTAGCACCGGAGACAGAGACCGCCGGGAATGGAGAGGATTAAGGGGTACGAGAAGGTTGGGGAAATGTAGGAGGGGGCAGTAAGAAAAAGGAAGGGTAGGGTAAGGGTAAATAAGAGGGGTTAAAAACCGAAAAATAGGGTATGAAAGCGAATCACACCCTAACTGGATTTACAATAGTCGGAAGAGTTGACAGGAAGAACGTCGAATACACTCAACCTATCCTGTGGGGTAAGTGGTAAGTATCAGAACGAGATAACAAATATATTTAGAGGTACTGCCGGCCGGCATGTGGAGGGTGATTGTGGTGGGGTTAAGTGCCCCTCCAATCGTGACAATTAGTGTGAGAGGATTGGATGATTGGGGAGATAATCAGGGAGCATAGATGATGTATGAGGTTGTGAGATAGGCTGGGGATAATGATCTACAGCTAAGGAGTATGGGAAGAGTATATCCTTCCTTAATGGGATGTTTGGGCTATGGTTTAGAAGCGAAGAGCAACAGAGGTTTCCGGGGAATGAGGTAAATTAGGTATGTGAATAAAACGGTGAGTATTGAACATACAACATAAAGTTAAATGTAAAAAGGTACGTCGTTTAGGGATAGATTGGTATTGGGGTAGTGAATAACAGGGTCGGAGGGTACATGTTAAACATTACGTATATGTAGATAATGCTTTGGTCGGGCTGACCGGATCTTCCCCATAAGAATTGAAGGGGGTCTAGAGATCTCAGAGTAACTCCAAGCTACATTTTGGAGACATCACATTATATCAATCTGGATTGGGGTAGTAATTTCGCTTGTTTCTTAATTGGAATGTTGTGTATAGAAGATCTCAATCTTAAAGTCATTCTTCCCTGTCTTCCCTCTCCCTCCCCCCCCCCGTTTCCTCCCATAACAAGATTGATTGCAATCATGGGAGAAGAAGGTACAGATAGATCCGGGCAGCCCGCCAGATTTTGTAAAGGCATTAGAGGGTATACCCAATACTTTTTACGTTGGTATCAAGGGGGAGGAAAATAAAAAAGAAAAGTCCAAGTGACCCTGGTTGCTCCGTCAAAGTAGTTGGTGCGAAACCACTCCGAGGGAGGGTTGCATATGTGGTGCTAGGTACATTACCCAACCAGGTGAGAAACGAGTCCAGACCTCGGGGGGACGACCAGTGGAGAGGTTCAGTTCGGATCATCAGCAAGATCTTCACCTGAGACCAGGAATGTAGAAGTCCGGAAGTCTGTGAGCTTGGAAAGGGTGATGTATTCTAGCGCATGGGAAGACATCAATGTAGATCAGAGTCTGTGGAAAAAAAAAACATAAGGGGGCAGGTGGAGGAATGTCTTGTGGGGAGGATACAGTGAGACAGCGAAAAAGTAAGAGAAAAGGGGGAGAGGGGATGCAGAAATATATTCAGCACTTGAGGAGTGTAGGACTTGAGATATCATTCTTGTCTCGGACGTCGGTGAACCGGGGAAGCGGTTGGATTTTGTCTATCTTGCAACGTGCTTCGGGTGGGTATTACAGGTCCAGGAGATGCGGATCTTGGGCGCCTTATATGGAACTCATCTCTCTCCGGAATTGCGTCGGTGGAGTTGGCTCTACGGAGGGACCGAGAGTTGAGCGGCCTGTACCAATCTGGAAGCTCTATATAAGGTATGTTAAGTGTATTGCAGAAGTTGTGCAATTCTTCTGGGATCTTCAGATTGGCTGTGCGTCCATTCGCCGAGGCAGACAGGCAGAACGGGAATTTCCACCGATACTGGATGTTTCTTGCTCGTAGTAAATCAAGTAGGGGTCTCATGTCCCGTCTACGTTGCAGAGTTATTGGGGACAGGTCTTGGAAGATCTTAATATCAGATCCCTGATACAGGAGGGTGTGACGGTCTCTTGTCCTCCTTAAGATGTCTTCCTTCAATTTAAAGTTGACTAAACAACAGACAATATCCCTAGGGGGGTCAGTGTCTCTCGGTTTAGGCCTGAGGGCCCTGTGAAGGCGTTCAACCTCGATTGGGGCTTCAGGTGGTCTGCCTAATGCATCATTAAAAATGGCAATGGTAGCTTTTGTCACCTGAGCTTGTTCCACCGACTCTGGGATGCCTCTCACGCGCAGGTTATGGCGACGGCCTCTATTATCCAAATCTTCAAGTTGCCTTTGCATATCCCTGAATTGCGAGTCATGGGACTGTACTGAGTGGGATAAGGTTTGGATAGAATCTTCCTGGGAGAATACTTTGTCTTCTACTTCAGTAACTCTGGTGTTGATAGAGTTAATGTCCCTCCTAAGATCAGCTATAGCCATAGCCCAAGAGGCCTTTAGCTCATCTGCTATGGAGCGCATTTCAGGGAAGGTGACTGGCCTCAAATGTGAGGGATTTTGTGGTGGGGCAAGCGTGTCCATAGCTGAGTTCGGGTCACCTTGCTGCATGGTGCTAGGATGGTCAGTCACAGACTGCGGGGCGGAGGCACCTCGGAGCACTTCCGAGTAGGCCTTGGTTTGAGCCGGGGCCTCGCGTACCTGCTGAGGCTGCCGAAAGAGTTCCGGAATGCTGCGGGCGCTGCCGGAGTTCTTACCGCGGGGTGAGCGCGATCTGGAGGGTGAGGAGTGGGTACTAGCTCTCCCCGTCATCTTTGCTAGGCTGTCGATGGAGGGTAAAGGCTAAAAATCAGCTTTAATCTCACACGCCGGCCGGGAGCTGAGAGATCAAGCGGCCATCCACGTTCCGCGCCAAGCCACGCCCCCGACACAGTTAGCTTTTTCATGTTACAATATTTGTGTGTAGCACCCTCTTAGGTAGGTGCTAGTGAAATAGTATATTTTTTGGCTCTGCCTGCCTTTTCAGAGGAGCAGCAGGTAAATCTATATTGCTTTCTGCCTACCAGAGAGCAGGATCTGTGAGTTAGGTCTGCTCAGTGTGCTCAGTGTGTAATTCTTTGGGTCTAGATGGTGTTTCACACTGGTCCAATAGGGAGGCGTGTTGGACAGTGGGAGGAAACCTGACCAGTGGATGCACAGGCTTTGATACAGTCCCGGTGATTGACAGAGACTGGCTGTCTCAGTGCATTGTGGGATACTGTATAAAAGGCAGGAGCACATGTGCTGAAGGGTCTTTGTCTGGAGAGCAGAGTCCCGGAAAGAGGGTGGGGGCTGCCTCCTCCTCTGTAGAAGTGGCACGTGGCATCAGGAAGTTGTCCTGAGGGCCAGAGGAACAGATGTATCCAGAGGTCCAGGAGCGGACTGAGTGGGGAGACACTGGAGACCCTAGAAAAACAGTATCCCGAGCACAGGGGTTCGTGTCAAGGAGCCTGACCTGAGGGGGGCCACCCCAAAAGTAGGATAGTCAGTGGACAGGTGTCAGCAGTCCAGAAAGGGGAATGTAGTTCACCAAGTCTTCTGGCAAGAGACTTAAACCCAAATCTACCTAAGTGACAAGTTGGATCAGCAGCCTGGCTGCATCATCAGATAGGAGTCCTCACAACTTGTGAATAGTTAATTCGGAGTATCCCACTATTCCCTTCTCCCACCCTTAAAATAAAACACCAAAAAAACAACTATATACCCCTGGACCGATTATTGACTGAGCCAGGTTTTAAAGTGTTAAATTGTGAATGACAGTGTTGTTAACAGTAACCCAGGGGGACCCGAAAGTCTGTTATCCAGCAGTCCTCAAGGGGACAGTGCTACATGTGCAAAGGGCTCCCTGCCCCACTTATTTTCATCTTATCGGCACTTTCCCTTTGCTCATTTCTTCATCACAGTTGTCACTAAAATCTCCAGTATCAACTGGTGTCAGACCCTTATAGGAGCTTTTGAGTTTCTCCCTATGTCATGTGACAGTTTTTGGGTCAAGCAATTAGCTGCTAGACTCAAGCGTTGTCACATCAGAGGATATCACAGGCTCCTGCATACCTGGAACTCAGACGTATCAGGCGTTGTCGCCAGCTGCAATAATGAAAGTAGCAGCAGAGAAGTGCTGGCAAGGTGAGTTGGGAGAAAGCCTTTGCAAAGAGCATGTCACTTTTTTATGAATGGACAAGGGAATATTTTTTTCTTAAAGGTTCATAAAGTTTTCTCTAGGTGCCTTTGTTTTATTCATGCATGCACCACCATAATTTTTAAAAACCCACCGGCTTACTGAATAACCAATGATTCTACAGGACTAAATGTATTCAATATATACTAAACATGATTCTCTTTTTAAAAATGTCAAGTAGAACTGTTTGAGACTACCAACTTAAATATGCTGGATAATATGAAAATGTAAGATTACATGAATGCTACACCCACAATAACAGAAACTCAATGTTAAAAAATGAAGAGCGACACTAAGGGCAAGGAGTTCAGGTTAAACTGGGGCTATTTATGAAAATCAACATTTTCCAACTATGGCACAATGTCTTTGTGGCACCTGATTGTCACATATATGCTCATAGTCTGGGAGAGCAGTAAACCATAGCATTATCTTTATAGCTGTAAAGAGAATGGCATGTAGACTTTCATTCACTTACAAATTATCTCAGGAATTGATAATGATTGATTTCAAATAATAACATATTGGTTTAGCTTTTACTGGCTTGAATATTTGTATGCAGAGTTGCTTGTATAATTATCTGCATACTAAAGAACATGGAATACGGTTATCTTTTATGTTTTCTGAAGTTACCTAGGCTTTGTTGTCAGTATGAAAAGTAGTAAAGTAAACCTGTACCATCATAAACTATTTTAACTAAAAGCTATGTCTAAGAGTAGACACTACAAGATGCTTGAATCTTGTATTAGCCAGAAAAGCATCTTCTGATACAGAGTTAGTTTATTGCTGACCTCTCCTGATTTCATGGCTAAACGTACTAATTGTGGCCACTGAGGTTTTTTTCATTGGATAGTGAATTGGCTGGGCTTAGCCATTAAGTAAGACAAACCAGGCCCTAGAAACAAAGTGAGGCTTCCAAGAGTGAGGCATTTTAGTTGAACATTTACTTTAAAATGTGTAAAATGCAGTACAAGTCCACTCTAAAACATACACATTGATCAAATGAGTACTGATATTTTTACTTTCTGGTAAACTTTTAATGTGAATTACACACTGCATAGGCAAAAGACACTTTTTTTGTATATAAAACCCTGAATGCAATTTTCCTAAATTCCCCAATCCTCTTATTAATAAACTTGCAATTTAATTATTTTAAAGCAACTTGTTTCTCAGAAGCATCAAGAAAAATAAACTCTCCACAGTGCTGGCGTGGTTGCGGTGACTCTGGAAGCCTTTGCATATTTTCTGGATGTGTTTCGGAGGGGAAAGGCATTATCATCCCTATGAACTTGGCATTAGCCCTACTCAATTTAGGTATTGAGCAATACCCCACACAATTCGGAGGAATAGTTTCCAATATACTGCTATCAGCCAAATTAATCCTCACCAGATATTGGAAACAGGACTTGGCTCTAATCCCTCAGAGGTTGCGAATGTTACTGAACAACATTATCTGTATGAAAAATCTTTGATTCCACATATGAGATCCTTCCGTGCCTTTGCACACTTCTGGGGCCAGTGGGCCTCCTGGTACTCATCTTAAGACCCAGGATGCCCTGGCATCCATTCTATTCCTTCTTTACCTCATGTTATACAACTGTATTACTACTGATGTTGTTTACTTAGATAGGTGCCTTGTACTTAAACATATCCTAGTACTTGTGTGAATGGCTCTATTTAATTTCACTATATTTTACCTTGTTCTCAAATGTTTCATGCCTTATTGGCGGGTGCATCCGTGAACTATGAGCGACTATGTTTTCTTAAAAATTGAATAAAAAACATTGAAGTAAAAAAAAAAAAAAAAAAGTATTTTTTTATTTTAAAAATGTTGCTTTTAATCACACAATTAGCATTTAGACGGTATTAAACCAATAAACCTGGTTACTAGATTTGCATCAACTGATTTGATTTTATGTTCTTAATAAGAAACACTGAAATTATAATTTTACAAATGTCTCTATAAACTATTTATCCTTTAAAGCTTAGGAAAAAAAAAACTTGATCCCATGCTTAAAGAGGGTAAATAGTGGTTCTGGCTTAGATCCATTTATTATGAGGTTGAAATCTAAATATAACAAGTGTTGGAAATAGTTGTTCTAATTTGTTTTTTCTTAAGAGAAAGCCAGTGCCCACCAGTGCCACCTATCAATGCCCACCAGTGCTACCTAGCAATGCCCACCAGTGCCACCTAACAGTGCTGCCAATCAGTGCCGCATCATCAGTGCTGCCAATTAGTGTCACCTACCAGTGCCCATCAGGGCCACCTATCAGTGCCACCAACGAATGCCTTTCAGTGCCATCTATCAGTGCCACCCATCAGTGCCACCCTTTTAATGTCACCTATCAGTGCCCACCAACGTCGATTCATCAGTGCCCATCAGTGCCATCCTATCAGAGCCTAACAGTGCAGCCTATCAGTGCCCATCAGTGCAGCCTATCAGTGCCTATCAGTGCCTATCAGTGCCTCCTCATCAGCACACATCAATGAAGGAGAAAGATTTCCTGTTTGCAAAATTGTATAACAAACTATAAAAAGTATTTTATTGTTTGTTTAGCAAACAATAAAAACCCCAGTAGTGATTAAATATCACCAAAAGAAAGCTCTATTTGTGTGAAACAATTATAAAAACTTCATTTGGGTACAGTGTTGTGTGACCGTGCAAATGTCATTCAAAGTGCGACAGTGTTGAAAGCTGAAAATTGGTCTGGGCAGGAAAGGGGATTAAGTGCCCAGTAGGCAAGTGGTAAAGACATAAGACTCTCCTCTGTGACTGTACCACCCCACTTGGACTGGGCCCGCCATAGGGAAGAAGGAAGGCGAGTCCACGCGCAGCCTCATCACATCACCGAGCTCAGTCCTTTCTGAATCCCCCCCCTTCCCCCCCTCACCCCTTCCTCCCCCCCCCTCTTTTTTTTTTTTCCTCTCTTCCCTCTTTCTCTCCCATATCCCTTCTTCCTTCTCTCTCCTTGCTCTTCTACTTTATCTATCCTTTATTGTCCCTTTTTTTTTTTTTTTTTATTAAGCTTGCTACTTATAATCCCACTGATTGTATTTAGGATGTTAACATCCCTGTTTCAGACACATGATTGATGCTCGCCCCAGGAAACACTCAACTTTCTCCCTTCCTAAAGGATTAATATTATCGCAAACCTCTCCCCCTTTTGGAGACTCGTACGTTATACCCCTAGCCGTCTTTGCTCCAAATTGATGTCTCCACTTATCTCCTCACCCTCTCCCCTGCCCCGTGATTTACTTTCTACCCTGTAAGGGGCTTTCACACTGCGAATTATATTGTGCCTTACTGTGTCTGTAAACATATGACTTCATAAGTTTTCATACCTATGTATACTCTGCTTTACTGTGGGATCATTGGCTCTCAGTATACTTTACTGTGTACATTGTCTGTTTTATATTTTGTTAATAAAATTGTTTATGGAAAAAAAAAAGACATAAGACTCTGTGGATTTACCTTTTTTTTTTTTAACAATACTGGTAAGACTGAAACTAAAATAATGCTTGCTAGTTTGGATGATATCTGTAAATATAAATGAATAGGCCTTATCCTGGACAATCTCCGTCCACTATATAAAAACATGGTCTTTTACCTCACAACACTTCATTACATACTTGCTACTTTGTTGAAATTAGTAAGTCTTATCCCTATGTGAAAAAATATCCAGATGTTGCAGAAATGTCAAAGGGTGTATAGAGATACAACATATGTTTGAAATAAAGCTGAGGGATTTATTTGAAACATGATTCTAGAAATAAATTGTCCAATAATGTTAAAGAAAGTAAAGAATGCAGCTCTGCTGTACTACTATTGTAATACTACCTTCTTTTTGATCCTGTGAGCCCAGGCTTTATTGGCAAAACCTCTGAGGTTAGGTCATAGTGGTGGCCTAAAATGCTGCAGAGTGTGATGAATGTCCACCGCTACTAGTGAGAGAAGAGGAAGAAAATCCAGGACATCACATGACTGGCCAGAACACTTAATTAATTGCATGTATATGTTGTTTTTTTTTTTTTTTTAAACATTGGTACGGGGGGGGGGGGGTTGTGAGGTTCCCACAATGTGTAAAACACAAGGAAATATTGTAAGATAAAATTCCAAAATATCTGGCCCCTTCATATATCATCTTGGGTCTTGAGATATACATTGAATTAAAACATTTGCTACACTGTTTTTTTTTTTTTTGTTTTTTTTCTTCAAAACATTTTTAGAAAGACATACTGTAAAACATATAACTTGATCAACAATACTATACCACTTATAGTATTCTTGTATATTTTAACAACTGTTGTACTGCAGCTACTGTAAATCTAATTTACCAAATGTAGCTATGTCTTCTCATTTAAGATTGTACTAATGCCTACTTATTTGTTCAAAAAATGTTTTAGTTAAAGCTCCTGTCCTTATTTAAGAGGATAATGGCATCAAAAATATTATTATTATTATCATTATTAGTATTATTAAACATCATCATCATAATGTAATTGATATGACACTTTAAAGTCTCACTAATGTTCACATATTCATATACTAGTTTTAGATGATGTACGGTTAAGTTACAGAAAAGCTGTAATATCTGGAAGTACATAAACTGTTTGGTGTGCATAATAGACGCTTAATCCTCTAGAGATCCTCTTCTTTATGACTCAGTTATAAGTCACTTACAGTGGTGGCACTTTATAAATAAGCAATATTTCTAACCCCCTGCTGTATCATTACACAACTTGACTTTGGTAGAATCATTCAAGGTTAAAAGAGTCCCGATGGATTATGTCTTTGTGTTTAAGATATTTTATGAAAAATTAACAAAGCGTACCTTGAAAAGTGGATTCAAATCAACAGGTATAGTACTAGCATATTAGTATTTCTATAGAGGTCTTAGAAAATATGTTGATAATAGCAATTCATTTTTTTACATTTCATAAATATGCTTAAGTACAGTGATTTTGTATTTATTTTCTTTATTTGTTATAGTTAGGGCTAAAATATAAAATGTGAACATTTTAACAACTAAATCTGAAATATTGCCCTTTGATATTAGGAATTCATTGTTATTGTTATTGAACTGAAGGGTAGGAATGAGTGAACTGGGCAAAGTTTGATTTGCAAGAAGTTCAGCAAATGCAGGAAAAAAGCTAAACCCAAACAAAGTAAATGATCCCCTTTTGGAGAAATACTTCCGTAGATCCTAAGTGCCTATTTTCCACCTTGAGCTATTTCCCCTTGGAACTTTTAACACAACTACCTGACACTGGAGGGTGTATTTAAAAAAAAACTCATTCTATGGAAATGGACCAAAGAGTATGTTATAAGTTAATTTCCTGTGCTGCAAAAAAGTATTTTTAACTAATTTAAAACAGAAAATATCATATATGGACACTAGCTGGAGCAAAGAATCATAAGGATTTCTTATAACACTTAGCTCCATCCAGTGCCCAAATGAAATGTTTTCTGTTTTAAATCAAACATTAACCCAACACCGGAAATAGCCTAACATTTTTTTTTTTGCCCTGTTTGCACAGAAAGAACATACATGCACTTTCATTGGTCAAATTGCTATGCAATTTTCTTATAAATAAACCCCTTTTTCTTTCTGGTCATCCTACAGGCCAAGAATCCTGCCAGAACCCCTTCTGAATACACAAGGCTAACCATTCTCTTCTAAAGTTTGGCATTCCTAAAAAAATGTTTAAAGGTAAGAAAGATCTGCGGCTCCAGGTGAGATGAATGGGTCTGATGGAACCTCCACATGAGTGCCAGTCCCGGCTCGCCTCCGTAAACGGTATCAAGATAAGAAGAAACGGCTGCATATCACTGGAGTTCCAAATGCCTTTATTAGGATATCCAAGGTGGCAAAACAAACAACAACCAGTCAAGGTAGACGCGTTTCACACAGTGCATTTGTGCTTAATCATTAATGATTAAGTAATGATCAGTAATGATTAAGCACATTTGCACTGAGTGAAACGCGTCTACCTGGACTGGTTGGTGTTTTGTTGTGCCACCTTGGATATCCTAATAAAGCCATTTGGAACTCCAGTGATGTGCAGCCGTTTCTTCTTATCTTGTTTATAGGTATTGGGATAGTTCACTATACTTAACCACTTCAATACAGGGCACTTTTACCCCATTCCTGCCTAGGCAAATTTTTTAGCTTTTAGGGCTGTCACACTTTGAATGACAATTGCACGGTCATGCAACACTGTACCCAAAATCATTTTTTATCATTTTGTTCACACAACTAGAGCTTTTTTTTGGTGTAATTTAATCACCACAGTTTTTTTTTTTTTGAGCAAAATAAACAAAAAAAGACCAACATTTTTTATTTCTGTAATAAAATTTTGAAAATAAGGAATTGTTCTTTATAAATTTAGGCTAAACGATATTCTGCAACAATTTCTTTGGTGAAGATCACCCAAATCGGTGTATATTATTTAGTCTAAAGAAAACTTATCAAAGTCCACAAACTATGGTATGCAGTCATGGCCAGAATATTGGCACCCCTGCATTTCTGTCAGATAATGCACCACTTCACCCAGAAAATTGTTGCATTTACAAATTCTTAGGCATTCCCATGTTTATTTCTTTTGTTTGTATTTGTATGAAACAAAAAAGTGGAGAAACAAAAAACCAAATTTGACACATTCCAGGAAAAACTCAAAAAAAAAATGGACTGGACAAAATTATTGGCACCCTCAATTTATTACTTGGTAGCTTCTGTAACCATCACTGACTTCCTTGCACCTCTCTGGAAATTTGGAGCACTCTTCATTCATTGCCAACTGCTCCAGGTCTCTCAGATTGTAAGGGTTCCTTTTCCCAACTGCTGTTTTGAGATCTCTCCACAGGTGCTCCATGGGATTTAGATCTAAACTCATTGCTGGCCAGTTCAGTACTCTCCAGCGCTTTATCTTAAACCATTAATGAGTGCTTTCTGATGTGTGCTTTGGGTCATTGTCCTGCTGTAAGACCCATGACCTCTGACGGAGACCTAACTTTCTGACACTTGGCCCTACATCGCACCCCAGAATTCTTTAGTAGTCTTCAGATTTTATAATACCCTACACACAGTCAAGACTTCCAGTGCCTGAAGTAACAAAGCAACCCAAAAACATCAGTAAACCTCCACAATTTTTGTCTGTAGGGACTGTTTTCTTTTCTTTTTGTTTTGTATTTTTTAATTTTATTTTCTTAATGCTTACATCAACAACTTTTTTCAACATTTCACATTATTAATAAACCCTTTCTTTACCCCCTTCTCAAAGAAAAAAAAAAGGAACACAAGCACACCTTCCCACCCCTTTGTCTCCTTTAGGATCACACATACTTCCCTCCTTGGTCTTTCCCAAGTGACCAATCCACTGCATACCCACAATGTTAGTATCCTTATCTGTTCTCAGTCTTTTATGCCCAGCATTTCTGTTCATCTCCTTTATTCTTTGAACTATAACCATTTCCCCCAGATAACCTTAAATCTCTCCACTAAATCCTCTCATGCATGTATTGTCTCTTCGTTGAGCATACCTGATTAATTTTTAAAGATCATTCCTTCATGCTTGGAATTTTTTTTACATTCGCCAGTACCTGGGGATCAATCTTTTAGCTGCATTTAATAGGTGTTGTACTAAAGATATCTTGTATTGTGCTCTGGGTTTATTTGTTTTATGGGACAAACATCTCCAGGGTTCAACCTATATATGCTCCCCTGTTATTTCTTGGATTGTTTTAGCAATCTCGCTCTAAAAAACCGGTATACAATCCCACCACAAGTACCCTAAGGTTCCTGGAAAGTCACATTACCCTCTAACACAGGGGGTACACGTCTACCCCAAACCTTTCACGCCCTTAGAGGGGTCGCATACCATCTGGCAAATCGTTTAAAACTAATTTATGTCATCCTAACATTCATTAAGGAGAAACATGCAATATTCTTCTCTTCTAATGCTCATCCAGTTCTACCCCCAGGTCCTGCTCCCATTTCCAGAGGTAAGGCGGGAACTCCAGTTCTATTTCCTGCACCAGCACCTTGTATAGTTTGGAGACACTGTGCTGGATACTAGAAGGGGAGCTGAGCAGTTTTTCTATTGGCTTACGATTATCTTTTCCCTGTAATGGCTGCGGCAGTGTTTGTGTAAAGTGTTGTATTTGTGCATGTCTCTATTTCTCTAATGGCATATCACCCCATTCAAAAAGTGAACAAATCCTATCCCCATTCATCACAACCTGTAACTGTATCACTCTTTTTTGCACATCTAAAAAAATATATATAATCTTCTTTCCCCGGTTTAAAGTAATTTGTGTCTATTAATGAAATCAAAGGTGAATTGTACTCCCAGTGGTACTGCCTATAGAGGCTATCCTATATTCTTAAGACATTTCCTGTCAGTGGACTTGTGCTTTTTGCTAAATCTTGATAAAATCGTGGAATCCAAACCATCCTACCTAAATCAACTTTACTTTGTGATTACACTATCTCAACCCAACTTTTACCTTTATTATTGTAAATATAATTAACTATTTGTGAAATAGTGACAGCCTGATAATACTTCCTGAGGACTAGTAATGACAGTCCACCTGCTTTCTTCTCCTTAGCCAACAAAGCATAGGAGATCCTTGTGCGCTTATATGCCCATATATATTTTAAAATAATAGTTCTGAGTTTCTTGAAATATTAATAAGGGAGGGTAAATGGGAGCATTTGAAATTTATATATCACCTTGTGAAAAATTCTCATTTTAAATACAATTTTATTCTGTGTAGCCAGGAAAGAGGCCTATATTTGAGGGAGTTTAAATTTTCTTAAATTGTATTAGGTAAAGGTATATAGTTCGACTTGTACAGTGCCTTCAATGATTTTGGTAAATTGATTCCAAGGTACTCCAGTTCCTCTTTATGCCACACAAAGGTAAACTTTGGTTGAATTGCCATCTGCTCTCTCAGCGGGACTGTTATATTCAGGATCTCATATTTAGCTGAGTTCATTTTAAAATTTGATAATAGTCCGCATTTTCTAACTTCCTCTATTACATTGGGTAATGTCAGCCTGGGATTCGTGATGTAGACAAGAATATCATCTGCATACATGGCCACTTTGTCCTCTTTCTCCCCAAATTCTGACACACTTTGTGACGGTACTCACCGTCACTGGGAGTGAAAGACAGATACTTAATAGACACTGAGAAAATGGTTTGGATAACTTCAAATGGGAGAGTAATATTTATCAACAATATCTCTTAAGAAATATGAAGATTTAATCCCACTTTACACTGTGAGACCTATAGCCTGTTGACATGAAGTCTGTGGCTCCTAAATAAACAAAGCAATGCTTATATATGTATTCCATGTACTTAAATGTAGGAGATGAACAGACTGTCACTGGCAAGCTCTACCTATTGTCTGTCTATTGAGGTGGGATGTGGATTGTTTTAAGTCTGTCTGTTCCATTGTTAAAGGTTAATGACGTTTCTGTCCAGATGGCTAGATAATTAGTTCAGGTTAATTATATTTCTGTATACAATTGCATATGCATATGATAATGTAATCAGGCAACCCCTGACCTGTGTGTAGCAGAGGATCAAGAGCCAGTAAAAACAGCATCAGTGAAAGGGGGCATCCTTGCCTAGTTCAATTAAATAGATCGAAAGATGGAGATAATTTTCCATTTACCCGCATTTTTGTCTGTTGGGTGGTTATATAACGATGTGATCTCAAACATGAACCCCCAGTCTATCCTGTCAAAGGCTTTCTCAGCATTAGTTGACAGGAGTAGAACTGGGTCTTTCCTCTTTTTTTTCTTTTTATATAATCTTTATTTAAGACAAAGTAACATGTCACATCAACATTTTCAATAGTACAATAGTACAATAGTACAAAAAAGTCTCAAGGACATGTATAAAATGTAAAGTAAAAGTGGTAAACAAGAGAATAAAATAGGGAACAACAGTTGTATAGCAGAGTAATAATGGGGGTAGCCCCCTTGAATCTGTCATCAACTAGTATGTAGATACATGAATCTAAAAATAGGAAAAAATCTTGACAAGAGGACCTAGTGGCTGGCACTGGGCCAGCATATACTAATGAAAGTGCTAAATGAACTACAGAGTAGCCTTGCCAGCCCAGAT
Source organism: Pelophylax lessonae (assembly GCF_965119305.1). NCBI lineage: Eukaryota > Metazoa > Chordata > Amphibia > Anura > Ranidae > Pelophylax > Pelophylax lessonae. Next base: position 768,196,177 of record NC_138768.1, read on the forward strand.
GCTAGGGGCAGGGGGCAAATGTGCCTCCAAACTCCCCCCTCCAGCACACCACCAGCACCACCCTGAGGCCTAAAATAAACACTGAAGGGGAGAAGCGGTGCCACCCTTAGGAGAGGAGGCCTCCCCCCTCAGTGGCAAAACACTGGGACTGCCCGTCATGTTAGTGCATTATACAGTAGTAGTAACCAGATTCCAAAAACAAGAGAAACGTATTAATTTTTTCAAATAAAAGGAGATAGAGAAGAGAAGGAAAAAGAAAGAGCAGGAACGTACCTTAGTTCTCATAAACCAGTGCCCTCGACCGCACCAAGTCCAACATCCTATGGGGAAGAAAATAGCATGGAGATGGGAACAGTCATGTCTACCACAAAAAGTTACCCTCGTCTCACTGCGGATAGGGCTGGATACATTGTCTAAGAGATGGTTCTGCCAATTCCAGCAATGCCAGATCTAACCTGGAGAACACCTGTCTTGGGTCATAAATGTAGTCCATCCAAGATGACCAAATGCTGGAGAAGCGGTTATGGGTACCCTTACAAGTTGCTATCCAATCATCAGCTTCCCTTATTTCATTAACCATATGAATCCACTCCTCCACTCCTCTTGGCCAGGAACCTATTCTCTCTTCCAAATAGATTGGAAGCAAACGCTTTGCCATGTTCAGTAGATGGGGCAATGGGCTTTTCTTATACTGACTAATAGGTATAGGAGGGATATGCAAGAGGAAATGAATAGGGGAAAGAGGAATGTCCAGGCCCAGGATGTCTTTTATCTGAGACTTAATGTTAGCCCAAAAGGGCTTTATCACAGGGCAGTCCCACCACATATGTAATAATGTACCTCAGAGGCTGCAGCCTCTCCAGCATTGCTTAGGAGTAGATGGATAAATTTGTGCTAGATCAGCGGGCACCTGGTGCCAGCATGACAAAAATTTTATAGTTTGTTTCCTGTGTCTTGGAATCAATAGAGCTTGAATGTGTAAGCTGGTATGGGTAGGTCAGCTGAGCTGCAGTAAACTCAAGCCCTAAGTTCCTTTCCCAGACCCGTATATACGTGGGTTTAGCTTCGGAAGTGGCAGAACCCATCTTTTGATTTAGTTCAGAGACCATATGTGGTAATTGCTCCCCCATTATAAAAAGGCGTTCAAAAGGTGTAAGGGAGGAAATATCTCTTATTGAGCGGCCATGGACTTAAAAAAAGTGGTGTAGTTGCCTGTACCTCCAAAAATCCATAAGGAATTCTCCATGTTGGGCTTTCAAGGCTTTAAAAGTCAGCAGCTTACCGTCTTAAGTAGTTTACCACAACTGGTATTACCATTGTCCACCCACAGCAAAAAAACTATTTGTTCTCTGGGAGCAAACCACAGGAACCCTCCAAGTGGGGCTAGCAGGGACACCGGAGAGTGCCATATTTAACATTTGATTGATTCGGTCCCAAACTATAAGAGCATGGGTCATCAAAGGGGAGGTAGTATCTGACAGCCCCATGCTCCCAAGATAGCCACGGGGCATAGGATAAATTCCTGCCTGCCATGTATTTCTCCAGTAAGACCTTTAGCTTACAGTGATTGTGGAAGCAACAGTTGAGGATCCTCTGAAGGACAATAGCTATGTAGTTGTTGGGATTCGAACCTGTGACCAGCCACATCCCAGGCGGTAGCCCTGCTTACTAGGCTACCGTCCGCTCTGAACATTCCTCTCTGAACATTCCTCCCTGAACATTCTTCCCTGAAGCCTATTATTTCAACCTTAGTCTTGCCAAGCCTTGCTCATCACCCTTGATTCCCCACACCTGGTACTTCCCTATATAAGTCCAGCCCCTTGCACTCCAGTTTGCTGATTATTGAGCTCCTGAGCCTTGATCAAGCTACTCCTCACCTGCTGCTCTTATCTACTACCACAAGTCCAACGCTGACCAGGAATTGACTACCGACTACTCTTCTGCTTTGTCCCTACCTACTGAACTGCTACCTCTGTTGCCGATCCGGATTGTCTGACCACGCTTACTGCTGCCCGCCCCGACCTTTGGCTCGTCTGACTTCTCTCTGGTTTTCCCTTGTCTGCTCCTCTGCCTTCGGACCGAACCTACACTCTGCCTGGCTGGGTGATCCTGAGGACCGCGTCCTGGTGTTAGCTTGCAGCGCAGTCTATCCCCACCATCTGGGGCTCTAGTGAAAACCAGCTAGCACTTAGTTTCCGCACCTCAGGTGAACCCGTGTCCTCATCAGAGTGCTACGCAGTGTCCATCCGGTATCCAGCACCTACTAACTGCCTGCGGTCTTTGCCACTGGGCTCCACTCCTACCTCCGGCCAGCAGTCCTCTGACTCAGGAGAGCCTGTAGGATTGTTACAGAATAATCAGCCCAACTATGGAGTCCGCAATGACCACTCTGTGTAGACAGGTCACTGAACTTCAAGAATTCGGTACTACGTATCAGGAGAAATTTGCCCAGCTCCAAGAAGTAGTCAAAAGCCAACAGAAGGAGATTATTGAACTACAGAGGCAACTCCTAGACGTCCGCGGCGCGGCCGCAGACACCCGCATGCCACTCCCATCAAAATTTGGCGGTGACAGACGCCAGTATCGGGGATTTCTGAACCAATGCCGCATCTATTTTCAGATGAACCCGGCCCCGTTCACCACCGATAAAAAGAAGGTGCTATTCATGATCAATCTCTTGACGGATGAAGCATTAGCATGGGCGTCGCCATACGTGGAGTCTAGCAATCTGGCAGTGACAACCTAACCAACTTCATCACTGCCATGAGCCTAGTCTTCGATGACCCCAACCGCTGTGCGACGGCCGAGGCGCGACTACATAGTCCGCGACAAGGGAGACGCTCCGTCGCCGAATATACCGCCGAATTTCGCCGTTGGGTCACGGACACCACCTGGAACCCAGCAGCACAGAGGAGCCAATTCCGGCGAGGCCTGTCCGAAGCAATAAAAGACGAACTCGCCAGAGTTGAAGCCCCGGACGATCTGGATGACTTTATTCAAGTATGCATCCGGATAGATCAAAGACTCTCCGAGAGGAAGAGGGAAAGATTCTGGTCCTTGGACCACAGACCCACTTACTCCTTCTCCTCTACCACCCAGCACGACCCACAGTCAGCACCTGAACCTATGCAGGTCGACGCACTACGGAGGTCTCTATCCACAGCTGAGAAGGAGAGACGGCTGGCCGAAAACCTCTGCCTCTACTGTGGAGAGCCGGGTCATTTTGCCATCAAATGTCCCAATAAGATTCGAAGAACTATTGCCGTCACGGAGCTAAAGGAGCAATCACAGACTCCAACCCCGCCAGCAGCCCCTGAAAATAACAACACGGCGGCTCATGGATCCCACTTCATCATCCCCATCCTCATCGACATCGAGGGGCGACAACTCCCCTCTTCTGCGATGTTAGATTCCGGGGCGGGAGGCAACTTTATGGACCTAACCTTCGCCCGTGAAAAGAACATTCCACTGACAATCAAGGCAGCCCCTGTTGACCTGGAAACCGTCGACGGATCCCCACTCTCCTCGGGGCCGGCGACTCACGAGACCATCGAACTACAACTCCTTATAGAACCCGATCACCACGAGAAGATCCACTTCTCGCTGATCGCCTCCCCGAAGTTCCCGGTGATCTTGGGCATCCCATGGTTGGCCACCCACAACCCCTCGGTGGACTGGGAAACCCACTGCATACGGTTCCCGTCCGAGTTCTGCTCGCTAAATTGCTCCCACAAACCCGTCCTTCCACCCGAAGACACCACCATCTCTGAACTTTCCGTCAAGGATCTGCTACCCCCTCAATACCGCGAGTTCCAGGATGTCTGCGACAAGAAAAACGCAGACAAGCTGCCACCACACAGACCCTACGACTGCCCTATAGAACTGTTGCCCGGGGCTGAAATACCCTTTGGCAGTATCTACCCCCTCTCGGAGCCTGAACTCAAGGCCTTGAAAGAGTACCTGGACGAGGACCAAAGGAAGGGGTTCATCCGGCCCTCTACCTCTCCTGCGGGAGCCCCCTTTTTCTTTGTAGAGAAAAAAGACTCCTCCCTGCATCCCTGCATTGACTACAGGAAGCTTAACGACATTACCGTAAAGAACCGGTATCCACTTCCACTGATTTCAGAACTCCTCGAGAGACTCCGGGCAGCAAAGATTTTCACCAAACTTGACCTTCGAGGGGCCTACAACCTCGTCCGAATCCGCCCTGGGGATGAATGGAAGACCGCCTTTCAGACACGTTATGGTCACCTCGATTACCTAGTCATGCCTTTCGGACTCTGCAATGCTCCTGCCACCTTCCAGCACTTCATTAATGACGTCCTCAGGGACATGCTCGATCTGTTTGTAGTCGTTTACCTGGACGACATCTTGATCTTCTCCGAAGACCTCGAGCAGCACCGCGAACACGTCCGCAGGGTACTGCAGAGACTCAGACAGAACTCTCTCTATATCAAGCTAGAGAAATGTGAGTTTGAGCGAACCACCACTCAGTTCCTCGGATACATCATCTCCCCAGAGGGCCTAAGTATGGACCCGGGGAAGGTCCAAGCCGTGATGAACTGGCCCATTCCGAGAAACGAGAAGGAGATACAAAGATTCATTGGCTTCGCCAACTTCTATCGGAAGTTTATCCGGAACTTCTCCAAGATCATAGCACCAATTACCCAACTCACCAAGAAATCAGTCCCCTTCTCCTGGACACCAGAGGCACAGGAGGCCTTCACCAAGTTGAAACTCCTCTTCACTTCTGCTCCAATCCTAATCCACCCAAACCCCGAGCTGCCATTTACAGTCGAAGTGGATGCATCTGACTCTGCGGTGGGGGCTGTTCTGTCACAACGGACAGGGGAGAAGATGCTACTACACCCGTGCGCATATTTCTCCCGCCAGATGTCCCCCTCCGAGAAGAATTATGACATCGGGAACAAGGAACTACTGGCGATTAAGGATGCCTTCTCTGAGTGGAGACACCTGCTGGAGGGAGCCACCAACCCCATAATCGTACTAACTGACCACAAGAACCTCGAGTTCATCCGCAGTGCTAAGAGACTCTCAGCCAGACAGGCCAGATGGAGCCTATTCTTTTCCCGCTTTAACTTTCTCATCACCTATCGCCCCGGATCAAAGAATGGTAAGGCTGACGCCCTCTCCAGAATGTTTTCCGAGCCCTCGCAGAGTAACAAGGGCCAAAACAACATCCTACCCGAGAGAAGGGTCGTAGGGGTCACCTACTCTAAAGAACTCCTGGGCACAATCAAAGAAGGATACGAAAATGACCCCTTCCTTGCCCATCCCACAAGGAATGTCAGCCTTACGTTTAAGAACGGTCATTGGTTTCATCAGGACCTACAGTTATATGTACCAGAAATCGCACGGCTTGAAGTACTCAGACTCAACCATGACTCCAAGCTGGCCGGCCATCTAGGCACAAGAAAGACCCAGGAGCTTCCCTCCCGCTCCTTCTGGTGGCCAACATACAAGGAGGACATCAAGAGGTACATCTCCTCGTGCACGGTCTGTGCCCGCAATAAGACTCCTCGTTCCTCTCCCGTGGGTTTGTTACAACCTCTCCCGATTCCCTCCCGCCCCTGGGGCTCGATCTCCATGGACTTTGTGGTAGACCTTCCTCCTTCAAAAGGGATGAACACCATCCTGGTCGTAGTCGACCGCCTCACCAAGATGGCCCATTTCATCCCCTACAAAGGCCTACCCACCGCCAAACAGACGGCCGATCTTATTCTCAGAGAGGTCTTCAGGCTGCATGGGATCCCGGACGACGTGGTCTCCGACCGAGGCGTACAATTTGCCTCTAAGTTCTGGAAGAACTTTTGCCTGGCACTCGGGGTTAAAGTGAACCTGTCCTCTGCCTTCCACCCTCAGTCAAACGGGCAGACGGAGAGAACTAATCAGACCCTAGAGCAGTACCTACGCTGTTTTAGCTCCCACCTGCAGGATGACTGGCTTGACCATCTCTCCACAGCCGAGTTCGCCTACAACAATGCGGAGCACAGCTCAACCAAGCACAGCCCCTTCTTTGCTAACACAGGCTCGCACCCGGTATTCATTCCCCACCTACCCATTGCCTCCACCCTCCCAGCAGTGGCCGAACGCCTAACAACCCTACAGGAGGCACAAAAGAACATTATAAACAACCTCCAGCTCGCCCAGAGCCGCTTTAAACAGGGAGCTGACAGACGCCGCAGACCCACCCCGGGCTTCCATGTGGGAGACAAGGTGTGGCTGTCCACCAGGAACCTCAGATTGAAGGTCCCCTCCAAAAAGTTGGCCCAAAAATACATGGGTCCATTCCGGATCTCTGCGCAAATTAACGAGGTCACGTTCCGGCTCGATCTTCCGGACTCCATTAGGGTGCACCCTGTTTTCCATTGCTCCCTCCTCAAGCCATACGTGGAGAACACCTTCACAGGCCGCCACTCGCCCCCTCCACCACCCGTGAGGGTACAGGGTGAAGAAGAATACGCTGTCGCAAAGATCCTCGACTCCAGGATCCACCGGGGAAGACTACAATACCTAATTGGGTGGGAGGGCTACCCTCCCGAGGATAACTCGTGGGAACCAGAAGAAAATGTCCACGCCCCCAGACTGGTAAAAGAGTTCCACCAACAGCACCCCGATAAGCCTGCCCCTGCGGTGCCCGGAGGTCACCTTGGAAGGGGGGGAGTACTGTTGGGATTCGAACCTGTGACCAGCCACATCCCAGGCGGTAGCCCTGCTTACTAGGCTACCGTCCGCTCTGAACATTCCTCCCTGAACATTCTTCCCTGAAGCCTATTATTTCAACCTTAGTCTTGCCAAGCCTTGCTCATCACCCTTGATTCCCCACACCTGGTACTTCCCTATATAAGTCCAGCCCCTTGCACTCCAGTTTGCTGATTATTGAGCTCCTGAGCCTTGATCAAGCTACTCCTCACCTGCTGCTCTTATCTACTACCACAAGTCCAACGCTGACCAGGAATTGACTACCGACTACTCTTCTGCTTTGTCCCTACCTACTGAACTGCTACCTCTGTTGCCGATCCGGATTGTCTGACCACGCTTACTGCTGCCCGCCCCGACCTTTGGCTCGTCTGACTTCTCTCTGGTTTTCCCTTGTCTGCTCCTCTGCCTTCGGACCGAACCTACACTCTGCCTGGCTGGGTGATCCTGAGGACCGCGTCCTGGTGTTAGCTTGCAGCGCAGTCTATCCCCACCATCTGGGGCTCTAGTGAAAACCAGCTAGCACTTAGTTTCCGCACCTCAGGTGAACCCGTGTCCTCATCAGAGTGCTACGCAGTGTCCATCCGGTATCCAGCACCTACTAACTGCCTGCGGTCTTTGCCACTGGGCTCCACTCCTACCTCCGGCCAGCAGTCCTCTGACTCAGGAGAGCCTGTAGGATTGTTACAGTAGTATCTCTGTATGTCTGGGACATCCAAGCCACCTGCGTGTTTCGGGCGCCTCAGCACTCTCAGAGCAATTTGTGGTTTTCGTGTGTTCCAGACAATTGGGTGAAGAAACCTCTGGGCAAGGGCACAGGAATAATCTGCAGGAAGAAGAGTACTCTTGGAAGATAATTAATTTTTATAATATTTACATGTCCCAGCCAGGTAAAAGCAGTTTTGTTCCATTGCGCTAAATTCCTTGTAACCACAGCAAGTAATGGGGGATATCAAAACGATCTGTGAGCTGAATGCCCAGATATTTTAAAGAGGACTTTACACAGGTAAAAGGAAAGCCTGGAGGTTGCTTGCCAGAAAAGGGGGCAAATGAATGGGAAAGTTTTCCGATTTTGTAAAATTGATTTTGAAATTTGAAAACATTCCAAAATGCTTGAGTTCTTGCATCGGGTTGGGCAGTGAAATCAAGGGGTCCGTGAGGTGGAATAACACATCATCAGCATAATCTGACAGTGTTCAGTATTACTGACCCTTAATCCCTTAATATCCATATTCAATTGCACTTTGCGCTATCGAGGTTCAAGTACCAAAGCGAAAATGGAATTGTCTTTAGCTTCCCGACCTGTAATAAATCCTGTTTGTGTTCCGGATGGATAATATGGGGCATAAGGTGTTTTAATCTGTTCGCTAAAATTTTCACCAGAATTTTTATGTCCACATTAAGGAGGGATATAGGGCAGTATCTTTGGGAGTACTGAGATGTGTGCTAAGAGAGCCTGCGGGGGGATTGCACTGCCCCCTGCTATGGAATATAAATGATTGCATATACGTAAGGGGAAAAAATACCTTGTAGTATGGCTTAGTGAACCCATCAGGGCTTGGACTTTTCCCACCAGGCAGGGACTTCTCATTAGAAGTGATTGGGGACTCCAAAGCGGAGAGTTGTTCATCTGTTAGAGGAGGGAGGCCAGCAGAGGCTAAATATTCATGTATAGCTGTCAGCTTGGTTGCCTGAGCATCTGGGGATAAGTATGAATCTAAATTGTATAGTTCAGCGTAATAATTGTGGTACCCGAGGCAATTTTAGAGGACTGGACAACGATCTCTCCTGAAGAAGAGTGAAGCTTATATACATATGTTTGGGCACATTTCTTTCGAAGAGCTCTCACAAGCATACAATCAAATTTATTTCCATGTTTATAATACTTATGAGACAAGTATCTTAACTGCTTAAAGGCTTGATGATCCAGCAAGCGTGGAAATAGCTCTCTTAGTTCCGTCAGCCTCATCATTGCCTCAGGGTCTCCATCATGTTTATGCTGAAGTTCAGCCTGTTGAAGGGCAAATAGTACCCTTTGAAAGTCTGCCTGGCAAGCTTTTTTGAGCTTGATGCCAAGGGAGATCAGCCCCCCTCACCACTGCCTTATGACCCTCCCAGACAATCCCTTCACCAATGCCCTCTGTACTGTTTCCCCTGAAATAATGAGCCAAGACAAGAAATCCGTGACCCCAGAGACCACTGCAGCGTCGTCCAGCAGATTTTCATTTAATCTCCATGACCAGGACTTATGGGTACCAGGTGGTAGGGCCAAAGTAACTGTTACCAGAGCATGATCAGAGATAATAATGTTTCCTATTGACGATGACTGCAAGAGCTCAAGGGTAAGATGGTCTACACAAAGGAGATCAATATGGGTATACACATTGTGGACTTTAGAATTATAGCTAAAGTCCCTTTCCGAAGGGTATAACACCCTCCAGCTATCTATAAAAAAGTGAGTCTGAAGGGATTTGTGAAAGTGTTTGAGAAAGGCATACAAGTGGGAAGGTCGCCTATGAGATGTATCAAGGGAAGGGTCCGGACTAAAGTCTCCCCCGAGAATCAGTGAACCTTCCTTAAGTTCAGCCAATGGCTCCAAAACCGTGTCAATGAAGGTGAGTTGGTTGGTATTGGGAGCGTAAATCGTGGCAAACGTAAACATTTTGCCAGCAATAATCTCCTTCAAGAAAACATAGTGACCCTGAGGGTTCACCCTGTTTCCAATGGGCTGAAATGGGCAGGATTTATGTATCACAATTGCCGTGCCCCTAGACTTTGATACCGGGGTGTGCTCAACCACTTTAAGACCGGAAGGATTTTCCCCCCTTAATGACCAGGCCCTATTTTGCGATTCGGCACTGCGTTATTTAAATGGACAATTGCGTGGTCATGCAACGCTGTACCCAAACAAAATTTACGTCCTTTTTTTCCCCACAAATAGAGCTTTCTTTTGGTGGTATTTGATCACCTGTGCAATGTTTGCTTTTAATGCTATAAACAAAAAAAGAGTGACAATTTTGGAAAAAAAAACAATAACAAAAATCAAAAGTTTTTAACATTTTAGGCCAATTTATTTTATGCTACATATTTTTAGTAAAAAAATTGCAATAAGCGTATTTTGATTGGTTTGCACAAAAGTTATTGCATCTATTAACTACGGGAAAGATTTATGTCATTTTTATTACTTTTTTTTACTAGTAATGGCGGCAATCTGCAATTTTTTGCGGGACTGCGACATTGTGGCAGACAGATCGGACCCCTAACTGACATTTTGACTCTTTTGGGGGTACCAGTGACATTAATACAGTAATCAGTGCTAAAAATATGCATTGTTACTGTAATAATGCCATTGGCAGGGAAGGGGTTAACCCTGTGGTTGATCAAGGGGTTTAGTGTGAGCCTAGGGGAGTGATTCTAACTGTGGGGGGGGGCGTGGCTTGTGAAATTATCACAGAGACATGCAATCCTATATAGCAGGATCACATGTGCTCTGTGACCATCCCAGGGAGGAGGACGGTCGGCTGTGTTTACAACAGCCGACTGTCCTTCTCTCTCAGCGGGAAATGATCGCAGGTGTCAGGCTGCAATCAGAGCCACCTGACACCCGCTTCGGCTTCCCCACTGACGATCAGGGACGGGAGGGTGCCACCGCCGGCGTGTGCTCGCCCCCTAGCTGCCCCAAGCGAGTGACGTAGATCTACGTCGTTTTGCCTGTAGGAGCCAGCCTGCCACAGTAAATATACAGTAATCGGTCCGGAAGTGGTTAAAAACTACTAGCTGAAAAAGTGGGTAGGTAGCTTAGGTACTGATTGAGGCGTGAAATGAGTCTCCTGCAGAAAGATCACCTATGCCCCCAATCTTTTCAGTTCTCACCAAAGCTTGCTATGTTTGCATGGAGAACAAAGACCCCAAACATTATAAGAAATTACCTTGAGGGATGCCATGAGAGATCCAGGGGGTGGGCAGGCCCAAAGGATGCCAGCAAGCTTTGTGTGAATGACAAAGCGAGAGGTACTGCCTGGAAGATGAAGAAGAGAGAAAAAAATGGGGAGAAAAAAGAAGAAACAGAAAATTAACATGAGTGATATGAGAAACATAACCGAATGGTAATAACCAAACCACAATTCAAAATGTATATAGGTTAGGTGCAGGGCACCACTCACGAGGGAGAGGTCCCTGAGCCTCAACCTACGGTCCCAATAGGGATCTATACCGATATAGGTATGGCCTACATGGGGAATGTGTGCCAACGTGAGAGGGGCAGTGGGAGTGTTCATTCCCAGTCCACCGCATGTTATGAGTTGCAAAGTCAGGGGTGGAGGGGAGAGATCCTTGTGGAGAACCCAAAGGTTCCAGTCCTGGGCTCTAGCAGAGAGTCTGGGGCACATTGAATAGGAGCTTGAACAACCTCAACATGAAATCCAGATAAACGTGAGCCCTGCTTACTGTCTGCTGGCGGGTACAGGTCTCTCTGCGGGAAGGCAGGCCTCATGGAGGAAGAAGAGGGAGAAGGCCCAGCGTCGCCATCTTGGACCCTGCCGCTCTGCTGCTGCTGGTGGAAGAAGGCGGTGAGTTTTTGAGGTTTCCGAGCCTCCTTGCACTTCCTCAACATCTCAGTTTATCTCCCTGGTGTCTAGAGTGATTGCTCTATCGGGGGGTGATAGGAAGGTCGATGCTGGCCATGTGCTATGTGCCGCTTGGTTCTCCTGTGGCGCCGGAGCAGTCTCTCAGACGTCCATTCAGCTCTTCGGCTAGCTCCTCCCCCTGTTTATTTTTTTAATGTTGTTCACTTAATGTTAAATTCCAGGAAAATATAAAAGACACAATAAACAGCTCTGTATTCATTAAAACATTAATAATGTAAGCAGTGTAGGGAAATCAATGTGACCTGATCATCCTCTTGAAATTCACTCAGCAAGAGGGAAAGCAGTGCAAGGAGACAAACTGTCATTTTGCAGTGTTCATGTGCTAGCAGGGAATATGTTGAAAGATGGAGAGAGCAGAGTGATATAGAGATGAGCTCATCACTGTGATGCTTCTACTTTTACTATCCAGTCACAGGCTGGAGGAGCAACTCAACCTGTAAGTGTTACTTAAAGAGGAAGTAAACCCTCCTCTGCAAGTTGTACCTATAGGTAAGCCTATGATAAGGCTTACCTATAGGTACTGTAAATATCTCCTAAACATGTACCATTTAGGAGATATTTACCTTACATGCAGTCAGTGACGTCACTGGCGCATGCGCTCTGAAGGAACGGCCGCTGGTGGCATTCCTTCAGTGCCCCGTACCGTGACCGTCGGCTCCCGCGCGCGTGCGCGGGAGTGACGTCACCGCGGCTCCGGCCAATCAAATGGCCGGATGCCGCGAGCCCGGAAGACAGGCGATTGGACATGTCGCCCGTCATAGAGGTAAGCTCGTTCTAAGGTAAGTATTTCATATATTTATACTTTGTTTGTCCATTTTCAGCCTGGGTAGTATTAAATAACAAAAATATATTTATCTAAAAATACCAATTATTCATTTGCTTTAAGCATCTTGTGTATAAAAATAGTCGTGACCAGCATTGTAACATTTATCTTCAAAACCTTGTAGTCATTTATTTTCAAATAACAAGAAAAAATGTTTGTACCACACACAAGAAAAAAAGCAAGATACCATCTTATGCCTAAAGTTATTTTGCTCAAAATAATTCTCTCATGATTAATGCTTTTGTAGCAGCTGGGCCCAGAAATGAATGTATAGTGCAAGACTAGCAGTTTTCCAACCTAGTTTATAGCTTTTTGTTTTCAGAGTTATTTTTTTCATTCCTAATATCAATGAAGAATGATTTACTTAGAAACCTTTTATAAACTTACTAATAATAGTTACATAGATTCTGAATTGCATTCATGTTATAAATATCATGTCAGTTTGTTTCAGCCTCAGCTCTATGTAAAAAACAGACGTAGCAGACTGCAGGAAAATGTTGATGTTTCTTATGATATTGTCACATCCAGTCCAGGGCTCTTTTTACCAGGAAAACCCCTGCTAACTCATTTATAAAATGGTGAATGTGACATTTAGTGCCGGTCCACACTATTGCGATGGCAGACATTGCATGTGATTCGGAGAGCACTGCTCCTAAAATCACATGCGATGTCTGTGAGGTGTGAATTCAGCCATACAGTTTGTATGGCTGAATTCGCACCGTAATCGCAGTGAACTCGCACAGGACCATTTTTTTGGTCCGCAGCAGAATCGGATCGCATGGTGGTTCACACCAGTGTGGTCCGATTCCTGTGTGAACTGTCAGTTTGCACTGCGATATGCGATCTGATCTGGGGGTGTCGTTAACTTCGAATTGACACCCCCAACGTATCGCATATGGCAGTGTGAACTGCCTGTGCTGCGGATGCGATGCGGGAACACGCAGTAGATTCGCAGTGTTCCCGCATTGCAATAGTGTGAACTGGCACTCAGCAAATATTTACTGCAGGGGAATCAATCTCAGTAATTTAAAACACATACACCAAGAAGACATACATGCAGAGAATGATTGCTGAATATCTATTTATCTGTACTACATACCCCTGTTAAAAATGTGCCAGCCTCCTTGCCTGGTGTTTAAACACATGCCTCTTTACTGTCTCTTTAAATGTATATTTTTTCAAGAAAATTAAGGCCTCATGCACACTGGACGTTTTTGGAGCTGCTGTTAGCAGCGTCAGACGTTTTTTTTTTGCAGCTGCAGAACGCCCATCCATGTTATTCTATGGCCTCATGCACACATAGAGATTTTAGGAGCTCCAAGTGGCATAGGCGTTTTACAGCTCCAAAAAAAAAAACAGGAACTGTGCGTTCTGGAGCTGCAGCGTCAAGCTGTGAAAACGTCTGAAGCTGCTAAAGGCTGAATAACGTTGCTTAACGTGCGTTAAGCCACCTTATACGTTTTTTTTCTTCCATTCAAAATCAATGGTTCCCTATGTGAGCCTATTGATTTGAATGAAAGTCGCACCGCAAGTCGGATCAGGATGATTCGACTTGCGGTGCGACTTGCGCTGTGAGAATCTTGAGGGGGAATTCCACGCCAAAATGGGGAAAAAAACCCCCCGAAAAAACGGCATGGGGTCCCCCCCAAAATCCATACCAGACCCTTATCCGAGCATGCAGCCCGGCAGGCCAGGAAAGGGGAGGGGAAGAGTGAGCGGCCCCACCCCCCTGGACCATACCAGGCCACACGCCCTCAACATGGGGGGGTGTGGGTGCTTTGGGGAAGGGGGGGCTCTGCACCCCCCACCTCAAAGCACCTTGCCCCCATGTTGATGAGGACAAGGGCCTCATGCCCACAACCCTGGCCGGTGGTTGTGGGGGTCTGCGGGCAGGGGGCTCATCAGAATCTGGAAGCCCCCTTTAACAAGCGAAACAGCGAAAGTCGCACCTCAAATCGGATCATCCTGATACAACTTGTGATGTGACTTCCATTCAAATCAATAGGCTCACATAGGGAACCATTGATTTTGAATGGAGGCAGAAAAAACGCTGCTAAAAGCTATGTGGCCAAACGTGCAATAACGCAAATAGAAAAAGCTACTAAAAGCATGTTTTTACAGCTGCTTTTTCCTGGCGTCAAGAAACAGCTTTGGAGCTCGTTTTTATGACGCCCTGTGTGCATGGAGCCTAAATGTTATTGTTAACTGCTCTGCTTAGTCTAAGTTGATTAAGGAGTTGATATGGCAAAAGTCATCTACTATCATTTCCTGACCAAAACATGTGTTCATCTTCTAAAATTTTGATCTGGACACCTTTCTAGATGTGTGTTTAGTGCAAAAGGAGAGTGGTACTTCCATGATGTATTACTTTAGTAATTAGATGTTTCTCTTTCTTCCCTTTACAATCAGCAGGGTCATCCATTATCACCCCTAATTCCTTACCTTACAACATTTTCTCTACAGAATTAGGATAAGCTATAGCACGAAAAGACCTCAGGTCACAAGAACACAAATAAAAAATAGCTGTGTATAAAAAGTTTTTTTTTTTATCACTCAACCCTCTATTATGGTACTGGATTTATTTAACAGATTTGGTGCAAAATTAGCTTGCCCCAAAGATGTATTCTAGTTTTGGAGTTATGTCAGGTTTGTGTTAATCATTCTCTCATCCCTATGGTAGATCCCAAGACTAGGGGGCAGACTGGGCTTTAAAACTATAGCAGATTTAATTTTTTAAAGTTATATGTTTTAATTACCAATAGGGAATTGTTCAAATTTTTTCCACTACAACTTGGACAAAAAATACTTACCACAACCCCCCCCCCCCCCAAACAAAAAATAAAACAAAAAACAAACAAATTTCATATTAAAAGGATTCTACATAATTGGGATTTCTATGTCATGTAGGAGAGTAATGAAGCCTAAAAACAAAGTACGGTTTTCATTTTAACCCCTTGTAAACCATATACATACTACATAAGCTCAACATAATGTCAATAGCATGTAGTAGGACTTGTCCCTTGCTGCTTCCCAAAGCTCTTGTTGGCAATTCCATTCCAAGTTGTCAAAATTAGAGCCAAATCTCTCTAAATGTTGCAGAAGACCCTCCTGTGAAAAAAAGTTCCTGAAAACTGTTTGTAAGCACTGTTCAGAAATTTAATTTAGAAATACAATGTAACACCATTGTGGAATTGTATTTACTCTGATTCCATTCATCAGCAAATAAAAGAGCAATTTTTGAATTGCATATGATGTAGTTAAAGCATCTCTACTAATTGTTCTGTTTTTTTTTCTTCTATTATTTCTATTATTGATATTAAAACCTTTTTTTCCTTTTCTTTATTATGTTTCAGTGGGGTTTTAGTGAAAATTTTCAAAAAGAACAAAGCCTGAAATGAATACCAAGCCTATTACTAGAAGTATGTGCCATAATGGTTCTATAGCAAATTAATACAGAATGCTTGGCTTTGCCAATGCAAACCTGGCAAGTTAACCAAGTAGGCTACAGATGACGATGTGTTTTACATCGAAACGCGTCTAGCGATTGGTCGAGCGAGTACCACGTGACCTCCGGCCGGTGAAGTAGATGCTGCGGGAGCAGCCTAGCCGCCGAGCCGCTCTCTGTATTTCTGCATGTGTTTTTTACTATGTTTGTGAGTATACCCCCATTGTTTTACCCCAAATAAATGCTTTTCAAACGATCTTCACCATGAATGGCTTTCTTTACTTGAGGATATCGGGGATGAAGCTTTACTCACAGCATTAACCGGACATTAAGTGGAGAAGCAGGGATCAACAGCTCGTACATGCCCGTTAACAAGCATTTTGCGGTGAGTAGATAATTAGAAGGGGGAGACCCCAAATCAAGCACAGATCGAGCACTTGAGCACCTGTATGGTTTGAAGAAGATTCTTCACTATATGATGATTTAACGGACATTTAATTGTACTTACACAGATATAACAGGAATGGATGTTTAATTTAACAGCACTTTATGATCTTTATATATTATGTATTTATTCTGAAGTTGATCAATTTTATATATTTATATATTTCTGGTGATTATTATTTATTAGAGCAGCGCTGCAATCACAGTTTTACATATCTTAAAAGAGCACTTAGCACTTTTTCACTGCAGCTTGCAGCTTTAAACTTCTTTTCACATTTATTAGCATTTAGCACTCATTCGGCACATTAGCACTTTATCCATAAGCGCAGGGTCCCCTCAGTTTCTCATTAGAGGCTAGCATATATTCGTAAGTCATGTGGGTATGTGTTAGGTTGCTCTCTTCTCCATGCGTAGGAGAATCATTTGATTTCCAGTGGTGTACTATGGTCAGTCTGGCCGCTAGTAACATATGAGTAATAAAATGTTGGAAGTGGTGAGGATAGACAAATGATTGGGCCCGAGCATGAGTTCAGGCTGAACATTTGCCTGTTCGGCCATTTGCTGAGTGACGAACACCCTGCAATCCACTGAGCTCTACACAGTGCATTCTGTACCCTGATTGGGCAAAGCTTGAGTCATCAGCTGTCAATGGTTTTCCCTGCTGACAGCTGAATAAAAAAAAAAACGCTGTGGGGACCCCCCCAGTCCATACCAGGCATGCAGCCTAGCAGGTCAGAAAAGGGGAGGGGATAAGTGAGGGCCCCCCCCCCGAACCATACCAGGCCACATGACATCAACATGGGGAGGTGGGTGCTTTGGGGCAGGGGGGGGCTCTGCCCTTGTCTGTTGATGGGGACAAGGGCCTCTTCCCAAACAACCCTGGGCTGTGGTGGTCAGGGTCTGTGGGCAGGGGGCTTATCGGAATCTTGAAGCCCCCCCCCCTTTAATGAGGGGGCCGCCAGATCTGCCCCCCATATGAATGGATATCGTGTACATTGTACCCCTACTCATTCACCAAAAATTGTCAAAAATGAATAAACACAAGAAACTGTTTTTGACAAATTCTTTATTAAAAATAAAAAATAGTGTCCCACGATGTAAATCCATCTTCAATCATGACGCCCACTGAACCCAAAAAATAGAAGAAAAAAAAAACGCTCTCGCCTCTTGGGAGGCCTCCCTCCCTATGCCCGCTCTGCGCTTTGATATTTCTTATATAGGCAAGGAACGGGGCCACCAGGTTATGTCACCCAGTGGGACCATTCCCTTTTGATGTCATGTGCTTTCACGTAAGTGGGGTATATTTGAGCAGAGCACTTAGTGACAAAGAAAAAACACCACATCTGGACACTGTCATTTTTCTCTCATTGTCCTTTGCAAGCTGTAAGATTGCAAACTGATTGTGAGTTCACAGAATTTTTCCAGTCCAGCTGCACATTTTCTATTGGATTCATATTTGGACTCTGGCTTGGCTATTCGAGGACACTAACATTGATGGTTTTCAAACATTCCTGTATGGTTTTGGCTTTATCCCTGTAAGAGGCTTGTCCCTGTAAGAGTTGATGCATACAAAAGTCAAATGTTCTTAGCAGTCAAATCTGTCTCTCTGTTAGGTCGCAGTGTATGGTTGGCCAATGGCTGCTAATCAGTCCTGTATAGGCAGATGCTGTCTGTCCCAATATCAAGCACAAAGGGCTTCTCTTTCTCTATCTAGTACTATCCTAGTGTAGCACTGGTATCTCCGCCGAATGAGAGCTTCTGTCCTCCTTTAACTTTGGAAAAGCATTCCAGCCCCTCCCCATTAAAGTTTTTAGCATGGGAGTTGTGGTTTTTTTAGCCAACCTGTGGGAGTTGTGTTTTTTTTTAGCCAGCTTGTGCTATAGATCAGTCTCTCCAACAACCTACACTTCCCAAATCCCACCACAAATTTTCATCAAAGTCTCTTGTACTCTTGTGCTCCACAGGTGCCCCCTAGTGGATGTAGGCCTAAACAACAGTGGCTGTATCTGTATATATGTTTTTTTGTGGATAAACAGTCTGCAGCTCATCCTTCCCTGTCATTTAGATACTGGGCTATTAAACACACCCAAGGCATACAGAAGGTGGAATCATTGTTACAGGATAGGCTTAAATCAAGCTTTTTATTGGCAAAATATGCATTATGTTACAAAAGAACATTTTTAAAAATGATCATTATATACAACTTAGGTACAATGACAGGCTAACATTCCTCTCCTTGCCATTTTTGTGTGTCAGCAACAATTTCTGCTGCTGTGGTGCTGCTTACAATAGTGTATACAATACTGCATACTATAGTGGTGCAGTTTAGTCCTGTAAAGCACCACAGTTAATTTTGCATTAACCTTCTTAGCGGTACTCCCGAGCGTGGCTCGGGGGTTAAATTTCAGAGCCAAAATCGGTAACCCCGAGCCACACTCGGGGTACCGCCAGAAGCATCGCTGGATCCTGTAAAAGAGGTTTCTTACCTTGTCACCGGGATCCAGCGATGTGTCTCGGCGGTGACTCGCGGCGGATCTTCCTCCCCATCCTCTCCGTGCCACGGCTTCCGTCTCCTGCGACGTGACGTTCACAGGGGGGTGGAACCGGTGGCAAATTCAAATGTAAAAACACACTGATACCATTCAAAATAAAAAAAAATCACATTACTGTAGTTTGCCCCCCCAGTGCCCTCTCCTGCAGTTTTACTGTACTTTTTATGTAAAAAAAAAAAAATATATATATATATATAGATATATATATATATATATATATATACACATATACATATATATATACGTATATATATATATATATATATATATATATACGTAATTCTTGTGAATGAGCAGCCCAAACCAACTGTATACATTATATATATATATATATATATATATATATATATATATATATATATATATATATATATATATATATATATAATATATGTATACATAATATATGTATACATACTTATATATACATATACTGTGTATGTATATATATATATATATATATATATATAGTATATATAATAAATATATAATATATATAATAAATGTATACAGTTTGTACAGTTGGGTTGCTCATTCTCAAGAATTACATGCAAAATAATGGTGCCGCTTTCAGCATCTAAAATCCAAAAGAATCATACCGCCAGGGAGGTTAAAGTACCACATCCCTATGCATACCTTACCAGGGATAGATCTGGTGAAACTATTATGGGGCGAGCAGCATCTGAATCCACAGACCAAGGATGATTGGTGTGCAATATCAAAAGGCAGGGGGCAGGTGCCTTTCCTTTTGGGCAGTGTGCATGTTTTTTAACCAGAGCATGTGTAGATAGTAGTGGAGTGAACAATGTACAATGATTGATTACATATGAGGGTCTAGGAAGTGGGTAGAAATTAGCTGAATTGCCCTGGGTTCAATTTGAGTGGGCTTCAGTGAACTTCACAGGGTCTTGAATGCCTCACCCAATCCCCACTTAAATTAATAGGAGCCAAATCTGTCAAATTAAAAATGCCCTATTTCTGGCCTATAGGCAAGGGGTAGACAAAAAATAGCATGGGGGCTGGGAACTGCCTTGGGGAACATGTACTGTATTTATGCAAAAAAAAAAATAGAAATTCTATTCGGCCTGGAGCAGTGATTTTTTTTTTAAATGCTTAAAGTTCATGTGTCAAACTCAAGGCCAGCAGGCTGGATGCAACTCACCAGGTCATTTTATGAAGCCCTCGCACCTCTACTTCAGCTGCGGCACCCCCCTCCTCTTTGCCCCCACCTTATCTCAGCAGTTGGCAGCAGAGAGGAGAACAGAACTCCTCCACCTTATCCAGCACTTCTGCATGTAGGTTGTGGAGAGGTTCATCTCTGCTCCCTTCCCCACATCTCAGCAGTTGGGAGGAAGACAGAACTCCTCCTACAGACCCTGAACCTCTCTGTGAAGCCGCAGCAACCCTTTGTCTACGCCTCCCCTGGCCTCAGCATTAAGCAGACTCCGACAGCTAACTCCAGCCCTCCTCTGGTCCTCTTCCAGACCTTATACTTTCTGTTTCTTAGCTCTGCCCCAGCTTCTTCCCAGCACCAGCAAAAGGTAAGTGGAGTGCACTGTGATGTAACAAAGGGTGGAGGACTCTTAACTTCTGATAGTGAGGGGCTCTTGACAAATGATGTAAAAGGGGGTGGGTGCTCTGGACATCTGATTATCATTTATATGAAAATAATACAATTCTATGCCAGTTGAAAAGGAGGGTTGCACACTGCTGGTATTATCCGCAAGAAATGTTATTGGAGATTGTTCAGACAAAACACCATGGCAAACCATGCTCTGTCTGAGTAGTCTTCAATCATGTTTCTTGTGGATGAAACCAGTGGTGTGTGGCCCTCCTTTAAAGACGTGTATTGTCTGCTACAGGAGTCTGAATGGGCTCCTTGCCAGTCTGCACCTGCCCTTTGCAGTTTAGGTCTTAATTTTTGACTAAAACCAGTAGAAAAATTGAATGAACATGCAATTATTTAATATGATTAAGAGTAGATACATTCATAAAGATTTACAGATACAACTTGCCCTTTGAGGCCAACCATAATGCAAGTTAGGGCATGCATCTCTGATGTACAGAAAACAGTGTTCGAAATTGCAAGCAATAGACTCTCATTGGTATCTTTTTATAACAAAATAAAAAAAAAGGAGAAAGACCCATTTAGGGATCTGATATGTATTTTGGGGGACCTTTGAAGGTGTTTGTGAGTGTGTGTTTTTTTAGCTCTCTGACCATTAATTGGTGCCTGAGTGGAGGAGAGAAGGAGTAAAGGAGAAGCACAACATCAGCAAGGCAAGAGCAGCGTCCCTATTCTACCAAAGATCCACAGGTGCAGGCCACATTGTTCCCTTGGTCCTGCTTAGCTGATCAGTGGGTGAACAACAAAAGGGTAGCACTGTTCCTTCCCCACTATATAATTACCAGCAGCCTCAAGTAATAAGGCTGAGAGTATGTAAGGTGTGTCAGAACTTTATCTTATGGCACTTTTCGAGGAGTATAGGATCAGCATATAAAAGGAAGGCTTTCCTGAGCGTGCCAACATCATAAACAAACCAAGACAAAAGAATAACAGGTGTTCTAAATATAGAAACATTAAAAAGAGGGATAGACCCTTTATCTCGAGCCTCATCCAAAAGGCAAAGAAGGATAAAGAAGGAGGAAAACATCTCCTTAGGGAATATGTTGTATACACATTACATTTGAATCACAAACAAGAAAAATATAATGATACATATAATAGAAACGTGGATGCATATGTTCTTGTCTGATCCATGGTCAACGCATTTCGCAGATAGCTTCTTCAGGACCATACAGTTGTAGGTATACAAACAACATTCTCTTAAAGTAAATACATTTCATCTTAGAAAACAACTCTATCATCATTTTTGATCAATATAATGTTTTAACCACTTGCCGACCGCCGCAAGTACATATACTCCGGCGGTCAGCCCCACACAGGCAAAGTGACGTATGGGTACGTTACTAGACTATGAGGCTCTGGGGAGCAAGAGCGCACCGCCGGAGGCGCACTCCCGCTCGGTCATGGACCCCCCCG
This sequence comes from Pelophylax lessonae, assembly GCF_965119305.1. Lineage (NCBI taxonomy): Eukaryota > Metazoa > Chordata > Amphibia > Anura > Ranidae > Pelophylax > Pelophylax lessonae. The sequence goes on from NC_138768.1 coordinate 768,217,850, forward strand.
CGCGTGTGCCCGGCGGACCCGATGTCCGCCGGGCACTCGCGATCGTCCGTGACAGTGGGAGAAAGGCAGGCGGCTGATTTAAACAAGCCGCCTGTCATTCTCCCCTGTGTAAGAATAGTGATCATACGGTTCTACTATGTAGGACCATTGTTCACTGTTCCTACACCTCAAGCCACAGCCAATCACAGTAAGAATAACGCCCCTAGGGACACACACCACCCCTCCCTCTCAAAAAAAGTTAACCCCTTCACTACCAGTGTCATTTTACAGTAACAGCGCATATGTAAAGCACTGATTACTGTAGTAATGTCACTGGTAACCCCAAAAGTGTAAAAAATGTCAGTCAAGGGTCCGATCTGTCCGCCGCAATGTCGCAGTCCCGCAAAAAAAAATCGCAGATCGCCGCCATTACTCGTTAAAAAAAAAACAACAAAAATGACAAAAATCTTTACCTTAGTTAGTAAACGCAATAACTTTTGCGCAAACCAATCAAAATACGCTTTTTGAAATTTTATTTACCAAAAATATGTAGCATAAAACAAATTGGCCTAAAATGTTAAAAAATTTAGATTTTTACATTTTTTTGGGGGGGGAATTTCATATAAAAAAATGTGAAAAATATTATTTTTTCAAAATTGACGTTCTATTTTTTCGTTTATAGCGCATGATCAAAAAATTACACAGGTGATCAAATACCACCAAAAGAAAGCTCTGTTTGTGGGGAAAAAAAGGACGTCAAATTTGTTTAGGTACAGCATTGCACGACCACGCAATTGTCCGTTAAAGTCACGCAGTGCCGAATTGCAAAATACCCCCTGGTCAGGAAGGGGGTAAAATCTTCCGGGGCTTAAGTGGTTAATAGTACCATGAGATAACTCAACATAGCTTACATAAGGCAGTGTTTGTCCAATCCCTATATATAGCAGTCTGGGGAGCGGACATAGGGGTTCAAGTAGATCAGCCAACAATGTGTGTACAGGTAAATAATCTATTTATCCTGCCTGAACATAGAATATTTCAAGTTAGTATATACAGTATATATTAAGGGGAAGTCCCTCTCTACTTCGTATTTCAAGATGAAAGGAAAGGAAAATAGACTTACTCAGGTTGTAATAGAGGTTAAATTATATGCATGTCATTGTAGATGGAAGCGGAGTCCACATGACATGTTTGAACACACTATTCGTAAGTAGTCACAATAGTATTGTTAATATCCAGGAAGCTGAACATATAAGGATGATTATTCTAGAAGGATGTAACATGGCCAAAGGTAAGTAATGTATATTAGCTTATTCCCATTATCTATATATGAAACTATTGCTGTGTCCCCCTCTCTCTAGAATTTGTATATATTAAACCCACATGATTCCTATAGGTGGTGTCTGTGGTAGGTACTTCCCCCAATGTAGACCCAACATAGGTAGGGGAGGGTAGGCAGGGAGTGATTGCTTTCTTTGATATGGGGAGGACAAAAAATAGGGAGATAGAGAATGTCATTGTGTATGGGTACAACGTATATAGCATTGGGTACTTAGATTGAAAGGAATGAAAGAGCTCTCACCCCTCAGCAATGAATTGGGGACAAGGTACAATGTAATTCAACGAAGAGGCGGAGGCATGAATAACATAGTCTCCTAAAGGTAATGGCAATGATCAGTGTTTGGCCACCATTTCTTCACTCGTAAGACTATTCCTGACCTACACCATCATGTGAAAGGTAATGTTTCCACATCAGAGGTACTACACGGTAAGATACAGGTTCCACCTAACCACAGACATGTGGTCCAACAAATATGGGCAGGGACTTTATATCTTGTTCACGGTGTACTGCATGACTTTGCTGGTAGCTGGTAAGGATGCTGAATGGACCTGGTGTTCTGATAATTGTGACAGACCTATAACCTCCACTTTTGCCTCCTCAATGCCCTCTTATGGGGATTCATTCTCAGAACCATCAGTTTGCTCCAAGTGACAAAGAGGTTTTGTAAGGAAAAATGCTGCCATGCAGTTTTGCGGTTGGTATACCTAGACACACTGGGGCAGATATTCTATCAGCACTACAAGGCCAGGTCCAGAGGTCGCTAACTCCACACCATCTTCTGCCAGAAAAGGCCTTGTGTGACAATAGTACAAACCTGCCATCTGCCCTTCAGCAGGGACATTTTTGAAAAGGGCCACCAAGCAGGTATGTTTGGGGGAGTACTTATAACACAATTAATTACAGTTATAAATGAGCTTTACAAACTTCTGGAATAAAAGAATTAAAAGGAAAGAATATTTATCAGTAAAATTGAGATTAGAATTCCTTATCAATGATTGCTTGCAATGTTCTCAAACAGATAAATTGTCCAATACACATAAAACAGATTAGTGAAATTAGTTTAGCTTGCAATGTATGATCGTAACATCAATTTCCCCTAAAGCAAAATACAATTTACACAATTAATAGGACAAGGAGAGTGAAAGAGATAAGAAACTGTGGATATTAATTTTCACAATCCAAGAATCAATCGATTACATTCAGTGTTCTCGACCTAGTTATCGTACATAATATGTATCTTCTGCACTTTCCTAATGAAACCCTTTTTAAGTGTATCTATTTCATGGGAGTTCAGCAAGAAAGAACTAACATTATAACATCTATTCATAGCCATATTGATTCATATAAATACAAAACATTACTAGGATGCATTCAATTATATTTCACAGAAACTAACACATGTATAGGAACTCCTTTATGAGTTAAATCTAGGCATGCTGTGAGGTTATTATGAGTAATAATGGTTTTATATACATGACTCTATGTTTTTCCTAATGCAAATATCAGACACGGGGCAACAAAAAGTATCTTGTAATTCAATAGAAGTAGTGACTAATTTATTTATTGTTGCATGTAAAGTACAATACGTGGACTCTTTAATCCTATGCTGGGGAAGGAGCCCTCAGAAGTACTAGACATTGACAGAGTGCATAGGGATGGAGGGTACCGGAGTCAGGCCGGGGAGATCCCAAGAGATGTTATTGCAAGGCTTCATTATGCAGAGGAAAAAAACGACAGTCATGGAAAAAGCGTGGAATTCAGCTTGAATCCCCTTCGAAGGAGCAAACCTACAGCTATATGTCAATATTTCGGCTGAAAGTGTAAATACATATAAAAATATAGAAAATATAGATACTACTATACTAATGTACCATCAGCTCAATGGTAATCTCACCATAATCAGGCAATAGTAGATAGTTCCACAATTACATATTTACAATGCAGATCACAAACGTAAGCTTTAAAACTACTGCTAGGTCTGCCCAATCTAAAGCCACATAAATCCCACCATACAGCCTGTATTCAGTAGTAGACTCCACAAAGTATGCCTAGAAACTAAATTCACAGATCCATCCATATGATGGCATAGTGAATAGGTCCCATTTGTGGATTATATATTAGGACTGGGACTACACTCTGATGAAATAATACTGTTCTTTCATCCATTCTTTGGAAGCAAGTTCTTGACCCACTTGTGAACCATTCTTTTGATAGTTTAGGGAATACAAGAATTCTTGCTGACATGAGGTCATATGTCTTCTAATATGCCTTGGATACTCCACATAAGTGAGACATCCCTGTAATAATTCCTGACTCTGTTCCTGTTTTTCATTGTTACGTTTGATATTACAACTTCCTGCCCACCTTTTCCTGTTCTTGCATACCGTTTTTTCATAATGAAAAATTAACTGCAAAAAATCAACAGACAATGGAATAGTGAAAATTCCTCTTTATAGTAACATAGTTAGTCTGATTGAAAAAGACGTTTACATGATATATGCCTCAAGGCAGCATAACTTGTCTGTTGAAGTAGCTCACAGTCTCACTTTAGTTCTTGTGCTTTTAGCCTATTACATATTGATATGTTATTTTACCCCGTTCTTTATTTTTGAAAAATGCACAATTTGTATCCAGCTGTAGTCAACTGTTGGCTTCTTTTATAAGCCCCATTGTGTATGCTTTGTTACTTCTAAAATCTTTAATAAAGACATAGAAAGAAAAAAAAAAAAACACAAATTGAAAACCTCTATATACCGTACACAATCCTATACCTACAGTTGATCCAGAGGAAGGAAAAAAAAAAACATAAAGCATGATCCAATTTGCTCCAGCAGGGGAAAAATTCCTTCCTGATCCCCCAAAAGGCAATCAGATATTCCCTGGATCAACTTTACCCACTTTGGTATTCAGTTATATTTTGTACCTTTAGGAAGGAATCCAGGCATTTTTTTAAAACAGGCCTCTTTACCACACCAGAAGCTAGTCAAAACTAGTTCTTGAGGGAGTCCATTACACATTTTCACAGCTCCTACTTTAAAGAATCCTTTCCATATTTTAGAGGTTAAATCCCTTTTCCTCCAGACATAAAGAGTGCCCCCTTGTCCTCTGTAATGACCTTAAAATGAATACCTCTACACCAATTTCACTATATGAACCACTCATATATTTTAACCACTTTAAGACTGGAAGGATTTGCCCCCTTAATGACCAGGCCCTATTTTGCGATTCGGCACTGCGTTACTTTAACGGACAATTGCACGCTCGTACGACTCTGTATCCAAAAAAAATTGATGTCCTTTTTTTCCCACAAATAGAGCTTTCTTTTGGTGGTATTTGATCACCTGTGCGATTTTTATTTTTTGCGCTATAAACAAAAAAAGAGCAACAATTTTGAAAAAAAAAATAATCATTTTTTTCACATTGTGCTATATGACATTCTCAAAAATTTTTAAAAATCAACATTTTTTAACATTTTAGGCCAATTTGTTCTCTGCTACATATTTTTGGTAAAAAAAATCACAATAAGCATATTTTGATTGGTTTCCACAAAAGTTATCGCGTCTACTAACTACGGGAAAGATTTATGCCATTTTTATTGTTTTTTTCTTTTTTTTTACTAGTAATGGTGGCGAGTTTCGATTTTTTGCGGGACAGTGACAATGCGCGGACAGATCGGACCCCTAACTGACATTTGTGACACTTTTGGGGGTACCAGTGACATTACTGCAGTAATCAGTGCTAAAAATATGCACTGTTACTGTAATAATGACACTGGCAGGGAAGGGGTTAACCCTATGGGTGATCTAAAGGAATAAATGTGAGCCTAGGGGAGGGATTCTAACTGTGGGGGGGGGGTGTGGCTTGTGAAATGACCATAGAGACATGTGATCCTATATAGAAAGATCACATAAGCTCTATGATCATTTCAGGGAGAAGAACGGTCGGCTGTACAACAGCCAACCGTCCTTCTCTCTCTCAGCGGGGAGCAATCGCGGGTGTCAGGCAGCAATCGGAGCCCCCTGACCTGTGCATTGGCTTCCTCTAGCTTCCCGCGCGCGACTGACGTAGGTCTACATCAGTTTGCGCAGGAGGGCCACCCTGCCGCAGTAAAAAGGTGGCGGGTGGTCGGAAAGTGGTTAACATGTTGATCATCTCCCCCCCAAATCTCCTCTTCTCAAGAGAGAATACATTCAGTTCAGCAAATCTTTCCTCATAGCTGAACTCCTCTATGCATCTTAAAAATGTGGTTGCCTTTCTCTGCACTTTCTCTAGTTCCCTGATATCCTTTTTGAGAATTAGTGCCCCAAACTGAACTGCATATTTTAGATGATGTCTTATTGATGTTTTGTACAAGGGTAAAATGATGTCTCTCTCTCTGGAGTCTATACCTCTTTTAATACAAGAACGGATTTTGCTTGCTTTGGAAACCGCAGCTTGGCATTGCATGCTATTATTAAGCTTATAATCTATCAGAACACCCAGATCCTTCTCCACCATTGCTTCCCCCAGTGAACTCCTCCCAGTATGTATGATGAATCATATTTTTAGCCCCTAAGTGCATAACTTTACATTTATCAACAATAAACCTCCTTTGCCACATACCTAATTAAACAGTACATTGAGGTTAGCTTGTAGCCTAGTGACATCCATTAGGGACGTTATTCCACTGCATAACTTGGTGTCATCTGCAAAGATTGAAATGGTACTTTTAATTCCAGACCCTATATCATTTATAAAGATATTTAAAGGTAAAGATCCCAACACTGAACCTTGGGGTACACCATGGATAACCATAGACCATTAAGAGTATAAATCATTAACCACTACTCTCTGAATTTGGGCTTTTAGTCAGTTTTCTATCAATTTACAAACTGATCTTTCCAAGCCTGTAGATTTTACCTTACATATTAGCTGTGTGTGGGGAACTGTGTCAAATGATTTTGCAAAATCCAAGTAGATTTTATTCAAAGCGCCAATCCAGTGGTACTATTCCAGTCATTAAAGACATTTCAAATGGCTTTGAAATGACAGAGCTCAGTTCTTTTAGGTTCCGTGGGTGTATGCCATCTGGTTCAGGTGCTTTACTTACCTTTATTTTCTCTAAATATTTCTGGACCATATACATTTTGAGCCATAGTGGTTCATTTGGGGCTGTGTAAATATCACCCTAATTATGGACTTAAGCTTCCACATGCTCCTTTGTATACACAGAGCTGAAGAAGGTACTTAATACATTTAAATAGAAATGTGGCGCTACCTTTAGAATAAGAAAGAAATCCACTTAACACTTCAACAACTCATATTGTGCTCCCTTAAAGCGGAGTTCCGGCCTTGGAAACAACTTTGGGCCATCCGCTTGCTTTAAATCCCCTAAAAAACAAATGGATACTCCCGATTTTTTTTCTTTACTTACCTTGTTTTTGAAGAAAGTATACTTACCTTCCTTCTACTTCCTCCCGTGGAGGCCACGTCCTGCACCATCACTTCCTGCTTGCGTTGACTCCTGGGAGCTGAACGTCATCGCTCCCAAGAGGCAATGCGCCTGCACCAGCTCCGCTCGTCAGTTCTGGTGCAGGCGTGTCATTCCCTGCTAAACAGCTTCTGGGCATGGCGATGATGAGCGGGGCCGGTGCAGGGCATTCTGGGACGAAGAGGACACCGAAGAGGACGCCCTGGCTTCAGCTGCCCACACCTGAGATGGCAGCGCTGGACAAGAAATTTTCAAGATAAGTATTTCTTCTAAAAGGTAAGTGTGACCTGGGACAGTTCAGAGGCTATCCGTTATGAAATATACTAGCCCTGACTGTCCCGGGGGTATTTTTATTGAAAAAAGGTTTCCGAGGCCGGAACTCCGCTTTAAGTGCTAAACATCTGAATGAATAAAGTGAAAAACTTTAATCAAATTCCTTGCTGGTATTGAACCCAGAGCTCCAGTGCTACAAAAAGTAAAACAACAGAAAAATCAAATAAATAGATCAAAAATGTCATAAAAAAAACATAAACAATGAATTGCATAAAACATTTAATAACCCCACTGGGTTGTGAACCCAGATTCCTATTGCTGCAACAGAAAAAAGGTGTGTAACCCACTCATGTATTAAATGATCAAGGAAATCTGCATCAGCAGATAAACACATTTCATACATAACCTTGATGGGGAATAAAACCAAAAAATGCAAAAACAATGTCACAGTATGTGCAAAACAGCAGATAATAATATCAAAATTTCATAAGAAACATAAAAAAAAATTGCATAAAACCCCAATGAGTGGTGAACCCAGATCTTTGGTGCTGCAACTGAAACAAATGTGCTTAGCACACTTATAAAATTGTGCAAACAGCAAATAAATAAATCAATCAATGACAATTTTATATAAACCCCCATGGGTAATGATTCCAAATCCCCAATGTAGCAAGAGTAAAGATTGTATAAACAGAAAAATAAATACAAATTTCATAAAGAAGGAAGAGTTTGTCAATCTAATATAAATAACTAGTCCATTTATATGCTCATAGTATCTAGCAAACAAATTATATATAGAAAGGTGTAAAGAAAGTTCTGAAAATCATCCAGGTGCTTTAGCAAACAAAACTCTTAGTGTACTGAGAATTAATCTCCCCTGCACCATCTGTGATCCACCCCGTGTGCTCTAGTAGCTCACCTTAGGAGTAGACCAAACAGGTCTGACAGCGCTTGTTTAAAAAACATTCCTCACAGCATCTCCTCAGATCTCATGCACAGAATTAGACAGGTCTCACAGCACTTGCTATTCAGTAATTCCTCCCAATAGCTCTCTAAATTTTCTCCTTTCCTCAGCTCACCAGTCATCAATGGTCATATGCAACAAGAAAGATCCTCATGGGGTAGTAGTTACAAATAATATTTTATTCACAATCAATAATTCCCTTTTGTGATCTTCCTATGCCATTTTACATCTGCTTTTATGTAAAATGGCATTTGGGACTACTACACCATGTGGATCGTTCTTGCTGCTTATGGTCAATAAGACCAACACACAACAAAACCAACATGGATTTTTTTTTTTTTTTTATCATGGATTTTTAAGGCACCACAGACAGTTAAAATCTCAGGAATGATCGTTCATCCTAGTTTATTCAAATTGTTATAAAAATCTTGGAACACGTTAAAAAGGTTTTAAATCATGTCTTTAAAATAACATTTTTGAAAGTTGTACAGAACTTTCTACTGACTCACCCCAGTGTCACTGTCTAACTGATTATACAAAGACCAATGCTGATACAACATTAGACAAAAAGTTCTCCTATGTAGAATTATCAATGACTCGAAGGGGCATCAGGTCTACTTTTTTACAGCCAAAAAATGCTGCTTTATAAGGAGTGCAGTATACAAAACTCTACAATCAACATAAATAATGAAAAATCTACACTCTACATATACAGGGCAAATATTGGTACAAAACAATCAGTTGATGAAAAATATCAGATTTGAATGTCATTAACAATTTCTTACCCCAGTTTTTCTGGATCTGTATAGGGAGTGCAGCTTCCAAAAAGTATTCAAGGTAACCACCCGGGGGGTGCCACAACTCTCACCACAAACAAGGGTTCATTATGTAGTTGGCCCACCCTTTGCAGCTATAACAGCTTTAACTTTTCTGGGGAAGCTGTCCACAAGGTTTAGGAGTGTGTCTATGGAAATGTTTAGCCATTCTTCCAGAAGCGCATTTGTGAGATCAAGCACTAATGTTGGAGCGTCTGGCTCACAGTCTTTACTCTAATTCATCCCAAAGGTGTTCTATCGGGTCGAGGTCAGGATTCTGTGCAGGCCAGTCAAGTTCCTCCCCCAAACTCGCTCAGTCATGTCTTTATGGACCTTGCTTTGTGCACTGGTGCGCAGTCATGTTGGAACAGAGAGGACCAACCTCAAACTGTCCCCACAAAGTTGGGAGCATAAAATTGTCTAAAATGTCTTGGTATGCTAACGCCTTAAGAGTTTGCTTCACTGGAACTAAGGGGCCAAGCCCAATCCCTGAGAAACAACCCCCACATTAATCCCCCCCTCTACCAAATGATTTGCACCAGTGCACAAACAAGGTCCATAAAGACATGGATATAGTGGAGAGGAATTAGAACACAAGTCAGCTTTATTGCTGTCTGTTTACCCCATTAGAGAAATTCCCCCTTTATTTGTGTCCTGTTTATCACCATCATTTAGCAAAGGCTACCCTCAAATGAAGGTAGCCTTATTTCTTTCTATTAATAGACCTCTAAAACTACATGATATTCGTAGGATTCCATGCTACTTGTTCTGCTTGCAGGTTGAGACCAGCATTCCCTGGTTGCTCCAGTGGTCTGTTGTCTATAAGGGAGATGTAGCATCACCTAGGTGCTGCAATGCTAAATGTTATGTGTTATATACACTGATTATTTATGTACCAGTACTTAACCTGTATATATAGATTGTGGATTTATCATTATGTAGTTACATAGTTAATCTGGTTGAATAAAAACACAAATCTATCCAATTTAATCAACATAGAACAAAACACACACACACACACACACACAGAAAACCTCCATATACACTAACCTATACCCACAATTGATCCTGAAGACGGCAAAAAAAGCCCAGTAAAACATGATCCAATTTGCTCCAGCGGAAGAAAAAAATCCTTCCTGATCCCTCACAGGCAATTGAATATTTACTGGATCAACTTTACCCATGAATATTAGTATCCAGTTATATTATGTGCACTTAGGGGAAAAATCCAGGCCTTTTTTAAAACAATCTACTGAATTGGACAAAACCAGCTCTTGAGGGAGTCCAGAAAATCTACAACCAACTTTATTCATGTTGATTGTAGATTTTCATGTACTGCACTCCTGATGAGGCAGCATTGTTGGCTGCAATACACTTATTTGTTGATATCCCTTTGAGTCATCAATAATTCTACATTTGAGGACTTTTTGTCTCATGTTCTTACCTGTTCTTATTGATCCTTGTATCATCAGTTATACAGTGACACTGGGCTGAGGCAGTGAGAAGTACTGTAATATTTTATCACAAGACATGGATTTCTACTTTTTATAGGTACATCTACAATTTTTGTATCAATTTTAATAGGTTATGATGAACAGAAATTCCTGAGATTTTAACTCTCTGTGGTGCCTTAAAAATAATTATTTTACAGTAGAAATATATCTAAATTAAGAAAACCCTGGGGAATTTCACAGATGGGGTCTTGGACAGAACTGCTGAGGTGTTTATTGTAGTACTAAAAAGCACTATTGCTGCCAAACAGAACACCCTTAGAGATCATGACATGCTGGGAGTGAAATATATGCTGTAATAATATGCTGCCTGCACATTTATTAACAAATATTTTTGATTTTGAAACATAGCAATATAAACAGTGATTGCATTACAGAAGAACAGCTTCCTACTGAAGATGAGAGAACTGATCCACATGAACTGGACTTATTCCCAGATAACAAATATTCACAAACATAAGATAATTCACTGGATGATTTTCAAGACCAAGTCCACCATTTTTAAAAACGTATTTTAATAGAATCTTGACTTAGGGGAAGACTGGGGTAAGGGTCAGATGCACATTTGCCATCAGGGTCAATACAACTAAAATATGTTGGGCTGATAATCTTGATCACCATTCAGACCTCAAGCTTAGGAATTTCAGTCCCAGCATCTGGCAGAAGGGCTTCCATAATTGACTTCCTTTGTGATGATGTAATGGAACATCAATAATTTAATAATTTATTAAATCAATGAAACTCTTTTTTTAAAAAAATGAAGTAAAAGCTATGGTGCCATAGGCAGAACATTATAATTTAAAAATAATTAATTATATTAAAACAGCTATAATATAGAAATAATGAGACATTGAAACTTGCATTGAAATACAATTGGCCACAGCCATTTATTAAAACATTTTTAAAATTACCTTACAAGTGGGATATAACCAATTTTTCTTATGATTTGGCCAAAAAGCCCAAACCAACCAATTACTACAAACACTTTTTATGTAATCCAGCCAAAAAGCTTGAATTACCCGACATGTAACCATAAAACTCATCCCACATACAAATAGACCACGACAACCTAAAAAACAAAATGTAGGGGAGTAGGGGGGGGACAGCTCTTCTTCCTCTGCTCCCTCTGACTGGCTGATTAACGGTTATTTCACTTCTTTAAATAGGCAATTTCTTGGATCCAAGGTTGTTGTTTTTGTCACCATTGACCAATCTTATGGAGTACTTAACTGACCAATGGCTAACTATAGATAATGTCCAATCATGTTTGTTATCCTATTTACTCATGTCATGCCATGGCCCCATATATGTAAGATGGGTACATTTTGACCCGTCCTCCATTTTCATTCTCTACATCGCTAGCCTGTGAGGGTCTAGGGAGCGAGCGCGCGCCGCCGGAGGCGCGCTCCCGCACCCCCCCCGCGCGTGTGACCGGCAGACCCGATGTCCGCCGGTCACTCTGCGATCGTCGGGGGAGAGGGAGAAAGTCAGGCGGCTTGTGTAAACAAGCTGCCTGTCATTCTCCCCTGTGTATGAAGGATGATCCTATGGTTCTACTATGTAGAACTGTTGATCACTGTTCATACGTCTGAAGCCACAGCCAATCACAGTAGAAAGCACGCCCCTAGGGACACACATAGCCCCTCCCTTTAAAAAAAAAGTTAACCCCTTCACTGCCAGCGTATTTTTACAGTAACAGTGCATATGTATAGCACTGATTACTGTAGAAATGTCACTGGTAACCCCAAAAGTGTCAAAAATGTCAGTCAAGGGTCCGATCTGTCCGCCGCAATGTCTCAGAAAAAAAAAATCGCAGATTGCCGCCATTACGCGTTAAAAAAAAAACAACAAAAATTACAAAAATCTTTCCCTTTGTTAGTAAACGCGATAACTTTTGCGCAAACCAATCAAAATACGCTTTTTGCAATTTTTTTTAACCAAACATAGGTAGCATAAAACAAATTGGCCGAAAATGTTAAAAAATTTTGATTTTTACATTTTTTTGGGGGGGGAATTTAAAAAAAAAAAATTTGAAAAATATTGCTATTTTTGCAAAATTTATGCTCTTTTTTTGTTTATAGCGCATGATCAAAAAATCGCACAGGTGATCAAATACCACCAAAAGAAAGCTCTGTTTGTGTGAAAAAAAGGACGTCAAATTCGTTAAGGTACAGTGTCGCACGACGGCGCAATTGTCCGTTAAATTCACGCAGTGCCGAATCGCAAAATACCCCCTGGTCAGAAAGGGGGTAAAATCTTCCGGGGCTTAAGTGGTTAAAGTAAAGAAAATAAAATCAGTAGGTTGTTTTTTATTGTTTTTTTATTTTCCTAGCCCTATCAGGCCATTCTCCTGTTTAAAAAGAATCCAATCCACAGTTAAATCGAAACTCAACATAAAGCGGAACTTTGGAAATTTATAAATACAAATACTATAGCTGCTGCTTTTAGTAAACACACACTTTCCAGTCCAGAGATTCAGTGCTGATGAAGGGTGTCCTTCGTTGTGATTCCAGTAGTTGGGTTGTACAATATACCATGAGAAAATGAAAAGATTTTCAAAGCAGATGGTTGTTAATCCTGCCAAAAATCCAATGTGCTTCTAACTAAATGCTTAATCTTACATGGACATCTCTCCATGTTTCATCTCCAAAAATGCTGTAAGTGAACTAGCTTCTAGTCCACTAAAATCTCAAGCAGTGTTGTCACCTCTGCCTGAGTTCTCCCTTCTGCACTACAGAACACCTCCCCTTATGTTATGGAGATGAGGAGAGAGAATGCCATTCTGTAGTCCAGCTCGAGATAACGTAGGCAGGGCTGCCAACACTGCTTGGGATTTCAGTGTACTAGAGGCAGTGTTGTCAGCTGACTGCAGCAAGTTAGGGGCACACTGCATTTCTGCCAGGTTCAACAGGTATTTTTCTTTACTTTACTATTCTAGCAATGGAAAATGGGGTGATGGTTATGTATTGCAGAGATGTACTGAAGATATTTTTATTTTTTTTAAATTAACTTTACGCTATAAGGGCACCTTCCAACACAGGGCAGTGTCAGTATGCGTGTATTGTTTTTACACGGAACGCCAGATAGAACTTCCAATGCTGCCAGCATGCTTTTGCTGTCTTGAATATCAGGCTATGGGGGTGTATTTACTAAAGGCAAATACACTTTGCACTTTGCAATTGCAGTTACACTTATTTTTCCCAGAGCCTATTTAATGTGGCAAAGCTTTGATTTCTAAAGAATATTTTATAAAGAGTGATTAATCAGCCCTGACCAATGAAAAAAACTAATACCCCAATTAATAGCTAAAAAGCCAGATAAGGGGACACACACCTACTGGCACCTGTGTGTGCAAAAAGCGGGTTTGGCTCATTATAATTTGTGAGCCAAACCAGGAGGTGAGCGGCCAGCATTAACATTTATGCACCAAGGCACTTTTTAGTTATTCAAGCACCAGCACTTGGTCTTTTGATACGAATACAGAAGATATCACCCATTTTTTATGGACTTTTGTGCACCCATTTCTAATTCACACTAGCGTATGCATATGCGTGACTTATATTTGCACGAGCACCTATTGTGACAACAGTCATTTATTATAATTATGTTTTATCCACCGATATAGTTTTTATCACTTGGAATATTTTTTATCATATTAATTAAGAGCACTTGCACTTTGATTGTGATATATTTTTATATGTATTTATTCATTTATAGATATTTACATTTTTGTTAATCGACACATTTTGTGTATATTGAATTTATTTATCCTTTGGCGCTACATACAGGGAGTGCAGAATTATTAGGCAAATTAGTATTTTTGAGGATTAATTTTATTATTGAACAACAACCATGTTCTCAATGAACCCAAAAAACTCATTAATATCAAAGCTGACTATTTTTGGAAGTAGTTTTTAGTTTGTTTTTTGTTTTAGCTATTTTAGGGGGATATCTGTGTGTGCAGGTGACTATTACTGTGCATAATTATTAGGCAACTTAACAAAAATCAAATATACAGTATACCCATTTCAATTATTTATTTTTACCAGTGAAACCAATATAACATCTCAACATTCACAAATATACATTTCTGACATTCAAAAACAAAACAAAAACAAATCAGTGACCAATATAGCCACCTTTCTTTGCAAGGACACTCAAAAGCCTGCCATCCATGGATTCTGTCAGTGTTTTGATCTGTTCACCATCAACATTGCGTGCAGCAGCAACCACAGCCTCCCAGACACTGTTCAGAGAGGTGTACTGTTTTCCCTCCTTGTAAATCTCACATTTGATGATGGACCACAGGTTCTCAATGGGGTTCAGATCAGGTGAACAAGGAGGCCATGTCATTAGCTTTTCTTCTTTTATACCCTTTCTTGCCAGCCACGCTGTGGAGTACTTGGACGCGTGTGATGGAGCATTGTCCTGCATGAAAATCATGTTTTTCTCGAAGGATGCAGACTTCTTCCTGTACCACTGCTTGAAGAAGGTGTCTTCCAGAAACTGGCAGTAGGACTGGGAGTTGAGCTTGACTCCATCCTCAACCCGAAAAGGCCCCACAAGCTCATCTTTGATGATACCAGCCCAAACCAGTACTCCACCTCCACCTTGCTGGCATCTGAGTCGGACTGGAGCTCTCTGCCCTTTACCAATCCAGCCACGGGCCCATCCATCTGGCCCATCAAGACTCACTCTCATTTCATCAGTCCATAAAACCTTTGAAAAATCAGTCTTGAGATATTTCTTGGCCCAGTCTTGACGTTTCAGCTTGTGTGTCTTGTTCAGTGGTGGACGTCTTTCAGCCTTTCCTTGGCCATGTCTCTGAGTATTGCACACCTTGTGCTTTTGGGCACTCCAGTGATGTTGCAGCTCTGAAATATGGCCAAACTGGTGGCAAGTGGCATCTTGGCAGCTGCACGCTTGACTTTTCTCAGTTCATGGGCTGTTATTTTGCGCCTTGGTTTTTCCACACGCTTCTTGCGACCCTGTTGACTATTTTGAATGAAATGCTTGATTGTTCGATGATCACGCTTCAGAAGCTTTGCAATTTTAAAAGTGCTGCATCCCTCTGCAAGATATCTCACTATTTTTGACTTTTCTGAGCCTGTCAAGTCCTTCTTTTGACCCATTTTGCCCAAGGAAAGGAAGTTGCCTAATAATTATGCACACCTGATATAGGGTGTTGATGTCATTAGACCACACCCCTTCTCATTACAGAGATGCACATCACCTAATATGCTTAATTGGTAGTAGGCTTTCGAGCCTATACAGCTTGGAGTAAGACAACATGCATAAAGAGGATGATGTGGTCAAAATACTCATTTGCCTTATAATTCTGCACTCCCTGTAATGTATATATATTTTTGGGTGATTTCTAAAGAATACCCAATCAAGGAAAAGAAAAATGCATTTTTGCTTGTAAATGATTGGATGATGGGAATCATCAGAACTTTACCACATGTGCACAGACTATTTTCTTTTAATAAATCCAATCCCTTTTTTTCCCTTACCCATAGTAAATCACTTTTTTTGTGTAATATTGATAGCAAAGGAAGATGATCAGTAATTTGATTGTCTAATCAATCTTGCACTGCAAGCAACCCTAAAGAGAACCCAACTGTAAAAGAAAAAACAAAAAACAAAAAAAAAAAACAAAAACAAAAAAAGTTAAACATGGAAGCTTCAATGTCACTGCAGTAATTGTTGGATTAAACACCAGACATTACATTATGTTAATAAAAAAACATCAAGCGTAAAGCTTTTTGTCAAAATCTTTCAGCTGATGTCAGATAGAAGTCAGAATATGCAAATGCTTTCTTATCATTTCTATTAAAATATATTTATCTATCAAGAAAAGTGACAAAACATTGCAAGAGAACATTTAAAATAGTTTTACAGGTTGAAAATAGAGAAGTGGAAAATGCTTGTATTGCTTATTGGAAGCTTTGAACAAAAAAAAAAAAAAGACTTTAAGAATTGTTTTTTGTTGTTAGGTAAGGACGTAATTTTTAATAGTAACTTTAAATAAATGTATGTGTCTGAATTTATCCTAATAATCAGATGTTTTCTAAATTTAAACAACACCTTTGTTCTGAAAAAAAAACAACAACTTTACAATTGATTGTCATCTCTTTACATTTAACACTGATGGGTGACAAAGCCAGACATTCTTTCACCCAGAGCAAAGTTTTCCAACCACACAACCCCAGCCCTCCACCCGTACAGAGAATTTCAAGTGTAATATATAAATAAATAAGCCATAGGATGGTAATATCTATACTATATATTGTAAAATGTTTTGAAAAGCCTGCCTGTACAAGCACATAAACTTTCATGGCATCCCATGGCATCATGGTCTGGTCTTCTTAGCCTGTAGGGTTCAATATTTAGTTGGCCCACCCATTGCAGCTAAAACAGCTTCAACTCTTCTGGGATGGCTGTCCACATGGTTTAGGAGCGTGTCTATGGGAATGTTTGACCCTTCATCCAGAAGCGAATTTGTGAGGTCAGGCACTGATGTTGGATGAGAAGGCCTGGCTCCCAGTCTCTAATGTGCTCTAATTCATTCCAAAGGTGTTCTATCGGGTTGAGGTCGGGACTCTGTGCAGGCCAGGCAAGTTCCTCCACCCCAAACTTATCCATGTGTGTCTTTTGCTTTGTGCACTGGTGCCCAGTCATGTTGGAACAGGAAGGGCCACCTCCAAACTCTTCCCACAAAATTGAGAGCATGGAATTGTCTTGGTATGCTGACGCCTTAAGAGTTTCCTTCACTGGAATTAAGGGGCCAAGTACAAGGGGCCAAGTACAACCCCTGAAAAACAATGCCACACCATAATCCCCCCTCCATCAAATGATTTGGACCAGCCAAACATTCCCATAAACACACTCCTGAACCGTATGCACAGCCTTGCCAGAAGAGTTGAAGCTGTTACAGCTGCAAAGGGTGGGCCTAATCAATATTGAACCCTAAGGACTAAGACTGGGATGCCATTA
Organism: Pelophylax lessonae; assembly: GCF_965119305.1. Lineage (NCBI taxonomy): Eukaryota > Metazoa > Chordata > Amphibia > Anura > Ranidae > Pelophylax > Pelophylax lessonae. The sequence continues at coordinate 768,235,200 of NC_138768.1, forward strand.
AAGTTCATGTGTAAAGGTGGTTGTCCCAATACTTTTGACAATATAGTGTATATATATATATATATATATATATATATATATATATATATATATATATATATATATATATATATATACCTAAATGAATAAAAACATATATGAATAAAAACAAATTTATGCAGCTCTAGCAACAAATTAATGACAAAAAATATTTAAAATGAAACCAATCTATATCATGTAAATTCAATATGTAATGATAAAATATATTAATCACATTAAGGTGCATAAATTCCTATAGAAATAATTTAAAGTGCATAATTAAACTAAAAAAAAATAAATATACATTCAAAGTGTAAGATTTAAAGTGCAAAAATGGTGGAATAAAGTCCTTATTGATGATCCAAAAAGGTGCCAAAGTGCCAAGTAAATAAAGTTGCTTGTGAGGTGAAGGTGCCCTCTTGGTTCCCCACTCACCGGAATTAGATTGTATAAAAGCCCTTGATTTTATTGCACATTTGCCCAGGATCAGATGTGGGATTCCTCCGATGTGTCCTCCGTGTTGAAATCGTTCCCGATAACACCATTAGAAGAAAAGAGGGCCATACATCGTGAAGTACGTAGGTATAATTTTATTCCCCAAAAAACCATTGAATACTTACAAAATCAAAGAGTAAAATTGGCATATAGCAAACAAAGCAAGTGGCGCCGCTCTTGGCGTGCGTTCCACATACAGGAAGTTCCCGACCGGAAATGACGTTACGTCCGCAACCGGAAGTGCGTCAACGCGTTTCGCCGTCACACACAGCGTCTTCAAAGGACATCACTTCCTGTTGACAGAGGCTCTTTATACCATAACCTCTCCTACATCATATCCGGATTTGTTTAGGGAACGTAACTTTACTTATCTTAAAATTCATATGTCACATGTCTATTGTTGGTCTAGCGATATTAATCAACTATACCAGAATTAAAAATAAGCTTATTTCATGACTTTAGAAAATATATGGCCGTTTCTACATCCGGGCGTAACTTCCTGTTTACAAATATAAAATCCTATTATACACTCACAGTAAATATTCCTTTAATATACAATAAAACCTATAGGGCTCAAATTATTGTAATTCCTAGAGCTATTAGTTATTTATGGTGATGGGTTTGGATTAATTATTATATCGTGCTGTATTATAGATATATGGATATATTAAATAGTTAGCAATATATTTTATTAACGGAGATATAATAAATTACCATAGTTTTAAAATAACTTTTATTAAGAATTATTTATATTAAAATTATTATAAAAACATACATTTTGTTAAAACCAAAGAAGGGAGAAAAAAATATAAATGACTATTGTTATTTTAAAGGGGGGTTCTACAGAGCTGGAGGAGGTTTTTGGTCTTATGTATTTTTATTAGAATTGACATAAAAAAATGTATATATATTAAATATAATTTTCAAGCTAATTAAAATATTTTGGTAGAGCATTATTAAAAATATATAAAATATATAAAAAATATATAAAATAAATTAAATATTAAGAAAATATTTTAAGGGAGGTAAGAAATTAATATCAATAGTTTTACATAATTAGTCTACCAATCAGATAGAAAGCAGTTCACATCTACATCCACATTTAACCCTTTAGGCTGGAGTGTTTCCAACCGGTGGATCCATTGTGTTTCGTTTTGTGACACTGCTTGCTTTAAGTTGCCACCCCTCCAATGGGGTTCAATTTTATCAATTGCACAAAAGGATAATAAGGTGGGATTACTTTGGTGGACCAGTTTAAAATGGTGGGAAAGGCTGTGGTTTTTAAACCCTTTTCTGATGTTTGAAACATGTTCCCTAAGTCTTATCCTCAGCTCTCTGGTGGTTCTACCAACATACTGTAACCCGCAAGGGCATGAGAGGAGGTATGTCACATGCGTGGATGCACAAGTAATGAATTTTTTAATTTGATATGTTTTACCGTTAAAAGCAGATTTAAAGGTGGTATGTTTTCTTTTCCTGAATTTGGAGGTCCTGCATATCATACATCTGCCGCAGCTGAAAAACCCATCCTGATCCCAGAACGTCCCTATTTTTGTGGGTGGATTGACTACATTGTGAGCTAACTGCAGTCTTAATGTTTTGGGTTTTGTATATATAAACTGTGGCTTGGATGGAAGGAGAGTTTTAAGAACATTGTCTTTTAATAGAAGGTGCCAGTGCTTTTTTAAAATTTTCTCCATTTGTGTGTGTTGTCTCGAGAAGCTGGTCAGAAAGGCCATGCTGTAATCTTTCTTTTCCTTTACTCTCTTTTTGAATAAGTCCTTCCGTTTGATATTTTTGACTTTATTTTTGGTATTTTCAAGATCTTTCTTTCTGTATCCTTTTTCTTGGAATTTTTTAATGATTAGGTCAGCTTGTTCTTCATAGTCGCTTTCTCTATCGCAATTTCTCCTAATCCTCATTAACTGGCTGTTAGGGATTGTATTCAGCCATCTGGGATGGTGACAACTGCCTATGGGGATGTAACCATTGGCATCTACTTCTTTAAAGTGAGTCTTAGTGCAAAGTCTGTTAAAATCCTTAAAAATACTCAAATCTAAAAAATTAATACTTTCGGGGCTACTAGTGTGGGAGAAAGAGATATCATAGTAGTTATTACTCATATAATTTAAAAACTGGTTTAGTGAGTTCTGAGTGCCCCTCCAAATGATAAAAATATTGTCTATGTATCTCTTGTAGCTCAAAAGTTCTTTTGGTCTGTTGTTAAAAATTTGCTCACTCTCCCACTTCCGCATAAAAATATTGGCTATTGAGGGAGCATATTTTGCTCCCATAGCTACTCCTTTCTTTTGTCTGTAGTATTTTTTCTCATGCCAGAAATAATTGTGGCTCATTGCGAGGTCCAATCCTTGTAGTAAGAATTCTTTTTGTTTGGTTTTTATTTCAGTTTGGTCTAAGGCCCATTTGGCAGCTCTCAGTGCGTGTTCCTGTTTTATATAGAAACGTCCATATATTTTCTAAAGTCATGAAATAAGCTTATTTTTAATTCTGGTATAGTTGATTAATATCGCTAGACCAACAATAGACATGTGACATATGAATTTTAAGATAAGTAAAGTTACGTTCCCTAAACAAATCCGGATATGATGTAGGAGAGGTTATGGTATAAAGAGCCTCTGTCAACAGGAAGTGATGTCCTTTGAAGACGCTGTGTGTGACGGCGAAACGCGTTGACTCACTTCCGGTTGCGGACGTAACGTCATTTCCGGTCGGGAACTTCCTGTATGTGGAACGCATGCCAAGAGCGGCGCCACTTGCTTTGTTTGCTATATGCCAATTTTACTCTTTGATTTTGTAAGTATTCAATCGTTTTTTATGGAATAAAATTATACCTACGTACTTCACGATGTATGGCCCTCTTTTCTTCTAATGGTGTTATCGGGAACGATTTCAACACGGAGGACACATCGGAGGAATCCCACATCTGATCCTGGGCAAATGTGCAATAAAATCAAGGGCTTTTATACAATCTAATTCCGGTGAGTGGGGAACCAAGAGGGCACCTTCACCTCACAAGCACCTTTATTTACTTGGCACTTTGGCACCTTTTTGGATCATCAATAAGGACTTTATTCCACCATTTTTGCACTTTAAATCTTACACTTTGAATGTATATTTATTTTTTTTTAGTTTAATTATGCACTTTAAATTATTTCTATAGGAATTTATGCACCTTAATGTGATTAATATATTTTATCATTACATATTGAATTTACATGATATAGATTGGTTTCATTTTAAATAATTTTTGTCATTAATTTGTTGCTAGCGCTGCATAAATTTGTTTTTATTCATTTATTCTAAGAATTTCTTAGTGTTTGCAGCAGCTGCACACCTTCACAGTTTTTTCACTGAATAATTTATCACTATTGTGCAGCGCGGGTTTAAATTTGTTTTTTTATTTTTTTTATATATATACCTAAGGCCAGACCAATTACAGTGTCTTTAGACAAAGGGATTTCATTGGGAGTACCACTATTAACAAATATTTGGGTTTTGGATTGATTAATATTAACCATGGGGATGTGACTTACTGAAATCCGCAGTTGTTGCATTCTATTTGAGAGGCATATTAATGCATCAAGGTTCTTTAGGTTTTGGCCTTTTGGTACCTGGATAGGTAATGGAAAATTACTGGAACCTGGAGGAATGACAACATTTTGTGGTATTAATACATTTACTGCATATGACAGTATCTGGGATGATCTGAGGGCCTCATATTCATTCATGAAAGTACAGGGATCCTCTTTTAATCTAGTCCACAATATGGAATTCACCAAATCCACGTGTATAGCAAACCGATGTAATATATCATTGTCAATGCACATTTTTTTTTTTTTTTTTTAATAATCTTTATTTAGCAAATTTGCAAAGTTTACAAAAACACAGAGTGTAAAAGAAAGGAACCAAACAGAGTTCCCAACAGTACAACAAAAAAAAAAAAAAAGAAAAAAAGGAAGAGGCATAACCAATGTGGTAATACAACACAGATGTAGAATAATAAACATATTCATAAATTGGATGGACATTTTTGTTGGTATGAAGAAGGTGCCATTCGGCCAGACAAAGGATAAACCTCATAATGTGTCTGTCTCATCCATCCGCTACGACCCCCGGAGAGGTACCCTCTGAGCGGAGAGGTAGCCTCCTAGCGGTCAGTCAGAATTGAGCCCGGAGTCAAGCATAAGCACATATCTACATCATAAGTCATGTTAGAGTAAAACAAGAAAAGGCCTCAGTAGGAAAGGGAAAAGGAAAAGTGGGAAAGTGAGACGGAGAGCTCCCGATGGAGCCAGCAAGAAAAATAGTCTGAGAAAGGAGAAGAAGAAAGAAAAGAGAAAATGAGAGAGAACAGACAAAGGAAAAAAAACCTGGACTAGACAGGGATACGAAATAGGAGGCACCCTATCAGAGAGAATCACTTCCCAGGATTGACCACGGGTCCCCTACTCAGGGCCCATAAGCTAAGCATCCGAAATCTCTTCCGAGTAATACGTCCACCCAGTCCAAGTATCTTTAAAGCGATCCTGCTTGCCCTGAGAAGTCAGAACCTGCCTCTCCGCCTCCATCACCAAATTAACCTCCTTCTTCCATTCGGACAATGTGGGACAGACACTTAGCTGCCTTCAGCAAGAATGGGATAACACTACGTTTGTACTTTTTAATGGAGGAGCGAGTGTCGTGAAACAGATACTGTAGTGGAGTGAGATAAGGAGGGGTTATAGCTAGTTTCTGTACCCAGTGATGTATAGCGTCCCAAAAGGGCTGCAGTAGAGGACAGTCCCACCATATGTGAAAGAACGTTCCCTCCTGACCGCAGCCCCTCCAACAGTGTGGGTCAGAGCCTGGGAAAATACGGGACAATTTAGCAGGTTTTCTATACCAGCGAGCTATAAATTTGTAGGATTCTTGTATTCTGGTACTAATGGAGAAAACATGGGTCAAGCGAAAGATCCGAAGGAGCTGTGGAGGGGAGAATTCCACCCCCAGCTCTCTCTCCCATTCCCGCACATAGTAGGGGGGCATGCAGGAAGCTGTGCTCAAAATCAATTTATATATATGGGACAGTAGATGGCGGGATTCCGGGGGATCCACAAACCACCTCTTCAATATTGAGAGGTGATCAATTGAACGGGGTGCAGCAGGTAGCTTTTGCCATGAAATCAGTCAGTTGTCTAATGCCAGTCGGACATAGGAAAGTCCCCGAAATGCTCTAGCAAGGCTGCTAGGGGTAGTAATGTGCCCACAGGCGCAAACTTGCCACAGTAGGTTTTCCCATCTGAACCCCACGTTTGAAAAAATCAGACATCCTCACCTGGTGAAAACCAAGGAAACCCTACCAAGGGCGCTAAAGGGGATACGCCTGAAGAAAAGTTTGGGGTCGCGTTAAGACCATCCCATATATGGAGTGTCGCCCTCGTCAGTGGAGAAGTCCACTCAGATAGTCCCCTATCGCTCTTCGGGATCCATGGTGCCCCGGCCAAGTTCCTTCCCGCCAACGTTTTCTCCAAAGGGACCCAGGGTTTGGTCGTGGTATTGTGTGCCCAATTCAGCATACGAACCAAGGCCATCGCTTTGTAGTACAGGGAAACGTCCGGGAGTCCCATCCCACCATCCACTTTCGTTCTCCTAAGGATAGAGTAAGCTAGGCGAGGGCCTTTGTCTCGCCACACAAACTTCAAAAAGGAACGACGCAAACGTTTGAAAAAAAGAAGTGGTAGTTGCATGGGGACCATATTATCCACTTAAATACAGGGCACTTTCACCCCTTCCTGCCCAGGCCAATTTTCAGCTTTTAGCACTGTTGCATTTTGAATGACAATTGCGCGGTCATGTACCAAAACCAAATTTATGTAATGTCCCCCCCCTACAAATAGAGCTTTCTTTTGGTGGTATTTGATCACCTCAAGGTTTTTTCTTTTTTGCTAAACAAATAAAAAAAAGACAGAAAAGTTTGAAAAAAAAAGTTTTTTTGTTATACAATTATGTAAATAAATATGTTTTTTCCTGCACTGATGAGCACTGATGAGGCTGCACTGACAGGCACTGATGGGGTGGCACTGATGGGGTGGCACTGATGGGGTGGCACTGATAGGCGGCACTGATAGGCGGAACTGATAGGCGGAACTGATGGGCACTGATATGTGGCACTGATATGTAGCACTGATATGCAGCATTGGTGGGCACTGATATGCAGCACTGATGGGCACTGATAGGCAGCATTGATGGGCATTGATAGGTGGCACTGATGGGCAATAATGGGCACTGGTGGGCAGCACTGATGGGGAGTGCACTTGTGGGCAGCACTGATGTGGAGGGCACTGGGGGGCTCCCTGAGCCCTGATTGCCATCCCTGGTGGCCATAGTGGGCATCCCTGGGGTCATGGGTGGGCATCCCTGGTGGTTCTAGTGGCACCCCCCCTGAGGGTCTGCACTGGTAATCAATGATCTGATTACCAGTGCCGACCCCCCCCCCCCTGTCAGGGGAGCCGCCGATCGGCGCTCCTTTACTCGTGCCTGTCAGGCACGTACTGAGGAAAGCCGATCAATGGCTCTTCCTGTTTACTATGTGACCAGCCATGATTGGACGAATACTTTCGCAAG